>NC_137457.1:112419023-113019023 GCF_964235325.1 Thermobia domestica | reverse complement strand
GCATATAAACATAAAAATTATATTCTAGGTTAGCTTGATTTATACTTAGTAAACCATGCAAGTTTCATCTGAGTCGCATCATTATTCATTGAGAAACAAATATAAGATATGTGTACTGTCCATTTTACCATATACAATAGGTGCAGAACAATCACATGTAACTTCCACGGGAATTACAATATAAGCAAGGTTTATACTTCATTTAATTTGTAATGAAACGTACTTTACAATGATGTATACATTATGTCCGCCATTTTTTAAAAGGGAAAATCCCTAAAAAAGTAGATGTTTTGTCTCATGTCACTGTTCATATAGTGATACAGAAATGGGAATTGCGCCAGATTAATCCTATTGAAAACTGATCTTTAACTCCAAAAGTGTACCACAAAATTCTTAGTTTCCACGCCTTTTAAACGTTATTCAAGATAGTAAACAAAAAATATTGACCTACAAAAACAAATATCAATAACTCACAATGGATCAAATGCACAACTGCTTTACAAGGTATAAAAAAAACATTTGTGCTTACAATTAATTCTTCCTTTTGTAGTGCCAGTCACTTTCTCTAACTAAAAACCAGCAGTAGTCGCCCATCATATGAGGATCCCCTTTACCTTGATAACGTTGCTCCATTTTTTGAATGTCCTGATGGAATCGTTTCCCTTGTTCGTCACTAACAGCTCCTAAATTCTCGGGGAAAAATTCCAGGTGGGAATGAAGAAAGTGAATTTTCAGGGACATTCTACATCCTAACCTTTGATAGCTATCTAAAAGCTCTTGAACCAATTGACGGCAATTTTCTGCCTTATGATTTCCCAAAAATCCATACCCCACTTTACTGAAAGCTCTCCAGGCGGATAGTACATCATTATTTAACTTTGTCTCAAAGATTTTATCCTTGACGAATTTGGGGCCCGACGAATATCCCCTCTTTTACTTTCGCGTCACTAAATTTTGGAAACTGACTCCTAAGGTACTCAAAACCTTCTTCATTCTTGTCCATGGCCTTAACAAAGTTTTTCATTAAGCCTAACTTTATATGTAAAGGCGGTAGAAGATTTTTTTCTGAATTAACTAAGGGAGAATACTTAACATTGTGTTTCCCTGGCATATATGTTCCTCTTGGGGACCATTCTTTTTGAATGTAGTGTGATTCAGTTGCCCTACTGTCCCACAAGCAAAGAAAACAACAGTATTTTGTAAATCCTCCCTGAAGCCCCAGTAATATAGCAATGACCTTTAAATCGCCACAAATTGGCCAACAGTACTTGTTATAATGTATCAAGCTAAAAACACAAACAAACTTTCATAAGTTTCCTTCATCTCTAAAGAATATGCCATTGGAATTGATGGTTTAGTGTTCCCATTATGTAGCAAAACAGCCCTAAGACTTGTTTTAGAGGAGTCGATAAACAACCTCCATTCTTCAGGGATGTGTTGGAAACCTAGTGCATCCATTAAACCATCTATATTTGTACATGCCCAGAGGGAATTTTGCATTATATAGCAACCTGAAAATTGTTCATGTCGGTTTCTGAAAATTGAAATTCTTATGGTAGGAGGCAGTAAATTCCATTCTTGAAGTCTCGATCCGAGCAACTCAGGTTGTTGCTTACTCAGATTTAGATCCCTTACTAAGTCATTCAGTCTGGACTGGTTAACAAGAAGAGGTGTGTTTTTGGTTGGGCTATAGTTTGGATCAAAGGAAGTTCATGGTTCGGGCAACTCATCTACTTGCTCTTCTGCTGGAGAAGATTCTTCTGACTGTGCGTATGGATCAGGGATTGGAAGTTCATGTCCATGTGGTATGGGTTTTAGAGCGGATGGAACATTTGGGTACTCAATATTAGATTTTGTTCTTTTAGGATTACCCCAAATATTTGTTAGACAGAAATAACAGTCTTCAGCATGACTGGTTGGTTCTCGCCAGACCATTGGCACCGCAAAAGGCATATCTCGAGTTATATCGCCACTTTCCCACTTAATAAGAGTAGAATAGCATGTTACACAGCACACATGGGGAGCCCACACTTTGTCATGACTGCTAAATTAGCTATAATAAGCTTGTTTTAACGTTTCTGTTATTGCACGGCGCTGACTTTTCAAATATATTTTCCACACACGTAAGAGAAAGTGTTCGGTGAATTTATACACGCACGCCGCGATCTCTTCATAGCGGAGAAAGAAAACAAACACGCACACGCACTTACGACCACGTGTCACAGGTAAATCCAAATTAAAACTAAACCTACAATATGCATGCCATTATGCAACACTTCCTTACCTATTTGCCATGGCCTGACAATTTATCAGTAGAGTCGGATTTTGCGCAGCTTTATTACAGCAGCAAAACACGTGTTGTTATACAGCTGTATCAATGCAATCACATGCCAGGTGGTAGAAAACCACAGACCTCTTACTCCATGCCGTATACTCTCATTTTTCGAATTTGTGCCTGTATGGGTAAAAGAATTTGTTTTTTTTTTCTTTCGGTGCAAGGAACGCAACATCACGTCTTAAAATAAGTAGTACAAACAACATACATGCAGCTATATTTATTTCTCTAGAAATAATAATGAGATTGTTCTGAAACTTACGAGGTTTCTTAAGTATAAATCAAAGTTCTATATGGTGTCATTGACTACTGCACGGGGGGATAACTTATATTGCAAGGGCCAGTGGTACGAAAATTTGGAAAAACATCAGGTGTTTTCTCTCATGTGGCAGAAAAAAAGTTAAAATTTGTTGACTAGTGTTATCAAAGGATTGGGGTGAAAGTCTAAAATAGCTACCCAATGCTATGCAAAATAGCTATTCAATACAAAACGAAAAGACGATGACCAATCAATGGGAAGCTTCGATCACTGAATATCAAAGGATTTGGGATGGAGGTCTAAAATAGCTACCCAATTATATGTTATATACAGGGGGCCTAACGCCAATCAATATATATAAGTATACACTTTGCCAGAGGGCTAAGGGACTGAAAAAAACTATTCAATGCAAGACGAAAAGACAATGACTAATCAATTTGGAAGCTTCGATCGTGATAAGTGAAAGGACTGATGAAGATCCCGTAGCCCTCCAAGAGTGTGAGCATAGCAAGAACGGGTTCCCACGACCTAAATTTTTCCACGTGCTCTTTGCAGGATGGCGGGGGCGTGGGTTCAAACAACTAAACAATACACGACGAGAAGACGAAAAGGCATGTTTCATCTTGATTCCACAGCCGATAGGCGTCCAAGGATATACTTCCTTATTCTAGCATAGAAACCTACTGGTTTAGACTGGTTTAGGGCCCCCTGATAACGGTATTAGCGTCAAAATTTCCCCACGCTGCCCAAATGAATTATTCACTACTGAACCCAGGATCGAAGTATGTCGGCCACGTTACAAACTAATCTGCCTCAGCTGATAGCATTTTTAGAAGCATAACTGCTTACATTGTGGATATTGGGGACGATCTGGAACACCTTATCACTGTAGGTTGTCATGCTATGGCTATTAACACAGGTTTGAAAGGTTGGACATTCGCCCTCTGGAAGAGAACCTTAACAGACCCCTTCAGTGGCTGATATGCCTTCTGCACTTAAACGAGCTTCCCTAGAGGCATTTGTTTGAGCACTTGGATGGTGCAACCAGAGGTTCACGATCCTACGGGAGTGAGATTGGTCGCAACTGAAGAGATATCAGAGCCGGAGAGTAACGACTTTCGAAGCCATAGATTGCAAGCTACCTCACGTCAATGTGAATGTCCTTAGCTCTGACCAAAGTGCCTGCTAGAAATTTCTCAAGCAGTGAAATCCGGAGTTGGCAGTGACGAAAAGTAGAGGCGTTTTCCAGGGCACCGGTCACACTCCCGATGGCTTACGACAGCCAACAGCATTCTTCGTTTATACCCAGGAACACCTCAATTGAAGGGACTGGCAGAGTTCGTCATGAAGTGCTACGTACCTGGATGGTTGACAATGAAGTGCAATCATTCAATCAAAGACGGAGCCCGTAATCTCTGGAAAATCATTCACAACAGTAGATTTTGCCAATGAACCTGAAGAACGTAGTGGATAAGGACATCTTCCGTAACGCGTTCTTTCCTCATCCGGAAAACGTTATCCTCTCCATGGTGACCGACAATAGGGCGCACATTCGAGAGTTGAGTCTCAGAAGAATTCTGAAAGCAAGGGAACAGATTGTCATCAGAGTGTTTGAAATTCCTAAAATCAATTTGGATGCAACATAGTATGTGGATATTATTGACTCGATGAATTGCAAATTAACCTCGCCTCCAGTCATGCAGAATGTGGAGACAGACTTTATCAATTCATTGATCCAAAATAAGGAAACAGTTGTGGACTGGGAATTTTCAGCCTTTCCGTGCTACACAAAGGCCGTTGGGCGTTGTGTGAAGGTGGTCAAAGAAGCGTCCCAAATGGTATGTGGTTCCCAGAGAAAAGACGGATTCATTCATGCTTTACTTGCTAGTCAGGCGGCAATTCCGAAATTTGATCACAAATCTGACTACAGTGCAAACTAAAAACTATTGAACAATGAATGTTAAGAACTGAATTGTCAAATAAGTGGGTTTTATTGATTTGTTTTGGTTTTTGAGCAGTTCTGAGAACCTAAAGATATTCACTGACGTAGCTTATTTTTTTTTTTTTATTTTTGCTAAAGAGTATTAAAAGTGAATTCATTATGCTTTCGGAAGCTTTTTAATGTAAAGCTCTTAAGAAACCAAAAAATTTATTTTGAAAATTTGTCTAAAAAATTGTTTTTGGTAATTTTGTTTCATTTTTGTCAGTTCTGAGAAACTAAAGATATTCGTTGATATGGATGATTTTTTTACTGTTACTAAAGACTATTAAAAATGAATTTTAGTTGCTGTTGGAAGTTGTTTAATGTAAAACTTTTATGAAATAATTTTAAAAAAACGTGTTTTGATTAATTTTCGAGTTTTTGGCAGCTGTGAGTAAAATCAAGACATTAACCGATTTCGTTGAAATCTCGCATACGTTGTTTTGAGGTCATGAGGCAAGTTTACCGCACTATCGATTTTTTCGGCCGACACCATACTATGTATGATTTTCACAGTTTTGCAAACGTTTTAGATTTTTTTGTGCAACTCCTTATGTATAAAATTGGAATGTATGTATATTTACACAAGGTAGTCGGGAATGAATGACGGAAAATTCGGGAGATGAAATTACATGTAAAAAAAAAACAAAGAAGATAATATGAATTTTGGGTGAATGTGGCTTCCTTTGGACACAAGAGGCATCTGAAATGTCACCTTAAGAGGAGGCATTTTGAAGTATCTCGAGAGCACACAGAAATAGGATTGTCGGGTCAAAAGATTTCAAAGGAAATCCCATCCGAAGAGTCCAATTATGCATAAGTGATAGCGAAACCGTGGCGGCGTTACATAGAAAGTTAATGAAATGTAAACAAATTACACTGACGAACTGTAGGATGGGATATTACATGTAAGGTGCAGCAAATATTAATGAATAAAGGCAATAAATGCCTACGCGATATTGACACTATAGGAGGCGGAATATAGGAATACAGTATCATGGAAACTGAAGGAAATAGGAATGTCAGGTCTATAGATATCAAAAGAAACCTCATCCAAAGAATCAAGTTATGCATAAGTTCTGGCGAAACAGTGGTTGCGCAAGGAGGCACAAAAAATGAATGAAATTTGGAGAAAAGTTCAATTTGTAAAAACACAACTACTTGAAAGCTATTCTGAGACAAGGAATAGAACTCTAGGTGTATTGTACATGTACCGTGACAAAGGGCGGGTAGTTACAATAGGTGGAACAACGGGTTATAGAGCTAGCCAAAACCAGTAGTGAAAGCGTGTATAACATGAGGGTTCGCTCTGCACAGGACAGCACACAATTCATTCGTAGTAAATGGGGTAATCACAACAACAGCATAAGCGTGTTAGTGCTGAACTATACAGTTACGGAGTATGTGACAAGAATAGTGACCGTTTATATGTCAACGGAGTTTAATTTGTGTCTGGTGAAGCAATGTCGATATTGACAAGTGCGGGACGGACAAGTGTGAAATGCACCACGATGAATTGGTTAGTATACACTAACGCCGAACTTGATGTACGGTTTACCGAAACGTAATGCGGAAGGAGGGGTAGATTATACGCGAAACACAACCCGGATCGTCAAATTTCAGGACTTGGGATATTTATTCGCATTCCTCAGCGATTGTGGGACACTGTGTCATTTTTCCCCAACAGATATATTCCGAGGCGACGAAACGTTCAAACACTCGCACTGGAAGAGAGAATACCCCGTCATGTGACTCGGAATCCGAATATTGGTACTCGAGAAATAACAAGACATGAACACGTTTCGCATCACCTCGAGCTAAGCATCTTGTAATAATCTCGAAGCATAGCACTTACAAGGAACACACGCGTTATACGGTGGTGTCAATAATGCCCGATAATGACTTTGTCGTTGGATATACACCCTACCCTGGATCAATAGCCTTTCTAGCACAAGTGTTGTACTCGGATGAGGCATTATTTACATGGGATGATATCACAAATGTCCACAATGATAATCGATGAGCAGCAAACAGAACCTGTGCAATTGTAGAGATGAAGCATCAACAGCGTTTCCAATTGCTTGTGCGGGCTGGTATTATTGGCCATAACATTGTGGGACAACACTTCTTCCCACAGAGATTGAACGCAATACCTAATATCCAGTTGCTGTCCCAAGACCTACCATTCTACTTGAAGACGTGCCACTGAGAACAGACAGTGTATATGGTTTATGCTTGAATATGTCCCATTCAGGTCACGCCATTAATATCTAAACGAAACATTTCTACGCAGGCGGATAGATCGTGGTATCAGAAGAGCAAGACCCTCACGTTCATCCGACCTGAATCCCCTAGATTTTGACTATGAGGTTACGTGAAAATTTTCGTGTATAAAAAGCCCGTGCATGATGTTGAAGTTCTTCGCCAGCTTGTATGTGCTGCATTTGCCACACTACGGCAAACGCCAATGATAGTGATACCAGTCACAGAATGATATTGATACGACGACACCGTGTATTGAAGAAGAAGAACATCTAGAACAGCTGATGTAGAACGGCATTATGTTGATCACGGTAAGAAAAATACCTCTTCTTTTTACAGCACACCGGGTCTCATCCTCCATAGGTATTTTGTACTCTCTACACGTTTCATCACTAAGTATGTTTAACAGTTTCTTTGTAGGCTCCATGCGCCACACTGTTCCGCAGTACATGTGCATAATTGGATTCTTCGGATGCGGTTTCCTTTGATATCTTTTCACTCAGCACTCCTGTTTTTCTCCGTTACAAACATACTGTATTCCTCCCTTCCGCCTCTGATAGTGTCATTACAGCGTAGTCATTGTTACTTTTGTTCAATAATATCTGCTGCTCAGTGTTCCATGTAAACTCCGCTCTTACACTTTGTCAGTGTAAATTGTCCGTTTTCTCCGAATTTCATTAATATGTAATTTGGGCGGATTACTCTTTTGTGGTTAATTCAAGAGGTAAAACAAGGACTTATACAAAGCAAAACATTAATAAGCAGAGTTATAGCAGGGCGAAGAAATATGAGAGGAATTGACTGTCCCACGAATCTTTAAATTTACAAAAAGGTGAAACCCGAAGTGTATAAAATGTACTTAAAACGAATGTGGATGTGTTTAAGTAATTTTCAGAAATCTTCTTTTAAAGGGCTATCGTTCCCTGGCTCTCTATTTTAAGAAAGTACAAAATGTAATTGTTTTTATTAATTCTAGGTTTGAAATTGATATATGTGTACTCAGTTAAAATGCTGAAGTGTTTTAAGCATCTAAAAAAATACCTTTATAATGAGGCCGCTTCTTTTCCAGTATACAATTATAACATTTTTTATTTATTCAAGAGGTTATAGTTACTTGGTTACATTGAGAATGCAAGTATGAAATACAGGAAAAGAACATTTTACATGGGAAATACTTAAATAAGCGTTACATAGTTTCAAAAATTCCGCCCATTCTGTTAGAAAGGAAACCATTTTAGCAGTATACATATTGATGTTACTTTATCATAAATAGTCGAATACAAACAATTGTCCACCTCGATTTGTAAAAATAAATAAATGAATAGTTTAATGTTTTTGGGATCTTGTAGAAAAGATTATGCAATTTCTGAGTTATATTCTAAATCACTGAATTCCCCTTTAATTAGTAAATTAATATTATTTTTCTCGAATAGGGGGTATAATGCTTAGTAATCAACATCTTCATTGTCATAATTGATTCAATGGTTTCAATGTAAAATAGAAAAGACATTAAATACCTGCAATATACAAGTTTCGGTTTAAAATTTATTATACTCTATTCTTTCCGTGGCCAGAAGGACAATTCAGCTGGTATCAATATAATTTGGTCATTTGTTTTCTACAATCAATCTTCCTGGCAATCTATCATCCTGGCATAATCAGTTACTGGCATTGTTTCTTCTTAAAGGATATAAGTCGGAAGTTGAAGGGGGAGAACTTGATATTTTGTATAATGCTTGTTATTTTAATGCATTTTTTAATAAATATAACTGTGATATAAATTGCTTCCATTCATGCATGGAACTCGTACTTTATATTATGTTTAGAGATAATGTAAATTTTGTAGCCAGGATTGACTCATGTCACTGTAGAAAAGTGACACTTGCCTCCATTACACTATCTAAAACCAAAGAAATACATTTCTTTATAATCCTGATAATGTTTTACTACGGTTGGGGAGACATTGTAACTTCTACAGCCTTGCAAATGTATCCATTCACTATGTCAAGAGTGTACCACTATATGAATGATGTGCAAATAACCTAATTTTTAATGCATTCAAATACTATATTTTCTTGATAGTATAGCCCGGATTATATTTTCGTTTAAAGTATGCGAATGCTTATCCAGAACGTAATGAAGAACTAATACATTTTAATGTAAGCACACACCCAGAACGTTCTGATTTTTGTTTAAGATTTGAACGTATTCACTTCAAAAGTATTATTAATTCCAATACCTTTTCTCCCTATCAGTTATAAATTAACAAATGTGAAGGATGTAAATTGTCCTGCTATAATATGTAAATGTGACAAGTATTTGACACTTCAGGAAATATAGCAATTTTGTATAGTTAATGTGTTTGTGTATATTGTCATATTACTCTTGTTAGTTTGAAATCCTTCTTATTTTAAACTATGAACAAGAAGTATTGCTTTTGACTGAAAAAATCACGTTTTCTCGTTCGTGTGTGTAAATTATTAATCACACTTAAATATTCATGTGCATTAAAATGGTTAAAATTATTATATTCATGTGCAGTAAAATGGTTGAAACAAAATATATACTGTATGAAAACAAACTAGCTCTTTTTTGCAGAAATGACGAAATAATCATATTAACTACTACAAAAATAATTCATTTCGTAAATATAAAGAACACATATTTAATATTATACAAATATAATAATAGTAATGTTTATATTTTAAGTTCATTCATTTCGTTTTGCAGACTTGTTGGAAAGACGTAAGTATAAATTAATGTTATTTTAATGATTCGTTTAATGCTTATGATTTTAATATTTTGTTTTATTACTTCATAGGTGTTATATAAATTGCTTACATTCATCCATGGAACTCCTAGTTTATATTATGTTTAGAAATAATGTAATTTTTGTAGCCAGGATTGGGACACATGCTACTAAAGAACAGTTGCGCTTGGCTCCATTACACTATCTACAACCAAAGAAGTACATTTTCTTTATAATCCCGATCACGTTTGTATTACTGTTCTGCAGACACTAACTTCTACAGCATTGCAATTGGATTCATTCACTATCTCAGGAGCTTACCATTATATAAATCTTGTTCAAATAATCTAATTGATTAGTACATTCAGTTACTATATTTTCTTGATTAGCCCGGACTATACTTTCGTTTATAGTATGCGAATGCTCATCCAGAACTTAATGGAGAAATAATACATTTTAATGAAAGCACATACCCAGGAAGTTCTGATCTTTGTTCAAGATTTAAACTTATTTACTTCAGAATTATTATAAATTCCAATACCTTTTTTCCCTATGAGTTATAAAATAACAAACGAGAAGGATGTAAATTGTCCTGCTATAAAATGTAAATGAGACATATATTTGACACTTCAGGAAATATAGACAATTTTGTATAGTTAATGTGTATATATATATATATATATATATATATATATATATATATATATATATATATATATATACTTTTTTTTTCTCATATTACTCTTGTTAGTTTTAAATCCTTCTTATTTTAACTTATCAAGAAGAAGTATTGCTTTTGACTGAAAAAATCACGTTTTCTCGTTCGTGTGTGTAAATTATTAATCACACTTAAACATTCATGAAATTATTATATTCATATGCACTAAAATGGTTGAAACAAAATATATACTGTATGAAAACAAACTAGCTCTTTTTGCAGAAATGACGAAATTATCACATTAACTACTACCGAAATAATTGGTTTCTTTAGATTAAAGAACACATATTTAATATTATACACATATACTATTTGTAATGTTTATATTTTAAGTTAATTCATGTCGTTTTGCAGTCATATCGGACAGGCGTAAGTATAAATTCATTAGTCTTATTTCAAATTAGTAAATTATTTTTTTGAATTTTAACTTGATTGTTGATATACTAATAACGTTAGAAAATGTATCAATAAATTCGCGTTTAGTTTAAACTGTTTCTTAATAATTGTGCTAAGAACATTCAATTACTTTAACCACCCGATAAGAAATTGGCATGGTAATTATATAAATACAGCTTATCCTTATTCTTTTTTGCTATTCTACTTTTACTCACAGTTGGAATATGTATACGTATTTTCTCTTTACAATACTTGACGAGGAAAGGAAGAGACGAAGGGAAGTAGTACTATTTCGTACTTCTCTGTATCTCTCGATTTATATATTACTTTGGTAAATGAATATGAAGGAAATATTCGTTTAAGTGTTTTATTCGAACTACCGAAAACAATGTTCTTAATTGTTCATAAAAACCCACTTTCCTATTGTCTTCGTGTATTTTAATCCTACAGAAAAAACTTAAGAAAACAAATAGTACCTTACAAAATTTAGTCAATAAAACCTTGTAGAGAAGAGAGTTAAACCTCGTCTTGCTGGTCACAATCTCGTCTAGAAAGAAATGTCGTCTGTATGGAACGCCGTCACGACGTTTTATTTGATGTAGAATGCTCTATATGTTGATATATGTTAATATGTTGATATATATATATATATATATATATATATATATATATATATATATATATATATATATATAAATGTAATAACATATAATTGTATTAAAATACTGAGTAGAAAAATTATATTGCGTGCTTTGATAATCTGCCCTGTATAACAATCATAATGATTGTGTTTGTAACATACTTCGTCTTGAGTACCGGATCCATCTGAATGAAATTTTTAACTTTGATAAGCTTCGGGCCTATGATGTTTTTTTTCTTTATAATTTAATTATGCCGGCACAATAAAGAGGGGTGAGATATATAAAAATAAATAAAACGTAATAACTATTGAACCGCAAGACCAATCTTGATCTCATTTGCAACACAGATAAGGTTAGAATCTGGAATTGTTTTATAATTTTACTTTGACGGGAAGGGAGAGGGGGAAACATAGAAATACATAAAAATGAAGGTGACTGCGTCTTTGACTTAAGAATTCTTGAACCACTCGTCTGGTCTCAATTAAATTTTCAACATGTATGTGGTTTGAGCCTGGGATGTTTGACATTTCACTCTGAAGATGACTCAGGAAATTCTAACAAAATTTAATAATATTTATGAAAGTAGGAAATGATATCAGAATTTTTACGACCCTCGATTAGGTCTTGTAGGTTAAAGGAGATGTAGATGATCAGGATGAAGGAAATGCTGGAGTGAAAAAAATTGGGAGAAATACCCAAAGAGAGCCAACGCTCACGATATGTTGTATCTTCTTCCTGTTTATCTTTTTATTCTTATTATTATCATTATTAATATTAGTATTATTATTTCTAATATGAAATTCCATATTAAGAAACTCACTGGGTAAACTTTAAGGAAGCTTTTATTCTGCAAGATTTTGGACAAGCGAGATTTTGATCCATGAGGTTTTTGGACGTGAGTTTTGACCAGACGAAAGTTTGACTTACGAGATTTTGGCCGGGAGGTTTTGGCCATGGGAGATTTTTTGCTTTCCGAGGTTTCTGTCGCGAGATTTTGTCCGTATCCCATTTTTAACTCTTCTCAAAAAATAATATTCCATTCGATATTATGTTACATATGTAACTATTGTTTCTTGATTTTATTAAACAAGCTCCTGTAAGGACGCTTCTCACTTCTAAGGGTGACTCTTGTCTCACTATCTCCATTTCTTCTTCCAATATAATCGGTTAAAAGCCACTTCAATAAATTTTAATTCCTATATCCTCCCTTTGATTGCGGCAAACTAAATTTGTAATAATGACACTATAAAAATCAAATAACACAGAAACACAATTTCACAATTAGTTCTCTTTTGTGATAAAGAAGTTACTGAACTGTAAAATACATATGTGTTCAATTTCAAATTAGCATACATTACATCCGATGCTGTAGTATTTAGTTTAATATTCAGTTATTGCTTCTCTAACGTTAAAAGCATCTACAAATCATAAAGTGTACAACATGGTTTTCCTTCAGATAATTAACGAAACTGCTATATTCATAGATTCAGAACTAATATTTATATACAGTTTTTTTAACACATTCACTTTACTGTTGTACAATGAAAAGTTACATATTATAAATAGTGCACTATAAAATGGAGATTTTTTCAACTGCAACACATCCCACTGATTCATTTGGCTGTGTGTTCTAATTTCAGAAAGATAAAAAAAACAATAAAATGTTTGATTTATTTTACATGGCTACACAATATTGTACTTACTGTTAGCTTTTACAACTACTGCTTAGTTCTACGTAATGTTTATGTTTATATGTTTATGTTTAAACAATTTCGATAAAAACATACAATGTTTATGTTTAAACAATTTCGATCAAAACATACATATCGTTCGTCCATTTTTCAGGATATGTTTCACATTTTACTTAAATATTAACTTACTTTTAAAGAAACGGATTCTGACAAATCTAGTACTTTTACTATGCGTGTAACAGTAAGTATATCCATGGATTCTAGCTTTGCTGTTCAAGAAATTGAACTTAAGTTTTTAAGAGCAGTAGGAGTCGAAAAGTAATTTCACCTAGTAAAATGTTAGCAATCCATTCTGACCAGGATAATTCCAACTTTTAAGCTTCTCAACGTCATCTCCAACAAGCTTTTACTCATACACTACCTATTCATGCACTCTCCAATGTTGTCTCAGTGGAAGGATTATTAATTATATTTGTACCAAGCTTTCATGGCATCACCTATCGACATGTAAAAAAAGTTGTCATATTCATAATTCAAAGTTCAGCTTCATAATTCGTATTTTCTTTGATCCGCTAGACTAGAAAAACACTAAACTCTTGTTTTTTTAAGTCAAATAAAAATCGTCTGATATTTTATCGTACTGACGTGCACTTAACCACCAAAAACAGCAAAATCTTCGACAGAATTATTCTTGAAGGCCTAAACCGTACCTTGCAACTGGAAGCATATTCGTCACTCATGAGGCTGCCTTTCGAAATTTGTATTTTATAAGCTACCAATTATTTCCTCTTACTATACATTTCCAACCACTATAACTCCGGTTTGTCTCATTTGAGAATGCCTTGATCTATAGACACTTTTGCCAAAATATGGTATATAGCTCTTACCCACAAACTTAATCTACTGAAAGTCCCAGTTACTTATACCCATCTCAGCTGCCATTATCTCACCTGCCGTCTGTCATATTTAGCTGTGACCGATATACTCTCTCCCATTCTTACTTTTTCATGTGCGGCGTTTCTCATGGGTGCCCATTATCGTATTTGCTGAGTATTCTTTTTAATGAGAATTTTGCAGACTTACCTCTTAATATTAACATGTTTCAATAGGCGGACAATATACTTCTGGCTTTCTGCGGTGCCATACAAGAGATTAATGCATCTCTTCAGGAAGCTATTAATAGCTTCACACCATGGTGTCACAACTGAAATATGACAATCAATGCAATCAAAACTTAAATTATAGTTTTCATATCCCTGCGGAAACGATCCTAAGTACATTAAAATCCGTCTTTACTTTCAGTAACAGTTAATTACAAAGCTAGTCAGCCCTCTAAAACTGATACAGGTCTTCGAATAATTTTCCATCATCATCTCACTTGGGCGCTTTACCTAAAATCTATGAATATCAAAGTCTCAAGTAGACATAATCCCCTGAAATGCCTCACCGGGTCTAGTTGAGGACTATCTTCACATCTTGTACAGAACACTTACGAAGCGTTCCTCCACCCAGTACTCACATACTTCTTTGCTGCTTGAATGTTCCCTCCGCTCTCCTATTGTAAACAACTGGAAAATTTCGAACGGCATGCTTTGCGTATCGCCTTGGCATTTTCCTTTCTGCCCTTACTCGTGATCTGTACACTCTCATTTCATTCGTGATTCTTAGTTTTGACTAGAATCACTTCGTCAACATTTATTGTTGAACGTTATGCTAATCATCAGCTTCTTCTTCTTGAGACTGCGTGCTACCTTTTACACGATCTATGTCGCTCTCGTTACTCACACACACCGTTAGATTTTGTCTTTACACTATACTATTAAGCACATTACCCTTATCATCCGCAACATACCTTTCGCAAGGACTATTATTTGAACGATATTCTCCAGCATGTTTTCCAGCATAGTAAATACGTGTGTGACAAACATGTCTCTGCATGTCTTCATCAGCCTAGCATCGCGTGTAGGCAGAAGATAATCGCACTGTATTTTGCAAGCTTTTACTAACAGTTCTCATGTTATTAAAGTTCACCCTCATTTCTCTCAGCTACTACATTACGCCCTTTCTATTCCTCATTTACATCTTTGCTAAATGACATGAATTATACTTTTATGACCCAATTTATTATTGGAATCGTTCCCCTTTCCCTTCACATTCTACAATAACTGGAATTACTTTCTTTATATTTTATCATACTCTAGATTATTGTTTTATTCCATGGTTTATGTTATATCTATGTTGTACCTTTTTCTCACCTTTCAGAATTATTATGGTCGCAAATGCCATAATATCCCCATGAACAATGGATTGATAAGGAGTATATTATATTTGTATAACTTAACCGCGCATAGACCATCCGTTTTCTCTTTCCTCCTAGTGTTTCAGTTCCATTCGTGTAAGAGGGTGTACCTCTAAGAAGCTTTAACTAGGATGTAAAAGGCACACACGATGAACTTTTCAGGCCTCTCCACTCCTCTCTACAAAACATATCTTCACATTTGCTGTCACTACCCGCCAATCTATTGAGCATAAATACTTTGTTGCTTTTGTTTGGTCTCCGTAACAACATTCCCATTGGCTGAAACTGCTCAAAGCTCTTCCAGAAACCAAAACTAACACTTTCATCTTAACTAGCATAGTGTGGCCTAATGTTAACAAGACTTACTAAAATTATCATATATTTTATCGCATTCATATATTAAGAGATACTTGATTATTAATTCTGGATCATTGACAGTAGTCTCGGTGCTGATGATGGTAGAGGAAGTGCATAACGGAACGACTAATTCAGAATGTTCTTCGTCAGGATGATGGTTTGCTTTTGCATTTACAACTCTAGGTGGGGTGGTGTTCTATGCAAGTGAAACATTGAGATATAAGCTGCATATTCGGACAAACACGATGAGATGTGATACAGAGCAATACTCAAAAACTGTTCGGTTTTCGGAATTTGTTGTTGCATGATTATTCTATTTCTGGTACTTCTAGGTACGGCGACTATTTTAGTTATTTGGTCATTCTGATTGATTTAATAGTTCCTTGACCTGGTTTGAATCACTATTGCCTTATATCGTGAATTAAGCACATTTATTGGTAAACTCGCAAAACTCAAGAAAAAACTAGAAAAGAGAATTTCTCAAGTTCAGAAGGATCTTCTTCGTTGAGACCACGATTATATAGGTGAAACAGTCATTGAGTTCTAGGTTTTCTACATATGGGATGGAAAGAAATAAAATATATACAGTAGAAATTCAGTTTACCGGTCTGATAATAAATTAGAGTTACGCCGATCTGCCTTAAACCCATGCTACATGCGGTTAGTGTAGTACAAATAGTGTTGGTCTTACATATGTTATTAGAGAATAGCACACAGATTGAAAAGATTATACAACATGCGGCCGTATTTTTTAATATTTACACTTCATATTCCACGACCGTGCAACCAAGATAAGTTCGGGTAAGGTAAAAAGACCCTTTACACTTATCTTCATTTACTCAATTCAATATTATACTTTTATTTCAATATTATATTCACATTCTACAGATATTCAAATCTCAACATATATCTATATTCATTAATTATTCAATCTTTCTATTAATAACCCCGGAAAATTGAATTTTTAGGTTGCAACATTTTACATCTTATTCGACATTTTACATTTTAAATCCGATATATCGCATAAACACTAATTCAACTAATTTCCGATAACTATAAAATTCATATATTCAAATAATCTAAGGGGGCGCGGTGGCTCAGTGGTAGCGCGTTCAGCTCCGGTGCTTGGGGTTCCTCGTTCGATCCCAGCTCGCGCCGTGTGGACTTTGTGGTGAACAAACACCGTGCTCGTTGGCTTTCTCGGGTTTTTCCCGTTTCCACCCACTTTCTTCATTCCACCCACTTTCCCGTTTCCACCATTTAACTCATCTCTGATCATAACCGTCTCCTTTAGCCTAACCGACAGAACCGTCCGACGAAAAATTTACAGATTTCATTTCAAATAATCTATTTAAAAAGTGCACATTCAGTGTGTAAGGCAGCCTCGTAAACACAAATATATATATATGTATATATATATATATATATATCAGGACAAACATACCGATCTTAGTCTTAGGCCCAAACAACTACAACAATCTTCACATTCAGACTTGCCAGTGGAAACACACGTAATAATAGCTAATAACTTGACAAAAGATTCCAAGCGGATAGTGATAGAAGGAAAAAAAAGTAAAATTCAATCCCAGACCGGACTGTCGCTTGCTATTGTATTTTTTTCAGTATTTTGGAAAACATTTTCTTCATAGTTCACATCAACGAATACTTCCACGAATCAGGTCTTCCACGAATCGCGCAACTTCTAAGCTGGTAATTGAGGTTTAAACACTATATATTAATGGTCGATATTTTTTAAGTTCAAAACTCGAGGGGGGAAAATTAAAATTTTTAAAAATCTTGCAGAGGTGAATAGAGGGATAGATAAGAGAGAAAGAGAGGAAACACGGCGCCAAAAGAATAAGCTAGTATACTAAAACTACAGAGATAAGTGGTGTAATTTCAACATACAAAAATCCACTGCCCAATATACTTTCATATTCCGGGAAAAGTGGCCTAGAAAAATACGTAGCCTACTGGGGAAGCCCGGTTGCCAAGGAGCAAACCTGTGTCTTGTAAATAAGAACTTCATAAGTTATTTCTTGTGGAATTATTACAAATTTCGGACCATTCCAACACGGGAAAGGAAGAACGAAGGAAGGGCAAAGTGACATTGCCCTGAATTTTGAAGGTTCTAGAACAATTAAAAATATTCGACCTCTCAGAAAAATAAGAATAGTTCCGAGTAAAGTATGGAAACTAGAGTAAAATATATAAATAGAAAGATCTAAGAGAAACTTGCCAAAAATAAAATATAAAAAAAATAATTTTTAATAGTAGTTTGTCTGCGAAATCTTACTAGTGGCTACCAGTCCGCAAGATTGAAAACCTTGAGGCGTCAACTAATTTCAAACACTATATACTAAAAATAATAGAAGCGAAAATTTTTCGGCATTGGGCGTTTAGACGCCCTGGCACAGTAGGTTTTTTTGGTAAAAGGTTTACTAGATTAGTTGACCCTGTCCACTTCGTCACCCCTACAAACAACGATAAACATGGCTTGGTCGGGTTACGTGGGGAAAAATTCAAAGTTTCCAGGTACTATCATAAATACAAGTCAAACGCATATATCTAAACTATATTAATCTGGAAACAGCTATTCTGTCATGTAATTAACTGGGAAGTATTTGCGATTATTTGCCATATGGCTATTATTTGTATTGTAAGGCTGGTTGATTAAGTAACTTGTGTATTGACTATGGAAAATCCGAGCCATTAAGAGAAAAATACCATCCATCGTTTTCTACATATCACACTACAATCATAAAAATCGTAACGTGGTAATTAATGCAAAAAGAAAATTATATATTATACTTTGTAGCAACTGTGCCACTGGGCACATATACACATGGGCGTCTTGTTATTTAATCACACTCTATACTATACTCATTTCTATACTAATAATATTATCATTACTCACATATTCATTTATTTGTTTACTTTCCTCGACGACGTCGATTTATTTTTAGTTAATATGAATTTCTTTCGTAACAAACTACACTGTAATTAACTTCACGACTTCGAAATGTAGTTTGTATGCAATGAGAATTTAATGTTCAGAATAGCATGCAACTCTATACCAGAAAATGTCAACAATGTAACTGACCATAGTAAGCAACAGATAAAGAGGATTCCTAAATGCAGCTTGTCAAAAAAAAAAACTGTAGCTATCATATAGCAAAACTTTGAGTTAAGTGCAAACGCGAAGATTATTGTTATTATTCTTTTGTTTAATAAGCTATGTAAATGAGCGTGCTTTTCCAGAAAGGTAGCTTGTGATGTGAGTTATCTAGTAATCAATTCTTATGATCCTAAACTAGTATTTACTTATTATTTATAGCAAAAAGGAGTGTTTTCGTATTTACCAAATCATTGCGTTTCGGTGTAACAAAAAGACAAGCGATGAATAGTTCTTAATTTGAGAAGAGATGGCGTTAGTAGGACGCAAGCATCCAGTGCACAATTAAATAGTCTTTGCGCTCTGTTATCGTCACAGTTACTAGTAGTATACAGTACAGAATTAACTATAAATTCTAATTATGGATCAATGTGCTTACTACAAGGGACTAAAGTAGATGACTGATTAAACAATACTGTCCATAATGGAATAAATCACATTTTCACTCATACATTACTGCGGTCAAAATACTAACATTACAAAGATATAACACAAAAAATACTAATAAATATAACTATACATGCTAATGCATATATTATCACAGCACTCAGCTATATATGAACCAAATAAGATTATCTAATTTCACCAATCCATTTTTTGAACTGGAAAAGGGAGGACGAAATGATCACGGCGAAGTATAACTACTGCAAACTAAATCATGTTTTGCAAGATACTATTAATGTCACTGAGAAGACATAGCAACACTGGTAATTGTGAAGCTCCCTTTCCTGAAGGAAAGAGAACCCTAATGAAAGATCGTTCAGTCCATTTCGGTTAGAAGCTTGATCAACTTAGGAGTAAATGAGAGCCCCTTGTTTCGCTTACACTACCATAATACTAATTACCCTAACTACTATGAAATCATATACCAGCATGTTAGTAATAATGCAAAATGTCACAGCTACTACGTACACAAACTATACTTGGACAGACTTCACGTAACCTTAAACTGAATTCTGGGAGGGGTGAAAAGGAGATTGTTAGGGCAAAACAATAATTTTAA
The DNA here is from genome assembly GCF_964235325.1 of Thermobia domestica. Taxonomy (NCBI): domain Eukaryota; kingdom Metazoa; phylum Arthropoda; class Insecta; order Zygentoma; family Lepismatidae; genus Thermobia; species Thermobia domestica. The sequence continues at coordinate 112,999,157 of NC_137457.1, read as the reverse complement.
AAATTTCACACTAGTTTTAAATTTCACACAATTTTAGAATGCTTCACACACTACGACAAATCCTGTCCATAGCTATCTGTAGACGAACGAACATGGAGTCCCTCACCTCAACTTAGTTTTGTACTATTTTCTGTCTCTTTTACATAAAATTTGTATGATTTTAGACTCCCAACTTGCTTCATCACTATTTATCTATATATGATACAAACTGACGAGTTGCTGCTCGGTTCGCTGATTGGTAGAAAATGAGCAATTTCGCACTAGATACATGAGCGTCAGAAAATAGTTCAATCAGAAAAAAGTGTTGTGGCGGCGGAAAACTCTAAAAGGAATTAAAAAATAGCAAAAAGAGGGACGAAAGAAGTCTAAATTATTCTATGAAAAAATCAGATTCGTAGAGAATTTCAAGAATTTCTGTCCACTTGTGGACGTATTTTTCGTATAGCATTAAGAAGATGATTTCAATACCTATCCATCTGAATAGTCCTTATACGGAACTCATAATAAAATAATGTGTAAATAAAGATATTATACCCCAAAATATGATTCCTACAAAATTATTCAAAGCTTCCACATTAATTTTGGTTTGAATAAAGGATGAATGAATGCAGTACACGCATCGAAGTTATATTTTGAAAATCCCATAGTATAGTGAGCTTAAAAAACATTGGACATCTACATACAATCATTCCATTATCTATAATGAGCTATATTACAAATGATATTAAGCTATGCTCAGATAGTAGCGAATGAATGTCTTTGTGAAGGCAATGAATTTCGAGGTAGATGCTGTGTCCTCGATGTAATTGTATGTGCTATTGGTATAAAGGCTTTTAATGGAAAAGTATTTGTTGCAAATATTTTCTGGATACCGATATGAATGATGTAGATGTTTATGATGCCTTGTGTAGATGTTTGTTGAATAACAAAAAGTAATTGTGTTTCATATTAAACTCGAAATAACTAGATTACATGACAATAAAAATGAAATTATGCTGTAATATGAAATGAACGTTTTTGAAATCTATTTAATAATTGGATCTAGTGAATAATTGACATATTTGAAGGTGAATCGTCTTGAGACATTTTTAATATAATACTAGTGATGATTCTTGTTTTAATTATATTGTTTATCTAAGATAAAAAGATAAATGAAAAATGGTTTTCATGTCTTGAGTTTGTATGAAATTTATTTTGGTTATTCAATGTGAAAGTTATGAAAGTTATGTAATGCACAAAGCTTGCGATTCCGTTCCTTTCCCGACCCAAAAACCAAAAAAAAAAAAAATACTTATATTCTTCCGCCTATGTATAGGTTCTTTGAATTAAAAACAAACGGTTTAACTTGTTTTCGTTAGTTACTTGTCTCAACAATGATTCTTATATATATATATATATATATATATATATATATATATATATATATATATATATATATATACAGCCGTGTAACGTGGGTTCCTGTCACCACGGCATGGCGCGTCCTCAGGTTGCGGATCGAGGAGAAGGCCTCTAGATATAGAGGTTAGCTGCGAATATACTGAATAAGCAGTCGCGGACAGACGACTAGGAGTGGTCCTCCAGCTTGGGGGTTTGGGTAAGGCTAACACCCTCATCCTGTAAAAAAAGGTACTTGTTCAGAAACATTCACAAAAGCCTCGGACAAGGACTGATAACTTGGCACGACATCAGCAAAAGAAAATGGACATGAGATTTGGAACATGGAATATTAGAAGTCTTTATAGGGCAGGCGCGTTAAAATCTGTAACGAGTGAGTTAGAGAAATACAGGATGGACTTAGTAGGAGTTCAGGAAGTTAGGTGGGAAGGAAATGGATCTGAGAATTCCGGAAATTTTACGTTCTTTTACGGGGAAGGAAATAAAAATCACCAGTTAGGAACAGGGTTTTTCGTTCACAAACGAATATTACCAGCAATTAAACGGCTTGAATTTGTTACTGACAGACTTTCTTTTATTACTCTTAAGGGACGGCGGTGTGATATTATTGTTTTAAATGTACATGCTCCAACTGAAGATAAGGGTGACGATATAAGAGAAGTTTTACGAAGAAGTGGAACGGATATTTGACCAACTCCCGCGATACCATATGAAGATTCTATTAGGGGATTTCAATGCGAAGGTAGGACGAGAGGATATTTTCAAACCGATTATAGGGAACGAAAGTTTGCATAAGGTAAGTAATGACAACGGTGTTAGACTCGTGAACTTTGCAACATCCAAAAACCTAATCGTGAAGAGTACAAAATTCCCACATCGCGACGTTCATAAATACACGTGGACATCACCAGACGGAAAAACACATAATCAAATTGATCACGTTTTAGTAGATAGAAGAAGACAATCTAGCATAATTGACGTCCGGTCGTTTAGAGGGGCTGATTGTGACACTGATCACTACCTGGTAGCAGCGATAATACGGGAGAGATTATCGTTGAATAAAGGTAATACTCAATGTCCGAAAACGGAGAGATTTAATTTAAAGAAATTAGAAGAGAGCCAGGTAAGAGAGGAATACCAGATTGAAGTTTCGAATAGATTCTCGGTTTTAGAAGACTCGGAGTGCACTAGTGTTGAGGATACTTGGATTGAAATTAGAGATAGCATTAAAAGTTCAGCAATAGAAAAATTGGGACACGCGGAAATACGTAGGAACAAACCATGGTTCGACCAAGAATGCATTAAACTAGCAGAGAGGAGAAAACAGGCAAAATTACGGTGGCTACAAAATCCGAATGAAATAACTACACAAAATTTCGCAGATATCAGGCGGGAAACTTCCAAAACTTTTAGAACAAAGAAACGGGATTTTTTGAAAGCTAAAATCAAGGAACTTGAAGATAATAGTAAAAATAAAAATATTCGGGACATGTATAAGGGGATCAGCGAATTTAAGAAAGGCTATCAACCTCGTGCTTATATATTAAAGAAATCTGACGGAACAGTTCTCACTGATACGGATAGCCTCTTAAATAGATGGAAAGATTTCTTTGACGATTTGCTCAACACGCAGCCAAAAACTAATGTGCGTGGAGAAAAGGAGATACACACCGCAGAACCGTATATTCCAGAACCCAATCGAATAGAAGTGGAAGCCGCTATAAAGAAATTAAAGAAACACAAATCTCCGGGTGTAGATGAAATTCCGGCTGAGTTAATTTTAGCTGGAGGCGAAAAATTGTGGAACAAGATACACAAACTCATTCTTCTTATCTGGAACAAGGAAGAATTGCCACAAGAGTGGAAAGAGTCAATCATTGTTCCAATTCACAAGAAAGGCGACAAAACTGACTGTAATAATTATCGAGGCATTTCTCTTCTGTCAACATCCTATAAAATCCTTTCAAATATTCTGTTAGCAAGATTGACCCAATACGCAGATGAAATTATTGGAGATTATCAGTGCGGATTTAGACGAAATCGATCAACTATCGACCAAATATTTACCATTCACCAAATACTCGAAAAGAAGTGGGAATACAATACCCCGGTACATCAACTATTTATTGATTTTAGAAAGGCTTACGACTCGGTTAGGAGAGAAACATTATACAACGTTCTTACAGAGCTTGGAATACCGAGAAAACTAATTAGACTAATTAAGATATGTTTAAGTGAATCCCAAAGTAAAGTCCGGGTAGGAAAATTTTTGTCCACGAGCTTCCACGTCGAAAACGGCCTGAAACAAGGAGATGCGTTGTCGCCATTATTGTTTAACTTTGTGCTGGAATACGCCATAAGGAAAATCAAAGATAGCAGCCAGGGCCTAGAGCTGAACGGCATTCACCAGGTTATGGCATATGCTGATGATGTAAATTTAATAGGGGATGATAGGAGAACAGTAGAAATAAATGCAGAGATCTTATTAAACGCTTGCAGGGACATGGGTTTAGAAGTAAATGCAGAGAAAACTAAATACATGGAAGTGCGTCGGGACCGTAATACGGCAAATTGTGGAGGCGTTAAAATACTAAATAATACTTTTGATAAAGTGGATACTTTCAAATATTTAGGATCAATATTAACAGACGAAAATCATATTCACGAAGAAATTAAATGTCGACTAAAAGCAGGGAATTCGTGTTACTATTCGGTTCAAAATCTCTTGTCGTCGCGAATTCTGTCGAGGAATTTGAAGCTTAAAATATATAAAACGATAATCATGCCTGTTGTTCTGTATGGTTGCGAAACATGGTCGCTTACTCTGAGGGAAGAACATAGACTGAAAGTATTTGAGAACAGGATCCTGAGAAGAATATTCGGACCCAAGAGAAACGAGAATGGGGAATGGCGGAAGCTTCATAACGAGGAACTACATAGTTTATACGGTTTACCCAACATTGTTAGGGTCGTCAAGTCTAGGAGGCTTAGGTGGGCAGGTCATGTAGCTAGAATGGAAGAAAGTAGAAACGCTTTCAAAGTCTTGACTGGTAGACCCATAGGAAAACGACCATTAGGAAGACCTAGGCGCAGATGGGAGGATAATATTAAGATGGATCTCGCAGAGATAGGAATACAAAGTAGAAACTGGATCCAATTGGCTAAGGATAGAAGTCAGTGGAGAGCTTTTGTGAACGCGGTACTGAACCTCCGGGTTCCATAGGCCATAGAGTTAGTTAGTTAGTTATATATACAGCAGTATTTAGCGATGTTATTGTAAACTTTGTTATTGTAAATTATTGTAAATTTGTTATTTGTTATTAAAAATTTGAAAATCGTGTATTTCATGGGAAACTATACACAATAGTACTAAGCGAGATACAGTGAAAAAAGAAAACATATACACATGAACACACACGCGCGCATATATATATATATATATATATATATATATATATATATATATATATACGATTGTTGAAACTTAAGTAGTGGCAACAATGCTGTGGAGAGACTTTGCAATAAAATGCGCTAGTGACGCTGATAGCACACGTTGTTGACATACTTACCTAACCTCCGATCAAATAGATTTGCCCATCCCACGTCACCGGTTCGCGCACAAGGGAGGGAAGTACAGTCACCTGAGAGCGAGCGGTCTAATGTAAATGTGTAACTATGTTTTCGAAACACGTACAACGGAGTTGCATCAGGATTAAATGTGCCAGAAGTCGTACAGCACGACAGTGTCATCAAGGGCTTCAAGAGGCGTGTGAGGAATCGGCAATGCTGTACAGAACAGTGGCACGGTGGATAAAAGCCTTCAACGAAGGTCGGCAAACTGTGGCAGACATGCATCAGACAGGTCGTCCTAGCGTCTCGGAAGACGAAGTGCAAGCTGTTGCCACGTTAGTGGACAGTGATCGACGCCTGACGATTTGTGAGCTCGCCACGAAACCGGATTAGCGCCTACAACTGTGCTTCGCATCCTGAAGGAACGCCTGTGGATGCGCAAAATTGCATCACGATGGGTTCCGTATGATTTGACGGAAATGCAGAAACTGATGAGTTACGACGCTGCTGAGACGCACTTGGAGCTCTATGAGCGCGAAGGTGAGGTTTTCTTACGCAGTATCAAAATACAGGATGAGACATGGGCCAGATCTTACGAGCCCACACTGAAACGCCAATCCAACCAATCGCGTCATTATGAGTCGCCGTGAAAGTCGAAAGTGCGTCAGAGTCCCAGTGTGGTGAAAGTTATGGTGATTATAGTGTATGACTGTGAGGCTTTTACCCACCGTAACACTGTTGTGTTCGGCAATACCGATTCCCCACACACCTCTCCAAGCCATTGACGATACTGTCGTGCTGTACGACCTTTGGCACATTCAATCTTGATCCAACTCCGTTGTTACTGTTTCGAAAACATATGTGACACCTTTAGTTTGACCGCTCGCTCACAAGTGACTGTGGTTCCCTCGCTTGTGCGCCTGCCAGTGACGTGGAACAGGCGAGTCTATTAGCTCGTAGGTTATGTAGGTACGTCACCAGTGTGCGCTATCAGCGTCACTACTTCATTTCATTGCGTTGTGTCTCCACAGCAGTGTTGCTACTATTTAAGTTCCAACCCTCGTATATATATTAATATTTGTTAAAGGACATTTAATTGACAGAAGAACACTATTTTTATATATAAAAGTGGGTATAGTAAAGAGTGGGTTTACACTTAAATGGCTTAACACACTGGTGCAAAGACCAGGTGGCTAATAAAAAAATAGACTATGAGTAAATCGTGCAATAATGGTGAAAGCACGCATCAGAAGCATTTATAAGAAGTGCAAAGTGAATAATTTCTCTCACATATACGTATATATCTATATATATTTTCAGTACTTCGAAAAAGTTATTGTTATTTCTCAAAAATGTTGCAGAGGCGTATCCTAAAACAAGCTAGGGTTGCACCCCAATCTTCATCAACGCGATTGAAATGAACAATATACAGGTTATCCTCAAATCCATGGACATCCAGTAACGATCCAGGATCCTTTGACAATATCGCCAATGCAATACTGTCAATTCTCTGTGGACGTCATTTGTTATCGACAGCGGGGACAAGAAAATTAAAACGTTTATTTAATTACCTTTCCCAACCAATTCTAGTGAAAAGGAAAGGAGATAAGTCAATGTTATCATCAATTTCGACTTAAAGATGTCAAAATTAACTTTGTCTTTATATGTGTATGTGCGTACAACAATAACGCTTTGTTCGAAAAGTCACTGAGAGACTCTTTCTACTTCAGTTCCCATTAGAACGAAAATTACCAAGTCCCTCAGTTGCTTAAGTGAGACCTAAACTAATTTTTGATTGGACTATTTTTGGTCGTCAAATAAAAGTGGACAACGTTATATTCAGGGAGTGTTTGCTATTTATGTGACCCATGGCGACCAGAGGAAGCGCAAATCAGTTGGATGGCGAACATCGAAACCTCCATCACAGTGGAGAAGTCGGACGCGAACTTCGAAACCTCTATCACGGAGAAAAATTCGGCCGACGACTACGAAGGTCTGCACCACCCCAACAGAGGGCTCGAGGAAGATGATCCGCCAATAGGCCTACTGTAGGAAATTCAAGTCAAAGGCCATTTCATACGTTCTTGCTCGTGAATTTGTGTAGTTAGTCAAAACTAGTGTCCGTGCACAGTATTAATTGTTTAGTTATTTCTTAAACAAAGTTTGCAAACACCGATTTACCAGCCTTTATGTGCAGTCGTTTTTACCCAACTCCGAAAGGACTATTCCAAAAACTTCTCATGTCAGCGGAAGAGGATAAGTCTTGCCGCAGATGGCAGCACGGAAAAAACCGGAAATAGTTACAAAATTGCATTCTCGATAGCAGACGAAGAATCCAGTGTTATGATCACCAGAGGAATATCGTATATAAAGTCATATTAAAAGAATAACATAATATGTTCAATTAGCACGCCAGCTAGTAAAATGACATTGTAGGAAAAAATAACAGCGCGCAATTGCTTATACAAACTCATTCTTAACAAGCCACTTACACATTAATAAATGTGCACAACCTATTGTTAATGTAAAAGAGAAAAAGAGAAGTATTTAATTAAAATTCTCAAAAGTTAACATCTGATATTCTTTTTTTAATGGCCATATGCTGTTTGAGTGTTTTAAACATTATCATTTTCTTACGTAGTGCTCTTACATATTTTGAAGGTTTCTAAGTTGTGATAATCAAAGTGTAATATCAGATGTAGTAACAATCTTAAATGAAAATATGAATAGTTAAACGTAATCACTATTTTTGTAATCATTTTGATTTGTAAATTCTATTCCTTCATTAACGCGAGGTTGTAGGTTACATGGTGTGCTTTGCATCCAACGTCGAAGTAATGAGCTATCTGTCGTAATCGGTATAAAAAGTATAAAAAAGGAAAAGAATAATTACACCAATTTTGATACTTTGGTAGCTCGTACGTAACCGACCACGTTGCCCATCAAGTCGTTATTTAAATCTTCAAAAGTTTGACAAAGTATAATATGTGTCCTTGTGGAGGAGATGATTGGGAACTTTACATTTATCGATACTGTTCAGATGTGAGTGCAAGGAGACGTGACCTCCAACGACAGCGATAACATTATCATATGCTGATTACCACATCTTGAAACTCCAACAGTACTGAAGTTTCTTTCCAATTCCCATACCTTCAAAACTCCTTATTCTCACTTTTGAAATAACCACTTACAGCTTGCCCAAAAATTAAAAGGAATCATACAAGGACCGCAATCACAAATCATATATATCTAAAAGTTATCAAAGGCCTTTAATCTGAAATTTGATAATAATGTAACTTTAGATTTCGGCAACCTAACAAATACAGAACTAACAACAACAATTCCTTCCCCTAATCAATTCGAACTACTAGAAATCTTTTGACATTTGAAATGCTTAAGTTGGTCCCACATACCACTAATCAGCGTCTGTATTGTAACGCAAAATTCAAAGCTATCAGAAGAATGAAGTAAGATTTTTTCAATCATATTTGCACTCGTTTTAAATACACGCGTAGTAGCAACGGAATTTATGGATACCCTCTATATCGAAATAAAAATATACTGATATTCAGCTGCTCTATGTATATCCAATCTAATTTTATTCATGGTTTCATACTAGAAAATATCTGATGAGGTTGATTACTGATGATGAAATGTGGGTGACGTACAAAATGTCGACAAGTCGTAAATGCTGAAGTATGCGACAAAGCTCACATCGATGTTTACCATGATGTGCGCTTTTTTGGCAACTAAATCTCACTTAACTACCTGCTGCTATGAGGTCAAAAATAAACATGGATTTATAAAACTCGACTTCAGTACTATCTTCATTGCAACTATCAACTGAAAACAAGGATCTAAACTTGGTTAATATTAATCTATCCGTAAAATATTCTAGCAACCGCAGACCTAACACGTCTTCAATGATTCGTCAGAGACTGCGCGAACATTGCTTCTATCCTTTAAAACATATACTCTACAAATAGAAGTGCAAAATCTGACTATCATTTCTAACGTGTCTGCGAAATTACCAGGAGAGTGTTAACTAAATTTGGAGCAAAGCATTTAAATACAAAGGGTTACATATTTATGTTAAAGAAAAAACTCAAATTCTGCAGCGATAGTACTACTGCGTTAACGGAAGAGAAATTGCAGAGAGTCAAATAAATTTAACATGTGTAATTTTTTAGTATTAATTTCAATAAATTTATCTCTTCAGTTTTTAACTTCATAGCTCAAATTTTTAGAGATATCACATTTCCAAATTTTAGGTTTCACATGCACGATATTGCGTTACTTATTTGCCACTATAGTAAGCTGGTTTATTTAAAATATTTTTATTTATTGTAAATTTTTAGTACTTCTGTATACGAAGAACGAATGCATAGTGTAATTCGAAACAGTACTCCAATTTTAATTTGCTTTAAGCTTTTTTTCTGCGAAAATCGATACTTACATTTTGATTAACATAAAAGCAACTGAATTTTTTTTGAATGAACTGATATTTCTGAATTTGTTTCTCTTATGATTCGTTATATGCAAATGTATAAAAAGAAAGAAACGAACTTATATGTTTGAAGAAGATATTGCGAAATTATTAACAATACGACTTAGACGATAATAGTTGTTAAATTTAACTTTTTGTCCATTCAGATGTTTAAAATGTTCATCTTCAACTCAACATGGAATCTGAACCAAATTAAGCTTATCGAAATATGAACAGTAATGGCTTGCGCTTGGAATAAAATATTAAAAGAGTAGTCGTAATTACTTTCCTGTTTTCAGCAATAGCATATTGCAATTACAAATCATATATTATTGTAACGTAATGGCATTAGAGATATAATATAGAAATATAATAAATGTTATTCAATGAAAAGTTCTCATTTTCCCCGATGAAAGGGTTAGAAAACTACGACAGAATTTGAACACAAATACTATTATGAATCTCCTTGCATGAAATACTAGATTATTTTGTACGCTAGTTTTAACTTTTAGCGTTGAGTGTTTTACTTTTCCACACTCTTATTTGTTTACGATCTGATACAGAAAACTTTTAATTGAAAAATAAGAATGTATTCTGTATGCATGCCTTTTCATGAAATCCATTTTTTTTAAATAGTTGAACAGCTTGAATTTCCGAAATTGGAACATTGGAAACGTTACTGGTAGTCTAGTTTAACCTATATTACTGTAGAAACATAGTTAAAAATCTAAACAAAAGTCTTCTTGACTATGTAAGGAGATAAACTAATAAACGTCTCGTCTTAGTGGTAAACGCCTTCTCGTCTTAGTGGTACATTGAAATTTATATAAACGTTTTTAGCTATCAAAGTGTTTTTCTGCAACACCAAGAAAGCGACAGTTAAGAGGTTAAAGTGTATTTTTATCAAGGAGGCCAGGTTAGAAATTCTACACATTTCATTTCACTCATGGTTCAATTTCAATTTTAGAGGGGTATTTTAAGTTAGAAAAAAGAATTGTTCCTGTGATTTTCCTAACGAGAAACTATTTAATAACTCCAGAATTGATATTTTTTAGCTATTATCATTCATTCACAGACAGTACTTTTTTTAATTTGTAGTCGAATGAGGAATGTAAAGAAGCCATACATTATGCACACATGGAATCCGGTGGCTCAGTGGTAGAGCGTTCACATCTGGTGCTTGGGGTCACGGGTTCCATCCCAGCCCACGCCAAGTGAACTTTGTGGTGGACAAACAACGTGCTCGTGGGTTTTCTCGGGGTTCTCCCGTTTCCTCCCACTCTCTTCATTGCACCGTTTTCACTTTTCTCTCATCACCACAGTCTCCTTTAGCCTGACTGGCATAACCGTGGGACGTAAAACTTAAAGATTTCATTTCATTTCATTCCATTTTGCAGTTGACTACTAGATTCATAGTTCCTTGGTGGTTAAGCTATTAGCGTAAGAGCCTTTGTCGTTGAAGATGCGGGTTATATTCCCAGGGAGAGCTCATGAAATTTGGATTTCATGTTAATCAGGAATTCAAACAGATTCCTTCTCAGGTTCAAGCAGTTTCCTTCTCATATTATCTGTCTGCTGAAAGGGACGTTCAAATAAAAGTAAAGTCGGTTGAAACTATGTAGATTATTATGAAAATATAAATTTATTTAGCGAATCAATCTGACAGTAAAGCACGTTTTGGTGCGGCACACACCTATCAAATTATCTTCGAAAAATAAAATTGATAAAAGTAGGATGGTTACATCTATTAAAATATGCTTGCAATGCCAGTTAAAGCAACGCACTCATCCTAAAGAAGTTAAACTAATAGTATTATCGTTAACTAGTCCATGCATTTTAATATAATTAACCCTATGTAGCAGCGTAGTGCAATATGCGCTGTTTCAATATAAATATATTCATATGCATATGACAATTATTGTATAATTTCTAAAACTACTGTAGAAAATAAGGATAAAGTAATGGGTGTGTATGGTTTTAGCTCTAAACGAACAACGACAAATAATACGTCTGAACTGGTCAGTTAGAGGCTTCACTATCAATCACTCTGATTATTAGATGATATACATATTATGACATTGGGTTTGTAATGAAATGATTAAGATGATATAACTTTCATCTTGAGTAATCCATTGAAGACCATCAGTCAGGTATAGAAACATATTTTGGTTAATAAATAGTGGTTGCCGATGTGAAAACTTCGTAAATCATAATATGTCATGATACATAGAGAAAATTTTACAAAACTAGCATCACGATTGACATTAAGAATAATGCACATATTCTCATAGTTTTTTTACTTGTCACAGGAATTGATATAAGTAGACAAAGGTAAATGTCTCAACTTTGATACAATTCCAACATTGAAACTTAATCCATTGCAGCCATTGGATCCATCCAACAATCCATTGAATATTGTGTTTCTAGCTAAATTTTATATCCAATTGTTCATCAGTTTGCTTATTAACACTCGGGATCTCAATATATTAAAACAAAATAGTTCATCTAAATTAACATTCCCTTCAACTTTCTGTCTATTTTATATAAATAAAAATAAAGAAATTATGTCAAACAGTGTTATTACATAAGTAATCATGTTCTGTTTTTCATGCAATGCAAATATTTTTTTTGCTTTTTGTACATGAAAGTAAGTTATTTGTTACTGATATCTGGATGACAAGAATTATTTAAAACAAATGCAACTGTCACAAAGAACACAAAAATCCTATCTTGAAGGATAATGTATTCAAATGCCGTAATTTACTTCGCAAAGATATAAATTAAATGACGTCTGCAATTGTGGTCACTTGATCGCCGGGTAGAATATTAAATTGGTTATCATCTTAAAGTGGAAATCATCCCATGTGATGCTCTTCAAATCCCTTATTTTGCTATTTAATTTAAATATGAAATTATTTTGACCTAACTATGACGAATTTTCAAAGTAGCAGAAATTAACAAGAACAACTGCTTGATAAAGACTTGTTTGAAATGTTTAACACAACTGTTACTTCTGAGTTCTAGTAACCCATTCTTTTAGTTTCCTTTTGTTAAATTATACATAAATCAAAATGGCAAATCAATGTATATGCATATCAGACTTATTACGGAGGATAATAAATGGATATAATATAATATATAATATATAAGTTTTCTTTAATAAATGAAATTATTATAACGTATATAAGGATTTTGACACACACACACATACACACACACATATATATATATATCGGAGAGAAAAAATCTAAAAACACTTCATACAGGACACGTTAGTTTGGCTCTCTACTGTACAGCACCTGTTGCGGGTTCCCGATCGATTTTTCTCTTCAGTGTATCATGTGGAACTTCCTCTACTATAAGCAGTAAGGAGTTTCTCCTCTGAGGGTCGGGGTTTGAAAATGGTGCGGCAAAAAAGGGGACCTGGGAGACTTCATTTCTCAGCCTCATTACTCTCCACCAGCATCCCTTAAGGAACTAGAGCATGCTTTGGAGGAACAACGGTACTAAGTTTTACACACCGCGATTCAGGACTTGTATCCGTCCATTCCACCACTGATGCAAGTTCTTTCTTACGTAAAAGGACGCCCCATACAACGGTGGGCCAGAAAATTCCAAAGTTGATGAATTGACTTCCGATAGTGCTCTAAACTTGCCTCACGACCTCAACAACGTCTGTCAGATTTCAATGAAATCGGTTAATATCTTCAGGTTCCCCAAAGCTTCCAAAAATTTGAAAATTATTTGAAAAACGTTTTTTTTATTTCATAAAATTTTGCATTAAAAAACTTCCGAAAGCAATTAAAATTCACTTTTAATAGTCTTTATCTACAGTATAAAATTCCACGTATATTAATGAATATCTTTAGGTCCGACAAAATGACAAAATTTCACCAAAATCCTACTTATTTGAAAATCTTTATAATATTTTATTATGCCCGTAAAACAAATTCTGATTTTTTTAAATATAAATTGCCAATTGCTCAGTATGTAGTAAAGAGTAAACTAGTAGGAACTGGTAATTGTTAGTGAGCAGTAGAGAAGAGTGTTGTACGTACAAATCAGAAACAATCAATACGTGGCGTTTAATGTGAGGTTAAAAGTTTTGTTTTTATTTTAGTGCAGTTAGATATTAATTATTAAATCAACATTAAAATAAACGTTTTGATCTGTTCCATTCTCTTTGAACGCAAGCCAAGGAATTGAGGTAAAAAGTTTTGTTATTTTAATACAGGAAGAAATTAAAGTTAACGTAGAATGGCCTCTTGCAAGCCTGTAGAGAAGAACGAGTATGTGACCTCTAGGCCAATGTCAAGCAAAGTATTGCGGAGCGAAATGGAGAGTCCGATAATCGGACCGCCAAAGGACTTGAATTCTTGCCAACCTCCAACTTTCCTCGATGTACTGCGATGTTGCTTAGAAGAGAGGTTCAACATTATAAATGCTGCAGGCTATAAGAAGGACCCATGTTTTTCTGCTATTGCCGGAACAGCTGCAGTAAAAGTTGAGGAATTGTACCAAAAGAATTCCATCCCATTTGTTAGTCACGTCAGAGTTATCAAGATGATTAAAGGCCTCGACGTGAAGTATCAGGCACTGAAGAAGAACTACAAACTTGATAATGAGAAACCGCAATTTGCCGCTAACCTGGATGAATACATCAAGGAAGCTGGGGGAACCTTTTTAACATAGCTGCTTGCAAGTGCAAGGATTTCAAAACTTGCACTTGTGAAAAAATGAAAAAGGTTCCTTAAATTGAGCAACCCTTTCTTTTGCACCAGAGGACTGCGAGGAACGGGAAGATTGGCTCCGTAGACAGGAATGAAACTAAAAGGATTCAGAGTAGAAAAAACAGAAGGAACCTGATTCCATAAGGAAAGAGAGGACTCTCCGAATTTAGGCTACCGATCAGCCGGACTTCTAATGCAAAACTGTGCACATGGAGGAAATCGATTCAGACTCAGATTCAGAGGACATGTAGGCAATGGATCTGTCTGAGGCACTAACAGTAAGAGAGCAAACTGACGACCAGCCCTGCTCTTGTGCCAGCACCGCTACAATCACCCGCACGAGTAATCCCACAATACAATCATATCGTCAGCGACGTCACAAATGCGCTTCCATCTGGCGAAAACAGCTTTGGCTAGTGACGGGTTCGGCGTTTCGTACCGTGCAACTGCAGCTATTGCTCCAAGTGTTCTGCAAAATCTAAATCTCGTGAAACCAGGTGTAACTGAACTTGTGATCGATAAGAATAAGATTAGAAGAGAGAAGATTAAAGTCAGAGGTTCGCTTCAAGCTGGAAACGACGCCAAGGTGAAAGGTCTTTAATTTGATGGAAGGAAAGACAAAACTATATACATTTAGAAAGAAGAGTCTAAGTCATATCGGAGGAGCAAGGCTGAAGAACACATTTCTCTTATCGAGGAGCCAGGATCGAAGTATATCGGCCACGTTACACCCTTACCTGGCTCAGCTGATAGCATTTTCAGAAGCATAACTGCTTACATGGCGGATATTGGGGACGATCTGGAACACCTTATCGCTGTAGGTTGTCATGTTATGGCTGTTAACACAGGTTTGAAAGGTTGGATCATTCGCCGCCTGGAAGAGAAGCTTAACAGACCCCTTCAGTGGCTGATATGCCTTCTGCACCTAAACGAGCTTCCCTAGAGGCTTCTCTAGAGGATAGGTGCACTATCATATGGGGTTGAGATTTGTCAGCAACTGAAGGGATGTCAGAGGCTGGGAGTAACGACTTTCAAAGTCACAGATTGCCAGCTACCTCACGTCAATGCGAATGACCTTAGCTCTGACCAAAAGTACCTGCTAGAAATTTCTCAAGCAGTGAAATCCGGAGTTTGCAGTGACGAAAAGTAGAGGCGTTTTCCAGGGCACCTGTCACACTCCCGGTAGCTTTCGACAGCCAACAGCGTTCTCCGTTTATACGCAGCAACACCTCAGTTGAAGGCACTGGGAAAGTTCGTCATGAAGTGCTCCGTACTCGGATGGTTGACAATGAAGTGCAATCATTCAAACAATGACGGAGCCCGTAATCTCTGGAACATCATTCAGACCAATAGATATTTGCCAACGAACTTGAAAGACATAGTGGATAAGGTCATCTCCCGAAACGCGTTCTTAGCTCATCCGGAAAACATTATCCTCTCCATGGTGACTGACAATAGGGTGCACATTCGAGAGTTGGGTCTCAGAAGAAGTCTGAGAGCAAGTGAGCAAGAGGGGAGTGTCATCAGAGTGTTTGAAATTCCTTAAATCAATTTTGATGCAACATAATATGTGGATATCATTGACTCAATGAACTGCAAATTTACCTCGCCTCCAGTCATCCAGAATGTGGAGACAGCTTCTGATCCAAAATAAGGAAACAGCTGTGGACTGGGAATTTTCAGCCTTTCCGTGCTGCACCCAGGCCGTTGAGCGTCGTATGAAGGTGGTCACAGAAGCGTCCCAAATGGTATGTGGTTCCCAGAGAAGAGACCGATTCATTCGTGCAAAACTGGCTAGTCAGGCGGCAATTCCGAAGTTTGATCACAAATCTGACTACAGTGCAAACTGAAAACTAGTGAAGAATGAACGTTAATAACTGAATTGTCAAATAAGTGGGTTTTGGTGACTTGTTTTGGTTTTTGAGCAGTTCTGAGAACCTAAAGATATTCATTGACGTAGCTGAATTTTTTATTGTTGCTAAATACTATTAAAAGTGAATCCATTATGCTGTCGTAAGTTTTTAAATGTAAAGCTCTTAAAAAACCAAAAACTGTATTTTGAAAATTTGTCAAAAAATTTGTTTTTGGTAAAATTTTGTCATTTTTGGCAGTTTTGAGAAACCTAAAGATATTCGTTGATATAGATGATATTTTTTACTGTCTCTAAAGACTATTGAAAATGAATTTTAGTTGTTGTCGGAAGTTGTTTAATGTAAAACTTCTATGAAATAAAAAAATAAAAAAAAACGTGTTTTGATTAATTTTCAAATTTTGGGCAGCTGTCAGGAACCTCAAGATATTAACCGATTTCATTCAAATATCGCAGACGTTGTTTTGAGGTCATGAGGCAAGTTTACCCCACTATCGGAAGTCGATTCATCAAATTTCGATTTTTTCGGCCCACTTGAAATATGTCAAAATCTTTAGTTCTGTTACAGTAACAATACATTAATGAAAACGTCCATTTTCCGGTAGCCGTTCTCTTTAAACATTTTCACATCATTAAGAAATTATATTGACTGTTCTATTTAGTCTTAAAATATTCAATGAATATTCACTTGAATAATAGATAAGGATTTTTGAAACTTGAAGAAACTATAAAATCTTTAATTCCTTAAATCGTATTTAATATCTTAATTGAAACTGGAATTTGAAGGTAAAAGTTAAGTGCTTTACTTAATTTTGTGACGGTGACATAATGGTTCAGCATTTTCATTTTCACCTGCTTCTTCTACGCCATCAGAAGCAGGAACGCTAAGACCTTCTTTTGTACTACACAAGAATTACTGCATCTATAACCAATGGAATGATCACAAAAGTTGCTGAAAGTTATTTTCTTGTCACTGGTATATTGATGTTAAAATCAAACCGTCTTTAAACTATATAAAATCAAGTTCAAAATATCTCACACGGGTTCTAAATTTTGTAGAACTGTCCCACAGAAAAAACGTAGTTAAGTAGAGAAAGAGAATATATGACGTTTGATAGAAAATGCAAGGAAGAGTTACATACATAATAATAATCGCAGTAAGAGTTACATACATATCTGCCATTATATCTGTCAGCGAAGCTAATATAGCCGAACTGCTAATCAAAATCTTCGTTTAACTCTGAAATTGTTTTGTGGGACAATATTATCATAACAAAGTGTGTACGCAGTTTGAAACGCGAGATACAACTTTAATAATGAATAATAGCTGCACATAGAATAAGCAATATAGTATGATAAAGTCTATTGGGTGAAAATATCATAGTCCATTAGGTGAAAGCCCCCCTTAAATACACATCTGTGCACCTGAAACCATTGGACCCTTAAATGACTATGAAACTGAAATATTCCATACTTCAATTAATAAGGCACCTAAGTACAAGTGAACTATAACGCCAATTCAAAAGAGAGGATACGAGGAGAAATATAGTGTTTAGAGAAAAAGTGTGTTTTCATATGAGGTTTTGATATCCTAGACAATAAGCTTCTATTGGGAAGCAAGTTCGGAACAACTAATGTAAAAGCAAGCATACTAGTTATTATGATTACACTTTACGCAATCTCCTTCTATCTAGAGCGAATATATGATTTTGAGGTTGAGTAAAAATATAAATACTTTGCACTCCTCACTAGAGATTGAACACTCAATTTTGCCGTCAAGAGAGCCATACTCATCTACATTCACTGTAGTTTTGGTAGAGAGAATGAGGGCAAGTGAGAGTGAGTGTGAGAGAGTTGATTGGTGGTGAGTGAGAGTAAGGGCATCAACAATAATTTGAGTGTGAGGGCGAGTGCGAGTGAGCATGAGGGAGTTGATTGTGTGCGCGAGCGAGTGAGTGTGAAGGAGTGGATTAAGGATGATGGCGAGTTAGTTTGAGTTTGAGGGAGTCAAATGAGGGTTAAGTTAAATGCCCATAATCAAAATGAATTTCCAAAAGATGTCTGTTTCTGAAGTTATTATGTTCGGAAAATGATAGAGATACAACCTCTGACAATAAAGTTCGGTGAATGATCCCGTAAATAGAAAGTAGTTACAATATGAATGAAACATACTTTACTGTTCTTCGAAGTAGTATATTCTTGCAGCTATGCAACCCTGAGCAAGGCTGTACATGTCTTGAAAACATTTTGAGAAGTCTTCTTTCGGGATAGTGCTCGGGAGCCTCGTCACGTTTCGTTGGATGTCTGGAATATTGTCAAATATCTTTGCTTTCAAAGCAAGTTTGGGACACGGGGACAGGAAGAAGTCGGAAGGATTCAGATCTGGTAAGAATGTTGGCTGGTCAATGTGATACATGATCATAGGCTAGAATTTCACCAGAAAACCGAATCTGAAGTCAAAATGCACTAATCTTTATGTTGTAAACAGTTATCTGCAATTGCAGGTGTGACTTTCGTATTGCCTAATGTGCTTAACATGTTGTCCGTGCAATACACGTGTTCAGACGCTTCTTCCAATTGCTATGGACACGTATTAAGGTTTCTGGGGATATTTGTTCACAGGCGGCCATGATACGTTCTTCCAGATGGTGAAAATCACGAATTTTCACAGCATACACCATAGCCTTCACATGTCCCCACAGGTAAAAGTCATGGGGAGTTAAGCCTGGTGATCGGGCAGGCCATTCCACTGGTCCACGTCGACCAATCCACGTCCCAGGAAATTGTTCATCCAGGAACTGACGCACCTGATTGCCATAATTGGGAGGTGAACCATCTTGCTTGAAGAACCTGGGGAAGGTACCATCCTCGGACATCAGAGCCGGCATTATGTTTTCCTGCAACAACGCGAGGTATCGGTCTGCACTTAACGTTCCTGGAATGAAAAACGGACCGACGATCTTTGTACCCCATATGCCAGCCCATATCATAGTTTTCCATGCACCGGTCATTTTTGAGAGATCTGTCCAAGCGGGGTTGTCACGGGACCATTAGCGCATGTTTTGCCTATTGACCTCATCATTTACGTAGAAATGGGCTTTATTCGAAAAAAAGTATCTGCATAGCGAGCTGCGGATTTACCCTCAATTGCTCAATAGCCCACCCGCAAAACTGGACGCGACGATCGGGATCGTCCTCCGATAAATGTTGCTGCAATTGCATCTTATATGGATGCCACTTATACCTTTGGAGCACCCTGTGCACTGAACTGTGACTCACAGCACACTGCATTATTAAACGACGTGTACTTCGCTGCTGCGACTTCGAAAACTGCTACTCGCGACGTAGCTGTTTTTTCGTCCGTGGCTGTCCTTGGCCGTCCACTACGGGGTCTATCCACAACTGTTCCCGTTTCCTCAAATTTGGTCAATAACCGCGCCACTGCAACGTGCGATACAGGTGCTCGTTGTGGATGACGCGCATTGAAATCGGTAGCCACTGCGCGGGCACTCCACCCGCCCCATATTTTGATGATCTGGATGCGTTCGTCCCTCATTAACGACATGATTCACAACCTGCAACACAAAAGAAACGCAGTCAAATTCACAATTTCAATTGTGGATAACTGTTTACCACCTAAAGATAAATGCATTTTGACTTCAGATTCGGTTTTCTGGTGAAATTTTAGCCTATGATCATGTATCACATGACCCACGTAGCGTTTGGTATAAAAAAGTTAATTCAAGATGACGACACCAAGATGGCGGTCGTCTGCGTAACCAACGCCGGAAAGTGTCAACCTAACCCTCAAATTCACCTACCACATCAAATTTGCTGAAAGTATATCCATTTGGATTTTAATAGGGGTGGTAACAGACTTTTGAGACACCCAGTATAGTAAACTCTGGCTTCAAGATGGAAGGAAAGTGGAAAAAGGTCCCCCGGTTTGATTCTTATTATGTCCTGACCCATGGTGCGTTAGAAACTGGCCATCATTTTTCTATTTAATTAATTCGGTCCCTATGTGCACATTTGTGCACATAAATTGATATCTTTTTCCTGATCGTTTCGTTAAATCTGCTCGATTATTTCTTGGTGTACACATGCGTGGACGTCTGAACACCACATAGATTTTTTCCTGGTAAACTCGAGTGCAAGTTCCAACTGCCTTTCAATTGTTTTTAGATGGCAGGTGTTGCTGGAACACAGACTTTTGTAAGTTGGAAAAGCAAGTATCATTTTCGCCCAAATATATTATTGCTACAATCAAGGTATCATTGTGATAAACAATTAAAGTTTCAGAGACCTGTTGGCAATTATTAGCTTCGCTTTATCTCTGGAGAACAAAAAATAATGAGAACTTATTTTTAATGTCCACAGTTGTTTACACTTGTTTTATATTATATAATTGTTTCGTATATTTTTTAGATTTGTTTTGCTATAAAATTGTACATGCTAGAAACGAAACACGATATAAATGCATTGAAAGAAGTAAAATTATATTTTTAACAATAGCATTATTTCATTTTCATTATTAGAAAGTATAGTAAAATTCGTAACTATAATAATTTCTTCCTTTGTGCTAATCATTGTTGTAACAAATATTGCAAGCATATAGTCAATGGTTTCGTTCTTTTCATTCTTAGGAGAGCTAACCGCAGAAGATGGTCTAGATTTTCTTTAATGTTCAGATATCGACAATCCAGATAGGTATCCAGATTTTATGGATAATGACCCCAGCAACTCTAGCAGTGAAGATATCAGTTGTGGTGTTGCAACAGACGAAAATGGCAAGCAATAAATTGTTGTACTCATTATCTGTTCTAAAGAACTGGATTACATACACGAGGTTATTTGGCCAATCAGAGGCTGGTCCATTTAGTTGTAGTGCGACACGTTAAAATTTGAATTTTAACTACCTCAGAATTTTGTGCAATTTTTGTTCAACCAAGAAAAAATATGGTACAATCTAAATAAAAGACGGAGGGCCATTTCAAAATGTGGCCACTTCAATTATCTATAGTGCGATATTTTCTAGATAAACAAGCTTGTGATTGGCCAAATAACTTTGTGTAGATTATTCACTTCTTTAGAATACATAACGAGTACAATTTATTGTTTACCAATTTCGTCTCTTGCAACACCACCATCGGTATCTTAACTGCTAGACTTATTGGAGTCATCATCCATAAAATCTGGATCATTATCTGAATCGTCGATATTTGAACCCTAAAGCAAATTTAGAACATCTTCTGTGATTAGCTCTCCTTAGAATGAAGAGAACGAAAACATTGACTATATGTTTGTTTTTGAAAAGTAGAGATGAAAATTGCTTTTATTTGTTCCACAAAAATAAGAAAATGGTTATTCAGAAACACAACAAATAATTTGATGCCACGTTATGTTCTCAAGAAAGGAGAAAAATGTAAGGGAAACATTACAAAATAAAATAGTATAGTACTCCGCTCATCCTATTTTGAATATATAAATGTAGCTGTTGTTTTATTGTGTCAGAACAAGGTAATGTCAGAAGAAAGGTGTAGTTTACCAAGAAACGGAATAAAATATCATAATTGTACACAAATATTTAGATATGCAATTGCTTGTTACTGAACGAATGTGCACAAGCGTGTACATAGTATTTTCTTGTAAAACAATAAACAAATTCAAATTCTGAAAAATAAATTGAAAATTACGATTTCAAATGATGCAGAGCAAACAATTGAAAGATGGGTTTAAAAGGTTGGTAGTCTGGGACCGAAGGGGATAAATGAAAATGTGGATGAATGTGTCTCGCTTTGTGTGTGTATTTCCAACATAGCTCTGTATCACCTGAAGCAATTTCAACCAATTTGGTGTACATATGAATTAAATCTGAAAAACAATATTGTAGAGGTGAAACTCAAATATTTTCCATAAATCTATTTAGCTTGTGTGAAAAACGGACATTTCATGTGGTAATATAATAAATGCTTATTTTTCATAATATCTCACTCAAGGGAGTATTTAAACCCCCATACTTCCCTGGCGTACTCCTTTAGCTGGGCAAACAGTTTCTATATTTTAATCCGCAGCTTTGTCGTCTTTGTTTGTGAAGATAAACCCAAGGAAAACATGTAAGGATAACCTAGTGCACTAGTCGATCGGCATTACATTCAATTGTGAAACGAGAAAGCTGACTGATTATCTATGTTAAAAGGCCCTAAGAAGTTTAATTTCCTGTATGAAATGACTATCACATAAAACGTGACAATATATGTTTAGCTTAGCATAGATATGACTCGCCCTTCACTAGAAAAAAAAATATCGTTGTTCTCTAAGTTACTTATAAAGAACACTATTATGTAACAGTCTTTTAACTTACATATAGTTAGTTTCCTCTTACCACTAAATAGAGATATCAACTAGTGTAAAACGTTGATATGACCAAGAACACGATATGACCATAGTGTCCCAAAAATGTCAGAGTATACAGGTCGCAGCGCGTTAAGCTTAACGCCATTTGACAGGTGACATTTTAGCTAGTTATTGCGAAACAAAATGTGTTTTTCAATCAGATTTATGGTATTGCGCCGTGAACGTCATGAACCCTCTAACAAAACTGTGCTTAAATTTACAATTTTGTTTCAATAAAGGCGCAAATGATGCGCAGGATTCTAAAGAAATTTTGAATGTTCATTGGTAAGATAAATTATCAAAATCTACCGAAAGATTGTTCATGACAAGTCAAAAAACGAAAGACGTTTCAGGTGGTTTCATTCTAGAAATATTGATGTCCCAAAGTCTACTCATAGGAGGCAAAAAACAATGAAAACATGTATGCTAGTCTGCTTTTGGTGAAAGTCAAGCAAAACTCTTGTGTAGAAAGTCATGACATTACCACTGACCTAATCTTCATCAACAAACGTGATAGACCATTTGGAGAATGCTGGCTCCAGCAAAGAAGCTCAACAGTTGAGTGCCTCACAATCTAACTTAAAACATTTACTCAATGGAGTTTCTATCTATGCATCTCATCTGAGATATTTTGGAAACAATCTTATCCCCCTTTCTGATTTCTTTACAAAGCTCTATAAAGTTGATTAACTATTTTCTTAACTCACTGCTATTTTCAAAATTTGGATTGATTTATAGAATTTGACGGATTTTAGAAGAAAACTGAATATATTTGAATTGAGAAGAAGCGACGTTACTACAGATGCTTTCGAAAATTGCGGGTAGGAGATGAGAAAGTATTTTTTGTGAGATTTATAAAAGGTTGTGCCTTTTGGCGTCTAGAGCCAGTTTATTCTTTTATAAATATAAGTGACAACAAATCTCCTGAAGTTCGCATTAGACATGGAAAGAACTACACGTGTGAGAAGCACAATGTTGTTAGACAAGAGCAATCGAAAGAAAACATTATGGTTTTATAAAATAAGATTGCCTACCAAATCGATCTACCAGAGAAAGAGAAATAATATCCTGCGGGGAGAAATCTGTGGCGTGGAGCAGTGTAGATCGAGTTCAAGGATTTCCGAAACGAAAAGGAAATTGTTCATATAATTAACAATAATAAAAATTCATGTGTACAGTTCCAACCCTCACCACAGACCATTACATAATCACCTGTAAGTGGATGGTGATTTTGGAAACTGCTACTGGAAGTGACCATGATTCAACTACTGTCCTGACCGTTTACGATTGTCGTCTAGAGTCCTTATCGTTTACAATTGCAGATCTATTTTTCATAAATATGACAATCAAATGCAATAAAACTTTCAAGGTTATTCCATATACTCAGAGAATCGCATACCTTTTATTGGCGACACTCATTAGCCAATATCAACTCACATAGCATGAGTGAAACTTTTCCTGCTTGCCGATTACGTGGAGCCGTGAAGGATAACCATGACATGTATCAAATTTGTGTGCAATTTCAGGAACACGTTTTCAAGGGACGCTTTCACACTGTTCTTAAGGAGTTCATCAGATCTGCTGTTGCTCAGTGTCCGCGGGGTTCATTTCCAATGTTGTCACTGGCACGAAACTTTACCAATTAATAACATATAGTGCGCTTAGTCACCACTCTTGGACCAAATGCACTGTTTGTATTTCGCAGCAAGATGTGAAGCATATTCCAACTTGAGCTCTTAAAAAGAAAACACCAGTCGCACTTTACGAGCTCTCCATGGCGTGCTTTCATACGTTCCTGTTCAACGACAAGGATAAGTTTTTTTTTAAGTTTCACAATCATTCAATTAAAATCAATAAAAAGCGGGAGATTGAAGTTATTCTTCCTACAAGTTTAAAAACATCTTACATAAAAACGTGTTAAAATCAATTTCATTTTGACACAATATATGCTTTCCCAAATTCGCAATGCTGGTAGTCCGTCAAAAGTGAGGGCTTAGTTTATTATCTTATTCGCATAATTAAAAAATACACACTCTGCCAGCGGTGTACGCAAGGGAGAGTGCCAGGTTTTAACCTTCAATACTTGATATACGTAGAAGTAATTATTTGTTATATTAAGATATGTAGGCAAAAGTCACGGGTGCCTTGTAACGGTTACATTGAACGCCCCGTGTTGAAATATTCCATGATCATTCTATTTTGGTGGAATATTTTTTTTGAGGACTTTCAACCATTTCCTCTGCTTAGGGTTGAACTAGGTCAGTAATATGATAAAGCAAGCCATTTAAAAAAAAACACGTCCCAGAATTTTTTTTAAAAGCAAAAAGCTTCGGTTTTTATAAAATATAGTATTTGTTTTGTTCCAGCATAAAGATTTACTCCTAGAGTTTCGATTTCTAATTAGTGAGATAAAGGAAATGTATCGTTTTTACTAGTATCACTGGTTGTAATAATAATAATAATAATAATAGATCTCATTCTTATCCTTCTAATTATTATTATTATTATTATTATTATTATTATTATTATTATTATTATTATTATTATTATTATTATTATTATTATTATAACCCTAATTAAGCACTTCTAGAACAACAATAACGTTTTCTTTATTATGCAAAGTAGTCAAAAATATGCCTTCTGTCTTCATCCAATGTTGGCTACCTTTCTAAAACAATTTATTTTTGCTAGTTCTGCCAGAATTCCAATCTTTAAAAGGATAGCTGACCTTGTAACCTGTCAATCAACTCCACAACCGGTTTCAATCCTTCTTACGAATGGACTACAGAGGTCATCTGCAAATATTTTTACTTCTGATGCTGATGTCTGGCGGTATCACACTAAGGAATTCTTCCATCTCAAAAACTTACTTACAGAGGCTATCCTTTCTTATTCACGAAATTCTTCAGCTTGAACTCTCGCGCTCCCTTCAATAAATTCTGCCTACTTTACACACCCTCTTCCCGCTCGTTCTTCATACGTGTTTTCTTGACTTATTTTAGGATTTCAGATGGAACATGAATTCTCGAATCTTTAATAATAATAATAATAATAATAATAATAATAATAATAATAATAATAATAATATACTCATTTTCGCCAATTTATTTTTATTTCCATTATTCCCACATCTCATATTACCTTCTGCAATATCACTATAGTGCAGTATTATTATTAATAGTGTTATTATTATTATTATTATTATTATTATTTTATTATTATTATTATTATTATTATTATTTTATTATTATTATTATTATTATTATTATTATTATTATTATTATTATTATTATTATTATTATTATTATTATTATGATACACCAACTTTGTTGAAACTACAGTTCTTACTCAGCAGTTACTTTGTGTTTTTGTATTTAAAACCTCTTTGTCACAACATTTATAATATTTGACAGTTGAATAATCATAGGAAAAAGTTTAATTTTAATTTACATTCATGGCTCTTTGGAAATCAGTTATAACTTGTTTAAATTTTGCTTATGTATTTTTTCAGTATATAGTTTTAAATATTTTAACAGATCACCCTCCTGTCGTTCAGGTTAGATATCACTCTTCTAGAATGTTTGTAACCCTTAGGTTATTAACATGAACAGTTCATCTAACTATGTGAATCATGAGGAAGGCTACCTTGTGGCTAAGTAGTTAGTATTCAAACTATGATACACGAGTCAGGTTTCCGTAATTTTGATATCATATAAAGCTGTAAATCATATTTGATATATCGACAGTATTGTAAAGAGAAATAAAATTGCTAACAAGCAAACGAACAAGTGAAGTGGGTTGCACCGGGTTACAGGTTTGATCCCATGTGTAGTGACGGACTTAGGAATTCGTCAAGGAAAGTTCAATTTCCCAAGTTAAAATTCCAACTGTTTATGTACATATCTTAACATGGTAGATTAAGATTTTTTTTAGTCGTAGGCAGAAAAATAATACGAAAATAACTTTGTTTAGACACCGCATGCTTTCTGAAATTAAATGAATTATAATGCTAATATTTGTAGTGAGTTCTCTCGACTCCTGACTATTTTTAAGAATATAGCGCCTACGTAATTACAAAGATAAATAAAGAAAAAATCTTTATTTATTTAGTAATTTATAATTCTTCCTTTCTTAATGGTTACGTATTTTCGTACTTTTATCATTCTGGTGCAAAAAGTAATTAGTTCAATCACAGGCAATTTAAAATTGTGGTAGATAACATCGTTTCCATAGTTTACTGAGTGTTCTCACATTCCCTTTCACATTATTATTCTACAGATGTTTCCATAATACGATTCACACTTTTATTAATCATCCATCTCCTTCGGCCTACAGAGCATAGTTGCGAAACGCAAAACTCAGTAATATTTAAACAAATGTATTAATGACAATACAAGCACTAAACTGGTCAAGCAAGCAATATAACACGGTCTCTGTGTTATTTCAACATCACTTTCTTATTTCAACAGAAAATCTGTGTTATAATTCAAGGTGAAAGCCATATAAGTTACACCGTTCTGGTGTTAATTCAATACTCAGCGTGTTAAAATTCGAAGTCAGACCAACAGATTAACACTGTTTTTGGTGTTAATTTGAATCCACTTCTGTGACACCTATTTCGGCGTTGAAATAACTCCGTGTGCGGTGTTGATGTAACCATGTGTTGGAAAGCCTTGTGGTGTGCATGCTTACGCTTACCGATTATTTTAATTTTAAAATAAGAATAGTAAACTATAAAACGTTTCATTTAGAAAAGCATCATAAAATATTTTTTGTCCTCCTCAACATTAATTGTGAAGTATTTCTTGATGGTGCGAAACACAACCTTCAACATCTTGTTAAAGAATGATAGGAAACTCTTATCTATATTCTAATAATATGTTTGCCTCTTAATTGTTTTTGTACTTGTTTTCCGCCATTTTTGAAACACAGTCCACGTTGTTGACTTGTGAGCTCTAGTGCAATATAGAAATGACACATAATAAAATTCACCGAATATTGAAATTTAGGCTTTGGCTATTTCCTAAGCAGAAAATGGAGCTATCTTACATTACTTATCAGGTAAAAAAAATAATAAAGACGTTGCAGAGTAGTGTTGTATTAAACGTAGGCTGACTTTGAGGAATTTGTAATAAAATGTCCTGGATATTAAAATCAAACCTTTAACTAAAATTACAAGTAGGCCTAATAACATTAGAAAGTAGAGCTACTAATGTTGTATAGCAGTTATCAGATATCAGAATAAAATAGAGATGTTGCAAGTTTTTGGAACCATTTTTGTCTTATAGGCCGGACAATTCATCACTGCATTAAAATAATTTCATGATTAGGCATGAATATTACATAATAGAATTTGCTTGGTAACACGACTGGTAATGATGCTTTTTTTTACGAATTCATCATACTCAGATGTATTTAGGCCTTGCTTCTTAGTGCTGTCGTCGAGTTTGCAAACCAACACTCAAACAAATATCTTTCTTATTTACTAACACCAAGCTTTTTTTTGTTTCATAAGTTGTGGTTTTGTTCTCAGTAAATAACAAAGAGATTGATTTGATGAGTGTTGGTCTGCAAGTATGATGACAGCCTTAAGACTTGAACTCTGCATCATTCTTAATATTTTATTCTGATGTCTGATAACTCCTTTATGACATTAGTCATATAGCCTGTTTTCTATTGAGCAACTAGGCTTACTAGTTGTCAAAGACCAGACCTAAATATCCGGAGCATTTCATTACAAGTTCCTCAAAGCCTGCCACGTTTAACACATTAAATCCTGCTACATTCTTATTATTGTTTTCTGATATTTAGCAACTGATATATAGCATCAGTAGCTGTATTTTCTACTGAATTAGGCCTACTACTAGTCAAAGCAAAATTTTAATAACTCTTCATACCCATCATACTTTTTTCTAAAGCAAAATAAAATATATATATCAGATACTTTCAGCCATAGTGAAGACAAAATAACAAGGAGATACCCTGCCATCAAAATTTCGTTTACCCACATTTCTTTGCTGCAAAATATCCTGCACCGAAAGTTTCAGCACAGGGGAGGGGGTTGGATTTATCTCTTCATTAAAAGAAAGTAGTATTCTTTTGTTGGACCAAAGCTGTTTTCAATTTATATTTTAACATTCAAAATCTACTTCATACTAATATTCAAAATCTATTTTCATTTTTGACATATTTCCCGCTTGCCATTTTTCCGTTGCGTATTAATTTTATTCAGGTTTATTTTCCTTTGTAATTAAATTAGTTAACATATAAATGTAATTAGTTATCATTATTGTATTCTTTATTGCGTTAATTATCTTATAATGCAATTATATTATTAGCGGTGAGCTTATGTCCTGGGAGCTTTTGTCCGCTTTTGCATTAACATAGGCGAGCTTACGTCCGGTGGGCTTTCTGCCGCTGAGCTTATGTCCGCGGCACGGACTATACATGGATAAGGAAAGGATGATAATACATAACCAACATGCTTTGAGCGGAATTCAATAACATGACAGACAGAACTTCGAATTGTGGCATAAGGAATTAGACCACAGAACCACGTCAATTTGTAGGTCTTTTCTTATAGGCATGAATGAGGATGGCCAGTCATGGCATAATTGTCGGGTTTTCCAACATTAAAAGGCATTCCTAGAAACAAATATTAGTGCATTTTGTAAGTACAGGTTGAAGAAAAAGATCTTTGGAGTACCAGATTTGCAAACATACCGGATTTTCAATGCCTATAGGCCAATAGACCTACGCCACGGGCGCACCCACATGGTGTCCACGGGGTCCAGATCCCAAAACTCAAAGATTTCATTTCATTTTCTCACCTAAACTTCGTAACTCGACTATCATTTGTACACATTTGTCACTTGATTATACTCCTCATCTGTTGAGTTGAGTTAATTTTGGGTATAACGTCCCGTTCAGCAGCGAGGCTATATGAGACGTGGACCTACTGATTAACGTGGAATCCGAACCACACGAGCTCTTGCCGAGAATCGAACACGGTCCTCCCACGCCAAAGGCGCGTACGCTAACCGCTTAGCCACGAAGGAGCTCTACTCCTCATCTGTACTCTTCCTTTCCTCGTAAAAAATAATTTAATCCTATCAGATTTTCTGTGAATATAGGTGGCAGTAATTAACAAGTACTTATCGTTCTTTCGGGTGCAGAAAACCATAGGTTTAATACAACATAAACGTATTGCAACCCCAGGAAAAAACTGGACCTGTCCCAACAAAAAATCGTGTGCGCACCTGCTATATTCCGTATATAGTTAACAGAATATGGCTACCTGTATAGGTCTTTAAGGGAAAAAAGATAAATAAACATTATATGAAAACCAAATACAATTTGAGGTTTATCAACTAAATAAAACAAGCCCATAAAAATTTAAATGAACTGAATAAAATAAATAAAATAGTTCCTCCGAACTGCACAGCCATTAAAATATTAACATCTCCAGGAGGAAATAGCACGTCAATCCGGTAAATTTTACAATGCACTCCGCAATCCTTATCGGATTGATTAAATATATATGGTTTCTTCAAACTCAGAAGGATGCAAATGCCCCTTTCCTCCCCAAATGACACCCCTGTCCAGAAGTGTTTGAACCTATATTCTTTTCGGCTCTGGAGTCTAAACGCGATTTTTCTTTTAAACAATTTTTATAATGCTTTTTTAAACATTACTTATAACTTTGCTCCTATAGCACTTATTTTCATTTGCTACGTTGTACAATCCTTTTTATAATCCTTTTGTCTAACCTGCATAACCGTGGGACGTAAAATTCAAAAATTTCATTTCATTTCATTTTTCGCCGGAATATTATTTGGTACTGTAGTTGAGTTGATTTTGAGTTTAACGTCCCTTTCAGCAGCGAGGTAATATGAGATGTGGGCCTACTGATTAACTGTAGTTAGTCACCAATGTAATAACGTTATGTTTAAAGCTACCTGTGTCTTAATAACGTTATTTGGAAGGCTACCTGTGTCTTGCCTGTTTCAGTTTATTAAGGTACCAACTCTCTCTCGAACCGAAATTGTTTCGTTCTTTGGTTTAACGATATGAAACGTATTGAATTTTCCAGACTATTTTTGTGTAAGCAACAAATTTTCGTTACGATGAGTACCATTTCTGTCTTTCTTTTCTTTTTCGATTACCTTTTATAAATGTATTTCTATTTCTCCCAATTTTGATGCTCTTGGTGTTACGCTTGAATAAGGTTAAAAACGTAAGATCTCCATTATGCTGGTAAACTCAAAGTTTTTTTGTTTGCTTTTTTTCATACTGAAGGTTCAATAAGTATACTAGGACCAAGACACATGTCCTATTCCTTTGAAAATAGAATTATTTTAATTGTTAAAAGAGAAGAGATTATCAAACAGGTTCACAGTGAAATTTTTAATTCAAACTTGTTGATATGACTTTTATTTCCTTCGGATGATAATGCCGATA
The DNA here is from genome assembly GCF_964235325.1 of Thermobia domestica. NCBI lineage: Eukaryota > Metazoa > Arthropoda > Insecta > Zygentoma > Lepismatidae > Thermobia > Thermobia domestica. The sequence continues at coordinate 112,968,247 of NC_137457.1, read as the reverse complement.
AGGCTTGAACAGACTTAACATCAGGAATCGAATCCGGAACCATATACGCCAAATGCACACGCACTAGCCACTAGACAAGTGGCTAGGGCTTTCATTTACTTGTTCGTTTGCTTGTTAGCAGTTTTATTTATCTTTACAATACTGTCGATATATCAAATATGATTTACAGCTTTATATGATATCAAAATTACGGAAACCTGACTCGTGTATCATAGTTTGAATACTAACTACTTAGCCACAAGGTAGCCTTCCTCATGATTCACATGGTTAGGTGAACTGTTCATGTAAAAAGCAAATGGTTACAAACATTCTAGAAGAGTGATATCTAACCTGAACGACAGGAGGGTGATCTGTTAAAATACTGTATTTAAAACTATATACTGAAAAAATACATAAGCAAAATTTAAACAAGTTATAACTGATTTCCAAAGAGCCAAGAATGTAAATTAAAATTAAACTTTTTCCTATGATTATTCAACTGTCAAATATTACAAATGTTGTGACAAAGAGGTTTTAAATACAAAAACACAAAGTAACTACTGAGTAAGAAGTGTAGTTACAACAAAGCTGGTGTATCATAATAATAATAATAATAATAATAATAATAATAATAATAATAATAATGATAATAATAATAATAATAATAATAATAAAATAATAATAATAATAACACTATTAATAATAATACTGCACTATAGTGATATGCAGAAGGTAATATGAGATGTGGGAATAATGGAAATACAAATAAATTGGCGAAAATGAGTATATTATTATTATTATTATTATTATTATTATTATTATTATTATTATTATTATTATTATTATTATTATTAAAGATTCGAGAATTCATGTTCCATCTGAAATCCTAAAATAAGTCAAACAAACACGTATGAAGAACGAGCGGGAAGAGGGTGTGTAAAGTAGGCAGAATTTATTGAAGGGAGCGCGAGAGTTCAAGCTGAAGAACTTCGTGAATAAGAAAGGATAGCCTCTGTAAATAAGTTTTTGAGATGGAAGAATTCCTTAGTGTGATACCGCCAGACTTCAGCATCAGAAGTAAAAATATATGCAGATGAACTCTGTAGTCCATTCATAAGAAGGATTGAAACTGGTTGTGGAGTTGATTAACAGGTTACAAGGTCAGCTATCCTTTCAAAGACTGGAATTCTGGCAGAACTAGCAAAAATAAATTGTTTTAGAAAGGTAGCCAACATTGGATGAAGACAGAAGGCATATTTTTGACTACTTTGCATAATAAAGAAAACGTTTTTGTTGTTCTAGAAGTGCTTAATTAGGGTTATAATAATAATAATAATAATAATAATAATAATAATAATAATAATAATAATAATAATAATAATAATAGTAATAATAATAATTATTAGAAGGATAAGAATCAGCTCTATTATTATTATTATTATTATTATTATTATTATTATTATTATTATTATTATTATTATTATTATTATTATTATTATTATTACAACCAGTGATGCTAGTAAAAACGATACATTTCCTTTATCTCACTAATTAGAACTCGAAACTCTAGAAGTAAATCTTTATGCTGGAACAAAAAAAATACTGTGTTTTATAAAAATCGAAGCTTTTTGCTTTTAAAGAAAATTTCAGGGACGTGTTTTATTTAAAATGGCTTGCTTTATCACATTACTGACCTAGTTCGACCTTAAGCAGAAGAAATGGTTCAAATTTCTCAGAAAAAATATTCCACCAAAATAGAATGATTATGGAATATGTCAACACGGTGCATTCAATGTAATCGTTACAAGGCACGCGTGACTTTTGCCTACATATCTTAATATAACAAATAATTACTTCTACGTATATCAATTATTGAATGTTAAAACCTGGCACTCTCCCTTGGGTACACCGCTGGTAGAGTGTGTATTTTTTAATTATGCGAATAAGGTGATAAACCAAGCCCTCACTTTTGACTGTCTACCAGCATTCCAAATTTGGGAAAGCTTATATTGTGTCAAAATAAAATTGATTTTAATACGTTTTTATGTAAGATGTTTTTAAACTTGTAGGAAGAATAACTTCAATCTCCCGCTTTTTATTGATTTTAACTGAATGATTGTGAAACTTAAAAAAAAAAAACTTATCCTTGTCGTTGAACAGGAACGTATGAAAGCACGCCATGGAGAGCTCGTAAAGTGCGACTAGTGTTTTCTTTTTAAGAGCTCAAGTTGGAATATGCTTCACATCTTGCTGCGAAATACAAACAGTGCATTTGGTCCAAGAGTGGTGACTAAGCGCACTATATGTTATTAATTGGTAAAGTTTCGTGCCAGTGACAACATTGGAAATGAACCCCGCGGACACTGAGCAACAGCAGATCTGATGAACTCCTTAAGAACAGTGTGAAAGCGTCCCTTGAAAACGTGTTCCTGAAATTGCACACAAATTTGATACATGTCATGGTTATCATTCAGGGTTCCACACTGCTCCACGCCACAGATTTCTCCCCGCAGGATATTATTTCTCTTTCTCTGGTAGATCGATTTGGTAGGCAATCTTATTTTATAAAACCATAATGTTTTCTTTCGATTGCTCTTGTCTAACAACATTGTGCTTCTCACACGTGTAGTTCCTCCCAAGTCTAATGTCAACTTCAGGAGATTTGTTGTCACTTATATTTATAAAAGAATAAACTGGCTCTAGAAGCCAAAAGGCACAACCTTTTATAAATCTCACAAAAAATACTTTCTCATCTCCTACCCGCAATTTTCGAAAGTATCTGCAGTAGCGTCGCTTCTTCTCAATTCAGATATATTCAGTTTTCTTCTAAAATCCGTCAAATTCTATAAATCAATCCAAATTTTGAAAATAGCAGTGAGCTAAGAAAATATTTAATCAACTGTATAGAGCTTTGTAAAGAAACCAGAAAGGGGGATAAGATTGTTTCCAAAATAGCTCAGTAGAGATGCAAAAATAGAAACTCCATTGAGTAAATGTTTTAAGTTAGATCTTGTGGCACTAAACTTTGAGCTTCTTTGCTGGAGCCAGCATTCTCCAAATGGTTTATCACGGTTGGTGATGAATGATTAGGTCCGTGGTAATGTCATGACTTTCTACACACCAGTTTTGCTTGACTTTCACCAAAAGCAGACTAGCATGCATGTTTTCGTTATTTTTCCCTTCTGTGAGTAGAATTTGGGACATCAATATTTCTAGAATGAAACAACCTGAAACGTATTTAGTTTTTTGACTTGTCATGAACAATCTTTCGGTAGATTTTGATAATTTATCTTACCAATGAACATTCAAAATTTCTTTAGAATCCTGCGAATCATTTGCGCCTTTACTGAAACAAAATTGTAAATTGAAGCACCGTCCTGTTAGAGGGTCCATGACGTTCGTGGCGCAATACCATAAATCTAATTGAAAAACACATTTTTTTCAATAATTTGCTTCAAATGTCACCTGTCAAATGGCGTTAAGCTTAACCCGCTACGATCTGTATACTCTGACATTTTTTGGGACACTATGGTCATATCGTGTTCTTGGTCATATCAACGTTTTACACTAGTTGATATCCCTATTTAGTGATAAGAGGAACTAACTATATGTAAGGTAAAAGACTGTTACATAATAGTGTTCTTTTTAAGTAACTTAGAGAACAACGATATTTTTTTTTCTAGTGAAGGGCGAGTCATATCTATGCTAAGCTAAACATATATTGTCACGTTTTATGTGCTAGTCATTTCATACAGGAAATTAAAATTCTTAGCTCCCTTTAACATAGATAATCAGTCAGCTTTCTAGTTTCACAATTGAATGTAATGCCGATCGACTAGTGCACTAGGTTATCCTTACATGTTTTCCTTCGGTTTATCTTCACAAACAAGGACGACAAAACTGCGGATTAAAATATAGAAACTGTTTGCCCAGCTAAAGGAGTACGCCAGGGAAGTATGGGGGTTTAAATACTCCCTTGAGTGAGATATTATGAAAAATAAGCATTTATTATATTACCACATGAAATGTCCGTCTTTCACACAAGCTAAATAGATTTATGGAAAACATTTTAGTTTCACCTCTACAATATTGTTTTTCAGATTTAATTCATATGTACACCAAATTGGTTGAAATTGCTTCAGGTAATTCAGAGCTATGTTGGAACATACACACACAAAGCGAGACACATTCATCCACATTTTCATTTATCCCCTTCGGTCCCAGACTACCAACCTTTTAAAACCATCTTTCAATTGTTTGCTCTGCATCATTTGAAATCGTAATTTTCAATTTATTTTTCAGAATTTGAATTTGTTTATTGTTTTACAAGAAAATACTATGTCCACGCTTGTGCACATTGGTTCAGTAACAAGCAATTGCATATCTAAATATTTGTGTATAATTATGATATATTTTATTCCGTTTCTTGGTAAACTACACCTTTCTTCTGACATTACCTTGTTCTGGCACAATAAAGCAACAGCTACATTTATATACTCAAAATAGCATGAGCGGAGTACTATACTATTTTATTTTGTAATGTTTCCTTTACATTTTTCTCCTTTCTTGAGAACATAACGTGACATCAAATTATTTGTTGTGTTTCTGAATAACCATTTTCTTATTTTTGTGGAACAAATAAAAGCAATTTTCATCTCTACTTTTCAAAAACAAACATATAGTCAATGTTTTCGTTCTCTTCATTCTAAGGAGAGCTAATCACAGAAGATGTTCTAAATTTGCTTTAGGGTTCAAATATCGACGATTCAGATAATGATCCAGATTTTATGGATGATGACTCCAATAAGTCTAGCAGTTAAGATACCGATGGTGGTGTTGCAAGAGACGAAATTGGTAAACAATAAATTGTACTCGTTATGTATTCTAAAGAAGTGAATAATCTACACAAAGTTATTTGGCCAACCACAAGCTTGTTTATCTAGAAGATATCGCACTATAGATAATTGAAGTGGCCACATTTTGAAATGGCCCTACGTCTTTTATTTAGATTGTACCATATTTTTTCTTGGTTGAACAAAAATTGCACAAAATTCTGAGGTAGTTAAAATTCAAATTTTAACGTGTCGCACTACAACTAAATGGACCAGCCTCTGATTGGCCAAATAACCTCGTGTATGTAATTCAGTTCTTTAGAACAGATAATGAGTACAACAATTTATTGCTTGCCATTTTCGTCTGTTGCAACACCACCACTGCTATCTTCACTGCTAGAGTTGCTGGGGTCATTATCCATAAAATCTGGATACCTATCTGGATTGTCGATATCTGAACATTAAAGCAAATCTAGACCATCTTCTGCGGTTAGCTCTCCTAAGAATGAAAAGAACGAAACCATTGACTATATGCTTGCAATATTTGTTACAACAATGATTAGCACAAAGGAAGAAATTATTATAGTTACGAATTTTCCTATACTTTCTAATAATGAAAATGAAATAATGCTATCGTTAAAAATAGATATTTTACTTCTTTCAATGCATTTATATCGTGTTTCGTTCCTAACATGTACAATTTTATAGCAAAACAAATCTAAAAAATATACGAAACAATTATATAATATAAAACAAGTGTAAACAACTGTGGACATTAAAAATAAGATCTCATTATTTTTTGTTCTCCAGAGATAAAGCGAAGCTAATAATTGTCAACAGGTCTCTGAAAGTTTAATTGTTTATCACAATAATACCTTGATTGTAGCAATAATATATTTGAGCGAAAATGATACTTGCTTTTCCAACTTACAAAAGTCTGTGTTCCAGCAACACCTGCCATCTAAAAACAATTGAAAGGCAGTTGGAACTTGCACTCGAGTTTACCAGGAAAAAATCTATGTGGTGTTCAGACGTCCACGCATGTGTACACCAAGAAATAATCGAGCAGATTTAACGAAACGATCAGGAAAAATATATCAATTTATGTGCGCAAATGTGCACATAGGAACCGAATTGATTAAATAGAAAAATGATGGCCAGTTTCTAACGCACCATGGGTCAGGACATAATAAGAATCAAACCGGGGGACCTTTTTCCACTTTCCTTCCACCCTGAAGCCAGAGTTTACTATATGTGTGTAAATTGTACATTTTCTTAATCTTCGTTTTTTTCGTATCTTCCTTTGTTTGTGAGTAGGCTAACTAAAGCCTAAAGAGCGAACATTTAAAAAAAATATGATCCTTCCTTTTTTCAAACAATCTGTCCAGTGCCAACTTGCAGCATGGCCTTGGTATAACTGAAATGTTACGAAAATATTTTCATAATTAAAAATCAAGTCGCGATTCAGATATATTTTGACGGTCAGCTACACACTGCCTCTTACATCTGGAGTTAAACGTTAATAAATCATAAATTATTCAATTCAATTAGCTGGCCGAATTTGGTCTGCGGGCCGCCACTTGGCAACCGCTGAAATGCAGTATTCCATTCTCGCCTGATCATAAGGTAACCGAAGCCTTATTACTGAAATAGATAATCAATTTTAATATTCACGTCTTGCGTGTTGGTGAAAGCAGTCATCCAAGCTGATTTTAAAAATACCAAGACAACAAAACTATTTAAAATCCACTACCCTCTTTTAAAGTTGTAACCACTAACTACGACTTGATTCGCTGGCTGTGATAGGTAAAGTTAGTTTCGTGTTCGAACACATTTTATGAGCTAAGCGTGGTATTTCTTATCTTGTAGTGTCATCTCGCACTGGTACTCCGAGTAGTAGCTGGATGATTCATGTACAAATGTGGTCGCACCATATCACGCTCTATCAAAGACCACAGGAAATAGTCTATCGTCATTTATTTAGATTTAGGAAATTCACGGATAGATGTAACATTTTATTTCTATCATGGTTTGATTCTTGTCACTGAACTAAATTCTTGTAAAACAAACATTTTGTTAATGAAGAGTATACATTTTCTTAAAATTTGAGTTATATAGAAACCCATTCAACACAATACAAAATTACAGAATAAGGCGTATTGAGCTTTCCGATGTAAAAAAGAGCCTGGAACAATAAAAAGCTAGATACAGTTAAAATTAGTTTATTTTTGACAGTACTTAGAATCCAATTTTGATTCAATGCCTTTTAAAAATAACAGCTTTCACACACTCACCTCCGTTTTCAATATATTGAGAGCCTCTTTCGCAAGCTAGTCTAGATCGCGAGTCATATTCCATGGGAAAAGTTTATTTCTTCATCAATCTCAGACTTCAGTTCATCGATAGTTCGAAGACGATGTATGTACACCTTTCCGTTGAGGTAGTCCCACATACAAAAATCGCATGGTGTGATATCAGGCCATCTACGAGCCTAACTCGTATTGCCCCACAAACAGACAAGATGATCAGAAAACATTTGTCTTAGAATTTCCATTCAACGACAAGATATTTAGGTCGTAATACCATCTTGTTGGACGCAGTTATTTTGAAGGTCATGATCTTACAATAAGTCATCCAACTTCAGTACAAGAAAAGTTCAGGCCTGCGATAATATTGAACAAAGTCACTGTAATGACGTCATGTTTTTCAAAGAAGTAGGGACCTCGATCAACATAAACGAAAACAGCAAACCACAGTGCCACTCGAGAAATGCAGACGGAAATTCTGAAGGTTATCCGCAGCTCAGTAGAGGAAATTCTGTTTATTTATAGTATCGGATAAGTGAAATGAGCACCTTCACTTCAGATTAAAATAGAAGTAAAGGGATATTCTACAGAATATAGCTACATAAATTTCTTCATATTTCAGTCTTCGTCTTTTACTTAACTCTTGCACTCCCTACATCTTATAAGGATGAATTTTTAGAGCTCTATGAAGGATTCTTCTAACACTGCTGGTAGATAATTCAAGTTCAGAAGCGTGCTTGCGTGTAGAATACCTGGGAGCTTTGAAGACTGAAAGCCGTACTCTAGCCACAATTGCTGCTGATAAAGTCCTGGTTCAGCATGAACATTTTAAGAGGCTATGTTGAATGCAAATAGTGCATTCTGGACCCTGTACTCTCTGCCATGTGAAAAAATGTATTTACTGACATTCTGTTGTGGTAGAATGTTTCTCACATGTTCAAGTTTTATAAGGTTACTTATAGAAGTCCACAGTCCTGGCTAAGCGGTTAGCGTACGCGCATTTGGCTCGGGAGACCCGCGTTCAACTCTGCGCGCGAGCTCATGTGGTTTGGATTCCACGTTAATCAGAAGGTCAACATCTCATATAACCTCGCCACTGAACGAGGTGTAAAACTTAAAACACCTTACAAGTTCACAGCGTGATTCACTTTGATCCTACGAAAGATTTTTCTTCACAAAGAATTTTTAGGAACCCGCTATAGAGCTGTCCCTAATTATTACCTAGTATTATTAGTTATCAGTAATCATTATCGTAATTAGCTTATACCATTGAGCTTACATGCTCAACCCTTTCACTGGGGCGTGGTAATGGTATTTGTGGCTGTTGGTTAGAACCTATTTTCAAAATTAAGAATTCTTTACGTTTAGAATGTAATGCTTTTAAAATAAGTTCATGACATTCTTGCGTAACAGGGTGAGACCGGAAAATACCTCTGGAGACGAGGTTGTAGGTGCTTTCGTGGGACTAGAGTAGAAAGAGATATCGGGATGGAAATGAATTTCTTGTACCTCGTAGTACATAGAAGAAAGTAAAAAGTAGTTGAGAATGCTCTAAGAGCACTGTCAAAATGAACTTTAAAAAGAAATGTTTGGTGTCCATGGTTACTTGCTTTTAATAAAAAATGGTAGCCTATTTGTCTATTATAATTAGGGAGAGAGTAATTGCATATGGAAAGCTGGAATACTTAAAAAGCATGTTGCTTGAACCTGCATATTAAAACAGTAAGATATTCAATTGAACAATTCGAAGTAGAAGGGGAATAGAGATTACATACTAAACAGAAGCTGAGTAGACTGCAAGTGACAGCAGAATACGAAAATGTTTCGATTAAGATTGAAGCTAACGCTTCAAGTCCGTTCGCTGCTGCAACAAACCTGGAAACAACTTTAGATTGGGAATGAAGTGCAGAGACCTGTAACTGTAATCATATTATTTGATCAGCTTTGCAGATCAAACTAACAGATACACATATAAATACTGACTTAGATTTCGCAAGGACGCACATCAACAAGCCATAAGAAGCATGTAATCGGGAGCAGTGTTGAATTCAGACATTTTCACTCGAGGGGAATATGAACTCCTGGGAGGAGGGGAGTTTGGGTTAAGTAATTTCTACATTTTCTGATTGAAATTTTGAGTTTCTCCGGAGGGCAACTAATTTTCTTCGGGGGAGAGATTCCTCCGGGTTGTCCCGTGAACTAATCCCTGTATGGGCTTGATACGAAAGTGTTTAGTTTATACCAAGGAGGGTAATTGTTCAGAAATTCTGAAATATGTTTTACGCAGACACTCTCAAAACAGAGATGGAGTGGGTCAGTGGGTCTGTGGGTCAGATTTTCTGAGTCGGTCATTTAGTCGTGGGCCAACATCATGTGACCCACTGTGACCCACCACCCACCGTGATCCACTGCCACCCACAACCCACCGTGACCAACTGCGACCCACCACCCACCATGACACACTGCGACCCAACACCCATCATGACCCACTGCGACCCACCACCCATCATGATCCACTGCGATCCACCGACTGAGTCTAACCTAATGACCCTCTCAGCTCACTGCATTGTAGACAATATCTTCTGAAGACTGGTAAATTTGTCTTCGTTTTACATTCAAGACCATCATTTCCCTTCCTTTTCCATTTGCTTCTGTCTACTTACCTGAGGTGACTATATCTAACTGAGCGAAAAAAGAACTTCAGGTACTATTAGATATTGATATTTGTTATTGTAATAATAGCAATAGGGTTTATGCTACTACTTGTCTTTCGAGATCTGTGAGTTTTAGAGGAGCTAACTACTGGAAAAAATACATATTTGAATCACTGTAATATAAAAATTATTATATAAAAAATTGAATGTAAATATGTGCGCCTGATCATCACGATCAAATTGAAAAGTCAAATGAAATTTCTTTTGGTATACAGCGACTCGATAGAATAATCCCTAGAAGCTAATAGATGCATGATTATCATTGTTTTATATAAATTACCATAAGTTGTCGGTAAATCAAAATATTTCAATTATGTTTACGATTCTTCACCGTTATGTATTCACCAATTATCAAAAAAACACTGATTTGGCTGTTGAGAGTTTATTATTATGTTACCCTTTACTTGTGTTAAAGATTAAAAGGAAACCTTCAACATACATGTATCATTACGGAAAAGTTATAGAATACCACCTAATATAGTTATAAAAATTTCGTTTAACAATACATTGTTTCAAAACACAAGCATCATGTAAATTTGTTAATTTAATTAATGTGTTAGTAATGATTTTTTGTCGAAAATAAAAATGTCCCTTATTTTTCTGATTGCTTTCTCAATCTAACCAAAAGTGTTTCGAATTCTTGTTACAACGAATGTGAGCATGGAAATTAGTAAAGGATAAGAATATCATTGCAAGAAGTAAGCTCTCTGTGTATCAGTCTTAAAAATAATATGCAATTTTTTTGTAAAAATAACAGACATAATGCAAATCTCAGAAATATAATAATAGCTTCAAACTGGCTGTCTACATGTTAAGAATATATTATACTCTAAATAAAGTAACGCAGAAATAGGAACATTTTATTTATTTGGCGTGTAATACATAAAACTGAAACCTAGTGATATAAAATAAAACTGTCTCATGATCTTCCAAATGAAAATTCTGAATCTCCAACGATTATCTTACGGATAACCCTTGGGATTCATCACTGTTCGGTTTTTACAAATAGTATACAGTATATATACAATGATGTATGCTTATAGCATATACTGACATGCCAGAGGCTGCAGAACCGTCTGGGCTGAATAGGTTACTGTTCGGTCAATATTTATGGAGGTATCAATTTAAAAATTCACGATATATTCAGAATAGTAATAGGAATCATTTAATGAATGACTATTTTCAGTTTTCTGTGAAATGAATTATTGACAAGAACGTGACAATAAAATAATATTCTGTTTTTAAAGATCATATGCGTTGCTTTTGTTTTTCAGTCATCATCCCTAGCTCCGAATAGTTGGAATGAAGAAAGTGGGAGAAAACGGGAGAACCCCGAGAAAACCCACGCACATGATGTTTGTCCACCACGAAGTTTACTTGAGCTGAATTAAATGCGAATAAGTGTGATGTCGGACTAATAATGTGAGCATGAGGTTGAAAAAGTTTGATATCGGACCAGTGATATCAACGTAATAATGAGTAGGCGTGAGATATAAAAGGTATTCTAAGCATGAAATCAAGTGAGGAGAATGTTTGGTTAACGATATGAGCGTGAGGTGGAGTAAGTGTGATGTCGAAATGATTTAGTGAGTGTAAAGGTCGAAATGACATAGGTTTGAGTGTGAGGTGTGTTTGAGTGCGTTTTAGTCCAAAGTGAGCATCTTTGAATATGTCATATTCATGTTCTGTGAGGTATAGTTTTCCGTTTTTTCTAAATTTTGCGTTTAAGTCCCATAGTGTGAAGAAATGATACTTCTATTTTAATACTAAGTAAATAACAACAAATGTCGTGTACACCACCTGAAGAAGTGTAGACTGAATGCTGTGATATAACAGGTAAGTAAATTTTAACATTATGAATTAAATTTAAAATAATTTCTGTTCACTGGTAGAAAAAAATACTTATAATGCTTAACAGGAATACAGAGGCAAATACGTCTTTAAGTAGATCATCCGTTGAACGAATGCTATGAGGACTTGTGACATTGACACGTTATACATGGATGCTTTTTCAAAGAATTGCAGACTTAAATATTTGATGACCTCTGGACACAGACAAAATGTATGTATTCTTTGTCTCTCTCCATCTCCTTTGCCGATCTTTAGCTTGCTCCTGACAAAATGAATGCACTTCCCACATGAATAAATACATTATCAAGAAGCAGAGTGTGTGTCTCTAGCGACTAGAGGCGGATCCAGGACGGTCTTCTGAGGGGGAGGTCCGTTGTATTACTGCTACGTAGAGCTACTTTTTGGGTTCCAAACTCTGGAATGGGTTTCATTTATTTATAAAATAAGATAGTTTCATCTCTGGATCCGCCCCTGCTAGCGACTGCAAAAAGATTGAGAATGCAGATGTACAATAATCTTCTTTATGTCAGATAAACTTGCTATTTTAGTTTGGTTGCATAAAAATGTTTGTTGTTCTGTACATGACCACTTGAAAAAGGGTTCTAGAGAGGCGAAATTTTTCCTTTCAGGATTGAGAATGTTCTCCAGGAGGACCACATTATTGTCACAGGGTATATCACATTTACCTTCTCCATCATTTCGTACACAGAAGTAGTTGATGGTTTACGATCAAATTACGCTCTCTGTCTCAACAAGGCTCTGTATTACAACCTCTAACAATAAAGTTCGGCGCTTGACCTGGCAATACTGTCGCAACGAAACACTGCGCACGACTAACGACACGAGCCGCCACTGTGGGCCCACCGTTGTTCAGTTGTGAGTCAAGTGTGGTCTGTTTGAGAGGCGTAAACCCAAGTGAGTGTTAGTGTGTCCGGTTGCAAACTGATAACAGTAAAATAAACGAACAAAGGAGCAATTTGAAGTTTTGTTTCAAAGTTGGCAAGACACTCAAAGAAACCCATAGTATGCTGGTACAGGTTTATGAAGATCAAGCAGTGTTCTTGAAGTATGTTTACGAGTGGCTCGACTGTTTTCGAAAATGGTGAGATAGTGTTTCTCATAACCCCGTAGCTGAAGGTCGTCAAGCTTTCCACAGGCGAAAATATTGAAAAGGTGAGGACATTAATCACGAATGATCGCCTATTAATTCTGCGAATGATAGCTGAGGAATTGAACATTAGCCGTGAATCTGCGAAGCTCATCCTCACCAACGGCTTAGGGAAAGGGAAACGTCTTGTCGACTAGTACTACATTACTTGACTGATGACCAGAAGCAAGCACGTGTTCATGCCTCACAAGATTTTATCGCTATGGCGTATTAAAATCCAAATTTCTTCCGACTCTATCCATGCGGAGGATTAATCCTGGTGTGCGATGTACGATCCGGAAACATAACGCCAAAGCACAGAATGGATCAAAATGACACTAATCACCTCTTTTGACAGCAATGGCATAATCCACAAGGAATTTCTACCTGAGGGAATAACTTAATCCTGATACTTACATTGAAAGTTTGAGACGTTTCATGAAACGTGTACAAAGGGTACGACCCCAGTACTAAGAACAAGGTTCATGGTTTCAGTTACACGACAATGCTTACTTTCACAGACCCAATATCGTCAGACAATTAATGGTCCATAAGGGGGTGGTGCAAATTAACCATCACGCTTAAGTAATTGTAAGAGATTAGCTGAAATTTCACTATAATTCTTTACAAAGCGTCTCACAAAACTACAAGTTCCGAAAAATGACTTAAGTTGTTTCTTACTTATATCACGTTTGTAATATTTTATAGTATCAATCACTTTTGTCAGACACAGAAATACCATATTTATTTACTTTATGTCCAAGAACAACTACAGAAGTCTGTGCAAACTTGGTTTTCTTTGGTGACTATTTTTAATTTCGCTTGTGAAAAGCATCAAAAAGTAATGTGCATAATTCTAACATTTCCGGTATGGTGTCAGCTACTATAAAATAGTCATCTAGGTAATTCAATATATGGGGCGATGGAATATCGGCTAATGTCAGTTTTATGAGCCGGTTCAACGCCACAGAAGAACAAAGTAATCCCTGTTGACTCACATTATAATGAAAGGATCCTTCCCCGAAACAGAGAATGCTGTGATTGGTTTGCTATTGGTTTGTGATGCGAATTTGGAAAAAAGCATCCTTTTGACCACACGTTCTAATAAATTTCTTTCCAGAAACACGATTTAACACGTCCTCCATCCTAGGAATCAGAAAGGAATCCACCCTACACTGAACATTTAAAATTCGAAAATCAGAACCAAACCATAATCACCTGTTCTTTTGTTAACTAATAGAATAGGTGAGTTCGATGCGGATATAGTTCTCAAAATGATCCCTCTTTGTAAGAAATTGTCCAGCTGATTTTTTAACTACAGCGCGCAAATAGGCGTGTGGTCTTTGAGCTGAATTTGATATTCATAATCCTTAGAAAAATAGAAATCTTGATCGTGCCACATGAAAATATCACAATAACGATAAGCGAGATCATAAAACTTCTCTTTATCACTTTCAAAAAGGTCAGGGTAAACCTGAATTGGTCACCTGTCAAATAGTTTTCTTTCTTCTAAAATTTCGGGTGACAATTCCTCCTGAATGTGACGTACTAGATAGGCAGAGTCTTTCTCTGATATTTCTTCAAATTCTTCGGCTAACCCTATTTCTTCACCCTGGTTTAATGTTATGACTTTAATAGTAGGATTCGAAATCCATACATAAGGCTGAGATGGTGACAACACACAAAAAGGAATAAAAATCTCTAATTTATTCTGCAAAGAAATATTTGGCACTAAAAGGTTATTATTCCCTCTTATCTCGTAACGTTTAGTGAGAGAACTCGAGTATATGTTTTCGCTTGGAAGCACTATTCGTTCAGAAAGTGTGTAAATAGCTTTAGAAAGAGAAGCTAATTTATCTTTTAAAGTTTCAGAAATTACACCCTCATTGTTATTACGTGGAAGCTGGTTTAGAGGTGGTTTCCTAAATCTATTAACTGAAAAAATGTTGTTTTGAAAATCCAGTAAAACACTATGGGATGTTAAGAAATCCTGACCAAGCAGGGGCTTTAATGGAAACCGAGGATTTATTCTGAACGATTGCGTAAAGCTCTTTTTTCCTATGAAGAAACGCAAAAAAAATATGAAATACTTAAATTGTGTTGCTTGTCACTCCCTATAATTTTTTTAGTAATTGCTATTTTCTTTGCTCCTTTTGGAACCAAATTTTCACAGAGACAAGAAACTTGTGATTCTGAGTCGACTAACAATGGAGTGTACACGCTCCCTGCTCTACTATTAATATATGGGATTCTGATTCCTTGAATATAGGGACTTGTAATATAGAATGACGAATAGTTTTTACGGACCAACTATTCCGTTTCTTCGTTTAAAAATGCGCGACAATCTCGGGCTATATGGTTTAATCCTTGGCAGCGCCAACAGACAATAGGAGAACGTGGAGATTTAGAAGTCAATGAATCTTCTACATTCTCACTATTATTCTGGTCCATGTTTAAACTGTCCGGTGTGAACGAAAAAGAAATACTTGAAAGTCGGGTATATAAATGCAAATTGTCTTTAAGATTGGTATAAAAATTTCTAGTAACTAGAATGGCAATCGGTGATGAACAAATTATGGGTTCAAAGTACTGCGTAGTGGAAATGTCGTTTAGATCATCAAAAGGTTGTAGATACTATTCAGCTAATAATCGAAACATGCAGAAAAGGCTAAGTAAACATGCATATAAAATCAGTGTCAACACAACATACTTACAGTTAAAATAAACACAATCTTTGCGTCACTTCAAAAGAATAAATAATGAAAAAGGCATGTTTTTTGATGTAACAGAATTGTAACAAACAATGATACGATAAAAATCGTCGGATTGACATTAATTTAACTGTTATTGTTCGGAATTTATAATAACAATGTATCACAGAAGCTGCATTTCTACATTAGGAGAAAAAAATCCTAAATGCTATGCAAAGGCCTCAAAAATCTTCACAAAGTGAAGGTTCACATCTCCACAATCTTGCTGTACTGTACTGTGGGGTTACAACCACAGTTATTTGTCTCAATTATTAGTTCTTTACTAAAAGAATGTGGAGATAGCATTTCGCGTGGCAAGAAAGAAAGTACGTGGGGATCTGACCAATACAGCGCTGAAGTAATTAATTGGGGATGAATGAAATGAAATGCATGTTTTCTAATAGAAGAGATCACTGAGACGCAAAGGTTAAAAAAGGAAAGGGTCTTACTGTACCTCAGTCATTTCAATATAATGAGCTTCTTCAGATATCGGGTGAAGCCTTATCCTCCAATCCGTTAAGTGTTTCCGTCTGGTATCGATCCTGGACATCACGTTCGAGAGTGAAGAACCTCTCGACCTCAGAGCAACAGCTCCCAAATGTCCAGGTTTCTTGGGAATGACACCTCTTTCATGCAATGGATGGTGAGGGCTCAGGCGTACCGACTGTCTCTCAATTGCTGCTAGGACGACTCTCCTGAATTGGGGTCCAAAGTGTTTTTCTGGCGGTTTCTGTCACACTTCTCACCTCGAGGGTCCTGTGTTCCCTGGTTTTGTTCTACTTCCTTGCTTTCGCTTCTTGCTGGTGCTCCGCACGTGGGTGACTAGCCCATCACAATTATCTTTGTCAACAGGGAAGTTTGTTAATTGCTGAAACGGCGTGGCTGAATTTGTTTTGATGAAATTACGGAAACGAGGAAGAGAATGGTAAGCATGAATTTGTATTGAGATGAGGTCACAGCATAGGGATGTGTCTCCTTTATTATTTAATAATTACAATTTCTTGTTTGAAGAACAATAACAACATACAGGGATATTCAAAATAGGCGCTAAGCCTGATATCCTCTACAATACTACACAGATATCGAAAACTAGTCACCTGTTGTTTTTTCCCGCTCCTGCTTCTACATTTGACACCGATCGCTTCGTTTGCATCACCATGGATTTTGTCTTTCTAACATTTATTTTCATTCCATATTCTTCAAAAGCATTTCTCTAGTTTTCTACATCTTATTAATTTTCTTTTTAGATTCTGCAACAACAACCGTATCTCCTACCGAAATTCTATCTTCATTATGTAGACTCATTTTCGCTATCTCTTCTACATAGCTAAAAATAATGTCGATGAAATATATAATATCTGTCTACTGTGCATGCACCAGTGAATTTCCATGGAAGATCATGAATAATTCTGATAATTTATATAATATTTATAGACGAATACGTAATAGAACCTATATGAATAACATATATCATTCCTCAAAGTAACGAATAGGGTAAACATGAAAAACATCAATAGATATATTATATCAGGGCGAAAGAGGCATAAACTTCAGACACTACAAAATACATTTCACTCGCTCTCCTCGCTTGGATAGTGGCTAGCACGTGTGCCTTGGGTGTACGGGGTCCCGGGTTCGTTTCCAGTGGAATTTTAGATGTCCCAGAAGTTCTTGTATACGTGTTCCTGCCCTTCAAGATTAATTGAAATGATTGTAAAACGTGTATAATCGAGTAGAAAATACAGACAAGTTACTCAGATACGTTCGGTGAATTAGTTAACTTAAAGAAAGAAAGAAAGTCTCTAAGGCATTTGTTTGTAAATTGTAAAGAACTCTTAAAGTTTACTTCCAATCCCACCAAAGTAACACTTTTCTATTACCTCTTCTCCAAGTTTCTCTTCGTATTTCTATCGGATTCGATTAAATAGAACTTCAAATATAGACCACGTTGAATTTATTTATTGACTAAGTCTGAAATTCCGATAATTATGTGGCTATGATTTTATAATAATAATAATAATAATAATTATTATTATTATTTTTATTATTATTAATATTATTTAACGTACGAAGTTGATGCAGTGTTTAAGTAAACTAAATGATAAACATTTTTGATAATATGTACTATTCTACTGTACATTTCCGAGGTTTTGTTTTGGGAAATGAACTGCATCCTACAGTGAATAGTAAAAGTATTACAAAAAATATATTACTAAAAATATTGATTAAGTAATTGGAGTTAAACATACTACTCTCCAGTAAGAATTATACATATAGAGGATTTACTTTAAAGTGCGATGCAAACGAATATTCGAGTTTTAATCCGATTAAAAATCGATAACTTACGCAAGAATAGTTACTTCATTACTTCTATAAATCTTGATTCTTATCGTATTATCATTCTCTTTAAAGATTTGCCCATTTCAAAATGTAGAACGAGAAATAAATGTAATATTCTATTTATTAAAGAAATCTTTCAAACAGTGATGATTTTAGGGCATGACCTGTGGGAGAATTTGAGATCCTGTCGACATAAATTCCCCCCTTCGTAGCCATAACTTATTATCGATCATGCTCAAAGTGGACTAATAATGTTTTATCAGTTTTCTCTCGTTCATATATTGACCATCCTTCGGGGAGAATCTTCTGAAATCGTCAATGCTTATAATTAGTTTCTCATTACAAATCAAAAGATAATAATGACATATTGAACATATTTAATACTTTTTTTGTCAGCTTTGGATTTAAGATTTCCAATTCATATATTGTTCCCTTCTAATTTAATTTGAGAGAAAAGTAGTTGCCAAAGATTTATTCAAAGAAATATTCTCAGTCCTCTAATGAAAATAGGAACACACTTTTAAGAAGAAAAAGACGGGTACTTCCTACAGAGTGTGAACACATAAACTTCTGATTGATGGACTAATGACCCAAACCGCTCTACCAGTTCCTATGTCTTCACTGACCCTCTTTTGACTTTTATGTAAAGTGGTATTATATGGCCCTGATATAATATGTCTATTGATGTTTTGATTATATTGATATGATTCATATGATTATTGAGGAGTCTACATAATGAAGATGGAATTTCGGCAGGAGATAGAATGGTGAGGTGTATACGGTTTGGGGTTGATACGGTTGTTATTGCAGAATCTAAAAAAAAAATAATAAGATGTAGAAAACTAGAGAAATGCTTGTGAAAAATATGGAATGAAAATATATGTTAGAAAGACAAAATCCATGGTGATGGAAACGAAGCGATCGGTGTCAAATGTAGAAGCAGGAGCGGGAAAAAAACAACAGGTTACTAGTTTTCGATATCTGAGTAGTATTGTAGAGTGGTATTATAGGGCCCTGTGGTAGAGTGGTACTATATGGACCACTTTACACGCTTAGCGCCAATTTTCAATTCTCCCTGTATGTTGTTATTGTTCTTCAAACAAGAATTTGTAATTATTAAATAATAAAGAAGAGACTTCCTTATGTTGTCACCTCATCCCAATACAAATTCATGCTTACCATACTCTTCCTAGTTTCTGTAACTTCATCAAAACAAACTCAGCCACGCCGTTTCAGCAATTAACAAACTTCCCTGTTGGCCAAGATAATTGTGATGGGCTAGTCACCAACGAGCGGAGCACCAGCAAGAAGCGAAAGCAAGGAAGTAGAACAAAACCAGGGAACACGGGACGCTCGAGGTGAGAAGTGTGACAGAAATCGCCAGAAACACACTTTGGACCCCTATTCAGGAGAGTCGTCCTAGCAGCAATTCAGAGACGGTCGGCATCCATCCATTGCATGACAGAGGTGTAATTCCGAAGAGGCCACGAAATCTGGGAGTTCTTACCCTGAGGTAGAGAGGTTCTTCACTCTCGAGCGTGATGTCCAGGATCGATACCAGATGGAAACACTTAACGGATTGGAGAATAAGGCATCACCCGATATCTAAAGAAGCTCATCATATTGAAATGACTGAGGTACAGTAAGACCCTTTCCTTTCCTAACCTTTGCGTTTGTGTGATCTCTTCTATTAGAAAACATGCATTTCATTTCATTCATCCCCAATTAATTACTTCAGCGCTGTATTGGTCAGATCCCCACGTACTTTCTCTCTTGTCATACGAAGTGCTATCCCCACATTCTTTTAGTAAGGAAATGATAATTGAGACAAATAACTGTGGTTGTAACCCCACAGTACAGTACAGCAAGATTGTGGAGATGTGGACCTTCACTTTGTAGAAATGCAGTTTATGTGATACACTGTTATTATAAATTCCGAACCATAACAGTTAAATTAATGTCAATCCGACGATTTTTATCGTATCATTGTTTGTTACAATTCTGTTACATCAAACCATGCCTTTTCATTATTTATTTTTTGAAGTGACGCAAAGATTGTGTTTATTTTAACTGTAAGTATGTTGTGTTGACACTGATTTTATATGCATGTTTACTTAGCCTTTTCTCCATGTTTCGATTATTAGCTCAACAGTATCTACAACCTTTTGATGATCTAAACGATATTTCAACTACGCAGTACTTTGAACACATAATTTGTTCATCACCGATTGCCATTTAAGTTACTAGAAATTTTTATACCAATCTTAAAGACAATTTGCATTTATATACCCGACTTTCAAGTATTTCTTTTTCGTTCACACCGGACAGTTTAAACATGGCCCAGAATAATAGTGAGAATGTAGAAGATTCATTGACCTCGATTCATACGATAGTAAAGCCCGAACCATTTTATGCTAAATTAGGAGAAGACATGACTCGTTATTTGCAGAAATACGAGGCTATTGCCTCCATCAATAATTGGACAGGAAGAAAAAAGGTAATCCTATGTACATTGATGAAAGGTCCGGCTGAATTTTGGATGGATAATACTTCCAAAAAACCTGAATTTTCTAATTGGACTTGCGATGAGTTCAAAGCAAAATTGATAGAAGCTTTTGGGAGCAAAATGACTTAGTTGACAGAAAGTAAAACGCGTGCTAGATAGCAAGGAGAAACTGAGAGCATATCTGATTATGTTTATTCTAAACTCAACCTCATTTTGAGGGTAGACACTCAAGCCCCCCAGTAAAACAAACACAATTAATCCTAGAAGGGTTGCAACCTAAGTATTTTTGGGGCCGTTATTCGTAAGGAATATGATTCAGTTGAAAAACTGATATCAGACTTAATAACTGAGGGAAAAAATATATTATTAGAACGGAAAACCATCGAGAAATACATTATGCGTAATTCGTCAATATTGCAGTCTTCATTAGTTTCTAGTAATACAATTAATGTTCACCCGATGAATACGCATTATTGCTCTCAGCCTACCACACAGTCCAGAGCAGCTGAGATAATTTCTGTTCAGGAAAATGCTGACGTGCATGTAAACTCTCAGGTCCCTGACTCCAATGCAGTGCATCAAATACAGCAAAAGTTAGAGAAATTTTCTTTAAATATAACGTCTCTCACTGCAAGTCAAGGTCAATCGACAAACACAGGAAATGCAAGTTCATCTTTTCGTGGTAATAACAGAAGAAGAAGAGGCCGAGGTAGAAGGGGAAAACAAACTACTACAACAACTATGCTCAAAATCAATGGAGTAATGCTGACAAGGGTAACGCGATTGACAATAACTCGAGTGACCAGTTTTCAAGCCCCGGTGCGGGGACTTCTAAAATACCACGATCTCTTATTGTCTGTTGGCGCTGCCAAGGATTAAACCATATAGCCCGAGATTGTCGCGCATTTTTAAACGAAGAAACGGTATAGTTGGTCCGGACAAAACTATTTGTCATACTATATTACAAGTCCCTATATTCAAGGAATCAGAATCCCATACATTAATAGTAGAGCAGGGAGCGTGTACACTCCATTGTTAATCGACTCAGAATCACAAGTTTCTTGTCTCTGTGAAAATTTGATTCTAAAAAAAGAGCAAAGAAAATAGCAATTACTAAAAAATTATAGGGAGTGACAAGCAACACAATTTAAGTATTTCATATTTTTTTTGCGTTTCTTCATAGGAAAAAAGAGATTTACGCATCCGTTCAGAATAAATCCTCGGTTTGCATTAAAGCGCCTGCTTGGTCAGGATTTCTTAACATCCCATAATGTTTTACTGGATTTTCAAAACAACATTTTTTCAGTTAATAGATTTAGGAAACCACCTCTAAACCAGCTTCCACGTAATAACAATGAGGGTGTAATTTCTGAAACTTTAAAAGATAAATTAGCTTCTCTTTCTAAAGCTATTTACACACTTTCTGAACGAATAGTGCTTCCAAGCGAAAACATATACTCGAGTTCTCTCACTAAACGTTACGAGATAAGAGGGAATAATAACCTTTTAGTGCCAAATATTTCTTTGCAGAATAAATTAGAGATTTTTATTTCTTTTTGTGTGTTGTCACCATCTCAGCCTTATGTATGGATTTCGAATCCTACTATTAAAGTCATAACGTTAAACGATGGTCACGAAATAGGGTTAGCCGAAAAATTTGAAGAAATATCAGAGGAAGACTCTGCTTATCTAATACGTCACATTCAGGAGGAATTGTCACCCGAAATTTTAGAAGAAAGAAAACTGTTTGACAGGAGACAAATTCAGTTTAACACCGACCTTTTTGAAAGTGATAAAGAGAAGTTTTATGATCTCGCTTATTGTTATAGTGATATTTTCATGTGGAACGATCAAGATTTTTCTTTTGCTAAGGATTATGAATATCAAATCCAGCTCAAAGACCACACGCCTATTTGCGCGCTGTAGTTAAAAAAACAGCTGGACAATTTCTTACAAAGAGGGATCATTTTGAGAACTATATCCCCATCGAACTCACCTATTCTATTAGTTAACAAACGAACAGGTGATTATGGTTTTGTTTCTGATTTTCGAGCTGTAAATGTTCAGTGTAGGGTGAATTCCTTTCTGATTCCAAGCATGGAGGACATGTTAAATCGTGTTTCTTGAAAGAAATTTATTAGAACGTGTGATCAAAAGGATGCTTTTTTCCAAATTCGCATCACAAAACAATAGCAAACCAATCACAGCATTCTCTGTTTCGGGGAAGGATCCTTTCATTATAATGTGATTCAACAGGGATTACTTTGTTCTTCTGCGGCGTTGAACCGGCTCATAAAACTGACATTAGCCGATATTCCATCGCCCCATATATTGAATTACCTAGATGACTATTTTATAGTAGCTGACACCATACCGGAAATGTTAGAATTATGCACATTACTTTTTGATGCTTTTCACAAGCGAGGTTTAAAATTGTCACCAAAGAAAACCAAGTTTGCATGGACTTCTGTAGTTGTTCTTGGACATAAAGTAAATAAATATGGTATTGCTGTGTCTGACAAAGTGATTGACACTATAAAAAATTACAAACGTCATAAAAGTAAGAAAAAACTGAAGTCATTTTTCGGAACTTGTAGTTTTGTGAGACGCTTTGTAAAGAAGTATAGTGAAATTTCAGCTCCTCTCTTACAATTACTTAAGCGTGATGTTAAAAATAGCTGGAAAAAGCCATAACAGGATGCTTTAGAAAAACTCAAAGAAGCAATAATAAATTCACCAATTTTAATGAACTATCACCCCAACAGACCATAATTTCTATACACTGATGGATGTAAATCTGGGGTGGGGACGGTTGCTAAGCAACCAATTGATGATAACCCTGACAGTCAATTAGTTCCTATTGGGTATTGCTCCCGGTCTCTAAACGCCACAGAAAAAAAATACTCGTATATGAGATTGAGCTTCTTGGGGTGCTGTATGCACTACGTTCTTTTCGTTACTGGCTCATCGGAAGACATTTTTTCTAAAAAGAGACTGTAGAGCGATCATGATTCTGAAACAATCTAAAAATGTTAGTGGCAAGCTAGCTCGGTGGTTTTGTAAACTTGAACAATTTGACATTACAATATCCCATGTCTCAGGAACCGCCAATATAGAAGCTGATAATATCAGTCGTTTTGCATCCAATAAAAAAGATCTCGAAGATGAAAAGTTAAATTAAGAGGACCACTGTGTTTTTTTCTAGAAGATAACACCGATATTAATATTAGCGAAGCTCAGAGAGAAGATAATGTTCTTAAGCACATTATTGACTGGCTTGAGGGCAAATCTAAAGACAATCAGTATGAAAGACAAGCTTCCTGTAACGAATTGCGCAATAACATTCTTTGCAGAAAAAATAAAACTCCTATGGGTATGAACTACTTGCTTGCCATTCCTTTGTCATTGCGGGAAACAGTTTTTAAGATGTGTCATGAGGAGATTTTGGGAGCCAATCACTCTGCTTTTAGTAAAACGTAAATTATTAGTTAACAGTGTATATTTTCCTGACATGATACGTTTTGTATATAGACGCTGAACAGAATGTCTTCACTGCCAAATGTTAAAGAAAAGAGTTGGTTTGAGTTATGGTAAGCTGCAAACTCACTCTAGTGTTATGCCCTTTTACCGATTGTATTTGAATGTAGCTAGGCCTTATTGCACTAACAATATTTTTAACACAAACATTTCGTAGTTTGTGTGGATGAAGCCACAAGATTTTGTATAACAGCTACTATTCCAGACACTACTGCCAATACTTTATCATCATTCCTTTTTAATGACGTCATTTTAAAATATGGGTTATTTTATAAACTTTTCCTAGAGAGAGCAGCTGCTTTTACAAGCGCCATATTTAAGGAATTGTGCAATATCTGCTGTGTTACTTTGAAATTTGCTCATTTTTCTATTGGGCTTGCTGAGGTAACAATACGTAATTTGGAACAAAAATTGAAGCTCAATATTGACCCAGATAATTCCGGAAACTGCGTGGAGTTAGCCATAATATTTCTATTAACACAGGTAATGGACACTCCAGTTTTGAAATACTCCATGGTTTTAAACCAAGGTTAATACATGTGCTTTGGCCAGACAAACGGGGCCAGACATGTGCTTTCACTGGGAAATACATTGGACCAGGTGAGATATAGGGCAAGAATAATGAAAATAGTTACTTCGTTAAATTTACTACTGGTACAGGAAGACAAAAATAGACTCTATTACGGTTGACCGTCCTATGAAATATTCCCCTCCGTCGCCTCTGGACGAGTTAGGAGATCACGACCATCAACGCAAGAAGCATCCCTTCAGTGACGATATTGAAGCCAGAGACTCAGCTATTCAAGGAGAGAACGTACCCACTGAAGAGAACTGTACAGAATATGAGGAACGGAATCAGCTGTCTCCACGGAATGACGAAGACGAAACAGGCTTACCAACATCTAGGTTTATTATTGAATTCACTGGAAGGTAAGAGGGAGAGGAAGAAAAAGGTTATCAAACTAACAATTACACGTGCCTCAATATCGTTAATGCCATTTCTATGCTCCATTTACCTTTCGTGGGATGTCACAGCCAGACGTACGCTACATAATGCAAGTAAATTTCCTTCAAAATTTGGTGTGAACACTGAGATCAATTCTAAAGTAGCTTTGTACCACGTAAGTATTGTAGAACTCCAGGGTGATGCCATTGTGAACCCAAGCAACACGGATTTATTGCCCATAGAAAGCGCAGACAGGGGAATACACTTAGCAGCAGGGCCACAATTAACTCAAGAATGTGCACGCATTGTGAAATTAAAAGATGGTTCGTGCATAATTACAGAAGGCTTCAATCTTCCAGCTAAACACGTAATACACACTTGTGGACCTAAAGGTGAAAATAGTAAATCATTACAGTCTTGTTACGAGAAATTCTTATTTAGTGTTATAAACAAAGATTTTCGTACAGTTGCACTCCCCCCCCATTTCAACAGGTGCATTTTTATACCCTAAAACACCAGCATGTCACATAGCCTTCAGAACTGTAAGAAATTTCTTGGAGGAAAATTTGGATTCCATAGGTAAAATTATTTTTTGTGTTTACGATGTACAGAATAAACGTATCTACGAACATT
The DNA here is from genome assembly GCF_964235325.1 of Thermobia domestica. Taxonomy (NCBI): domain Eukaryota; kingdom Metazoa; phylum Arthropoda; class Insecta; order Zygentoma; family Lepismatidae; genus Thermobia; species Thermobia domestica. The sequence goes on along the minus strand of NC_137457.1, from coordinate 112,942,706 downwards.
TGATGCATGAATATTTTCCTGTGGTGTAAGAAAAAGGCCAGCTTGAGCATATGAGTGAATAAGCTAATCTTATTATTACGATACGTTAGTAATGAAGTATTGATACTCTATTTTGGATAACTTTGAAACTACTTCTTAGTTTCTGTGGGATATTTTATAGTCCTTTCATTTTGAGTATTATTTATTTTGTATGAGTAGTGGGTTGCATGACAAGTGTTGTTTGAATATGTTTCATATTCTTTCTTGACTTTTTTGTTGGTCTTTTTTTCACGGTCAGTGAACCTTCAAGGTAACATGGAAATAAATAAATAAATAAAAATATATATGTACATATTATACGAAAATAAGGGAAAGAAGCACTCAAATGTTTCTAGTGCTGTATATAGTAGATAATTTTAATGTTTTATTATTGCTCATAGCTTTTCACCATGAAGCTAAGAAGTAAACACAGGAATATTGCTTCAAATCTACATTTAATTGTAGAAATAGGCATCATTCTATTCACTTGGCGTATCTAATGCTCCACTTTTTTCACTTTGTTGCAGGCAAAACATCTCAGCATCGTATTTAAACAATTACATTCCTTATGTGAAACGTATTTTATCTCGTGCTATCCCAATCATTTAACTAATCTGAAATAGTGCTAGTCTTCATATACCGTTACCGAGAAGTCCGCGGTATATCGGACTTTTCAGGCACTTAGCAGAGGAAATGCTACTAACCAAATTAGTTAATCTAATTGTATCCTCAAATATTCTAACACTCCCGCGAATACAAATTTTAACTAACACAAACTTTTACGACTACATAAACTTAGAGAGATTTTACTTTGCATATGTATAAAACATATATAATTTATCTCATTTGTTATTCATTATGTATAACTTATTATATTACATATATTCATATTTTTTATATCACAATTAGGTTAAGGAATCATATAATTATTGTATATAAACAAGTTACAATTAATTTTTCTTTCAAATGTCATTTTTTCTTCCGACTGGGATTCCTTGTATCTCAGTCATAATCTATATTAATAATCCCATATTAAAATTATTACACTTACTATATTAATTGCATAACATCACAATTCCTGATGTAGTATGAATTAATTCATTTTATTTTTCTTTCATGTAAAAAAAAACTTAATCAGTGCAACCTTGAAATATATCCTTCTACATCTTCATTTTCTATGTAGTAATGGAAACGTCCAGCAGAGGGCAACCTTCAACAACATATTATAACTGATTAATACCTGACCACCATCTTAAGGACATTGGATAATTAATACAGCATCTTTTGGTCAACACTCTTTACCAGGAGAACACTCCGATTTTTTTTTTCAAAATCGTCGTGGAGAAATAGAGCAAGGAGTGTAGAGGATATCAGGCTTAGCGCCTATTTTGAATTATCCCTGTATGTTGTTATTGTTCTTCAAACAAGAAATTGTAATTATTAAACAATAATGAAGAGACTTCCCTATGTTGTCACCTCATCCCAATACAAATTCATGCTTCCCATTCTCTTTCTAGTTTCCGTAACTTCATCAAAACAAACTCAGCCACGCCGTTTCAGAAATTAACAAACTTCCCTGTTGACCAAGATAATTGTGATGGGCTAGTCACCCACTTGCTGAGCACAAGAAAAAAGCGAAAGCAAGGAAGTAGAACAAAACAAGGGAACACGTGACTCTCGAGGTGAGAAGTGTGACAGAAACCGCCAGAAACACACTTTAGACCCCTATTCAGGAGAGTCGTCCAAGCAGCAATTGAGAGACGGTCGCCACGCCTTGGCCCTCACCATCTATTGCATAACAGTGGTGCCATTCCGAAGAGGCCAGGACATCTGGGAGCTGTTGCTCTGAGGTCGAGAGGTTCTTCACTCTCGAACGTGAGGTTCAGGATCGATACCAGACGGAAACACTTAACGGATTGGAGGATAAGGCATCACCCGATATCTGAAGAGGCTCATCATATCGAAATGACTGAGGTACAATAAGAGCCTTTCCTTTCCTAACCTTTGCGTCTGTGTGATCTCTTCTATTAGAAAACATGCATTTCATTTCATTCATCCCCAATTAATAACTTCAGCGCTGTACTGCTCAGATCCTCACGTACTTTCTCTCTTGCCATGCGAAGTGCTATCACCACATTCTTATAGTAATAATTGAGATTGATAATTGAGACAAATAACTGTGGTTGTAACTCCACAGTACAGTACAACAATAGTATTATTAGTGATGATATGACATGCGAGCGTGAAATAAAAGCAAGGATATAAATTGCGAAAGAAGAATTTAGGATGAAGAAAATACTATTTTGTAGGACCTTGAATAGAGTTGAAAAAAGGGCTTGCTTCGTGTACCATATTTATACGACAGAAACGTGGCCATTACGCAAAAGTGATGAGAAACATATGAAGGCTTTCGAAATATGTGCGTGGAGACGAATGGGGACAAATAGCTGCGTCGAATGGAAAACGAATCAGAGGGTGTTAAAAAAATATTATTAAGAGTAGTAAGAGAAACTGGTTGTGATATTGGTTAAGATGGAACTGTGTCATGATCAGAGATGGCCATCCTTCCTCATTTTGCCCTCACGAGGTTCGTTCTCACCCTCATCCTCACCCTCATTTTAGTAGTTGAGGGTGAGGGTGATAAAGTAATTGAGGGTGAGTGAGGGAGTGTGAATGTGAGTGAGAGAGAGAGTGAGGATGTCAGTTGAGGGTGTGTGAGGGAGGTGAGGGTGAGGGCATCAATTGAGGGTGAGGGTAAGTGTTCATAAAATTAATTATCTTGCAATTCTTCATTTCCGTAAAATATGTTAGAAAAGGAATGCAGTTTTTTACTTAGAATTAATCGTCGTTCACAGAAAATCGTCATATCAATATTCCATCAGTTTCATACCCTTTCATGCGCGAAGGCAAGATTGTTTCATAGCTTTATTATTTTTCTATATTTATATATTTTCACTTTATAGAAATAATAATTAAGAAATATATAAAATATCTACTGCAAGTTTTTGGCTAACGAAAATTTCAAAGTTTAACGAAAGTAACCCATTAAAAATACTAGAAGTTCTCAGAAAATAATGTTTTTTTATATATTTGTTCAGAAGAGGAACTAAGTAAGAGTAAGTAAGAGAAAAATATATATAAGAAAAGTACAAAGCTGCAAGCCACACAAATAAAAAGATATTTCCTGCTTTTGGCTATATACGTACTTTTAGACTTCCAAACTACGCTATGCATTTGAAAGGGAAGTCTTATAGAACGGTTGTGTCTGTCTGTGTGTCTGCCTGTCAACAGGTATCACATCGAAATCGGTTTTCGGGAATCGATCCAGCATTCCAATAATAGGTTGCATCTCCTTCAACAACCTCCTACTTAACAGGTACTCTTAAATCAACTTGGCAGTCAATCTGTTAAACTGGAAGTGGTAGAAATCCGAAATTTCCGGTTTCAAATTAAAGACCACGAGTAAGAAACGGTAATAGTGATCGGCACACGGTTTTCGGAAATAGGTGGATATGAAAGGAACCACCTTAACTCCTGCATTTCTACTAAAACTGGAAGTGGTAGGATTCACCTATTACTTCAGGTTTCAATATTTATTTTCATAAACTTAAAAGGATAAGAGCTATCGACAAACGGTTTTCGGGAATCAATTCTGCATTGCCAGAATAGGTTCCATCTCTTTCAACAATTTTACTTAAACGGGAAGTGGTAGAAGTCGACCATATCTGGTTTCAACAAACATATTCATAACTCATAAACGAATATAAAACATAGCTAGCGATAAAGAGTTTTCAGAAATCGATTTAAGGTCTTAAAAGGACAAACCACCTGTACTCCTGTATTTCCACTAAAATCGGAAGTGGTATAAATTCACTACTACTTCTGGTTTCAATATTGATTTTCCTAGACCTAAAATGGTAAGTGCTATCGACAAGCGGTTTTCGGGAATCGATTCAGCATCCCAAGAATAGGTTCCATCTCTTTCACCTATCTTCGAGTTAAACCTGAAGCTATGTTTAGCGTTTGGCAATTACCTGCGTGATGTGAGGCATATGGGCACACGCTCGACCATGAAATCCAAGTTTCTCAACTCCCGCCTAACTGACATAGTACTTGGAGTGGACTCTGATGTAGTTTGGAATTTCTGTGTTATGGTCTGGATAAATGTTGGCCTATTTCCCATTAGGACCCTTTTCAACTATCGGCGGTCTCTGTCAGTCAACAGACGAAGTCGGCCTGCATGCTTTTGTGCTGTACGTGTCCATTCACGTTTCCACTTCACTATCATATCAGAAACAGTGGACCTAGGGATGTTTAGGAATGTAGAAATTTCGCCTACAGAATTCTGACACAAGTGATACCCAATCGTCTGACCACGTTCGAAGTCCGTGAGTTCCGCGGAGCACCCCAATCTGCTCCCTAACGAAGTCTAATGACTACTGAGGTCGCTGATATGGAGTACCTGGGAGTAATAGGCAGCACAATGCATGTAATATGAAAAACGTATGTTTTTTGGGGGGAGGGGGATACGAATACTTTTGATCACATAGTGTACCTGTGGCTAGTAGTTTGTTGCTAATTAAAATGAGGGAGGATGCTCTGAATTTTCAATGTGAGTGAAATAAGTTCAATTACATTTTCAGGTAAACACAATTTTATTTTTACATATGGGCCTATTACGAAGTATTCTATTTTGATAGTAGTATTTTCTTTTTTTCAAATGTTGCCGCCCATTAAACTTGCCGCCCTGGGCGGTGGCACGGTTCAACCCCCATCGCGCCGGCCCTGCTATATGGTAAAAAATTAAAGGTTACCTACACGTTAGCTCTGTTCTTCACTTTAAAATAAAACAATCGGATACAATGTGGCTTTTTCCTCGCCTATTATTTTCATTCTTTTTATTTGAGTTAGCATCCCGTTCAGCGTAACATGAGATCCGAACCACATGAGGTCCCGTCGGAAATCGAACCCGTGTCTCCCGCGACAAACGCGCATACGCTATTCGTATAGATACGAGAGATCTCTCCTGTTAACAGCCAATCACTTTTAAAATAAAGAATCATATCAGATTTATCCTATGGCCCAGTGGTTCCCATCGTTTTACCTGGCGCTCCACCTTCGTAATTCCTACATACTTTCCGCCCTTCTTCATTCCCGCTTGTTTGTCATACGTACGTTTTGTCTTGCCCTTTCTGGGATTTCATATGCAGCATTTTATTTTCAAATCTTCAGTAATAATAACAATAATATGCTATTATATAGAACAGTAGAAGTAAGTGACTCATTATCAGCCAGACCATATTTCTATAGGGAAGAATGTGCAATTTACATAAAATGCTCCTTTTGTCACAAAAACAAGGGATAAGGAAGGATTTTCGGAAACGTGTATCCTAAAAGAGTAAATGGTAGTTTTTCTCAAGGAACTGTATCTCCCAGATATCTGAAGCTAGGAAGATAATACTTGAAACACCAATTTACCATAAAAAGTAACTTTTTTAGCTTTTTTGAAAATTCCACACCTTAGAGGGGAATTATACTTACGTACTATTTTACACGTACTATATTAGGAACATTTAAGTTTGTCCTGTCCTGATTAATTTAGTTGCTTGAGGGTAAGTGTGAGAGCGTCGTTTGAGTGTAGGTGTGAGCAAGGGGGAGGGTGAGAGTGTCGATTGAGGGTGAGGGCGTTAATGGAGGGTGAGCGTGAGGGAGGGTGAAGGCATCAATGGAGGGTGATGATGAGGGCGTTAATGGAGGGTGAGTGTGAGGGAGGGTGAAGTTGAGGGCGCCAATGGAGGATGAGTGTGAGGGAGGGTGAGGGGAGGGCGGCACTGTAGGATGATGTGACAGGGAGGGTGAGTGTGAGGACGTCAATTGAGGGTGAGTGTGAGGGAGGGTGAGGTTAGGGCGTCAATGTCGGGTGAGTGTGATGGAGGGTGAGGGTGAGGGAGAGTTAGGAAAAATTACCATCTCTGGTCATGATGGATGTGCTAGAGGTTATGGTGGCAGAAAAGACGAATTAGACTATATAGAAACACAATTAGGCTATTGGCGATATGAAAACAGAAAAATTGTATGTGAAGATGGAAAGGGTGATAGAAGACGTGGAGCATGGCAGCTTCTCATCTACGGTAAATGACCCGCTGGTAATAGCAGAATACTTCTGATAAAATGGTGCTGATGGTGCAGAGTAGAAACAGAAAGATCCACTTTACTGTCATCGATAATACAAATCACAATGCAAATATCTACAGGCTGTCAAAATGATTCGCTCTAAAGACTGTGGAAAACTATCTGTTACTATGCGAGGGGAAATCATAGGTCGAGCAACAATGGGGCAAACTGCCATTCAGATATCTAGGGGAAAGGGCTGTGACGAGAAAACAGTGAAGAAATCGATTTAGAGGTATGAAGAAGCTGGTGAATATTTCACATCTTGGCCAAGAACTGGGAGACCAATAATAATAATATTGATAAGAATAATAATAAGAATAAGAATAATCTCAGAAATTTAAATTTATTTCCAGCAAGACTTTTGTATGCGCTCTTAGTGCAGTATTATGGTTTTAAACGGTCATTATAAAATTGTCAAGCTAAAATTTCAAGTCATTATAAATGGTGCATTATTTATTTATTTCACAATTCATTTCTGCCAGTAGCTTTCGCCTCCTTACTCCCACTTCATGCTTGCTCAGGAGGAAGGTGCACATCCCCAGGTTGGGAGCCACTGCTTTCCATTAAGGAATTCTGACAGCCAGTTAGCATTCTGACTAATATCAGTAAACTGCATTCTTCTGTTTCTACTGCGCATGCACCAGTGAATTTCCATGAAAGACCATGAATAATTCTGATAATTTATATAATATTTATGGACCTATATCAATAACATATATCATTCCTCAAAGTAACGAATACGGTAAACATTAAAAAATCAAGACATATTACAGCAGCGTGAAATTGGTTTAAACTTCAGACACTAGAAAATACATTCCATTCGCTCTTTTCGTTGGTCTAGTGGCTAGCACGTATACCTTAGGTGTATGGGGTACCGGGTTTGATTCCCTGTGGGGAAATTAGATGTTTTAACCGTCCTACCTAGGTAGATGTTTTTGTGTTCGTGTTCCTGTCGTTCAAGTTTAATGGAAGTGATTGGAAATGTGTATAACCGAGCAGGAAATAGAGACAAGTTACTCAGATACGTTCGGCGAATCAGTTAACTTAAAGAAAATAAAAAAGTGTTTAAGTCACTTGCCTGTAAATTGTAACGGACTCTTAAAGTTTACTTCCAATCCTACCAAAGTAACACTTTTCTTTTACCTGTTCTCCAAGTTTCTCTTTGTCTTGCTATCGGATTCTATTAAATAGAACTTCAACAGAGAACACGTTGAATTCATTTATTAACTAAGCCTGAAATTCGTATAAAGATATGACTATGATTTTACTATTATTATTATTATTATTATTATTATTATTATTATTATTATTATTATTATTATTATTATTATTATTATTATTATTATTATTATTATCAAAATGGCGCCGACTGAGGACACGTGTGGATTGTGTCTCAAGCCATTTTTTGGTAAGCAGCTAATTTTAGAATGATGTTTATGTAAAATAGATTCCACGTAAAGAATTGTTTAAAATTTGGACGCACTGAATGTGAAATGTATTTGGTGAATGGTATATCAACATATAAGTGCCAAAATTGCATAAGGCACCGTGATGACAACACAGCCATTACTCCCACAGTGACGAAGCATTTTTGACCTCGGAAAAGAGACTGTGAATTCTAATGCTGAGTTAAATGAAAATGAAGACTTAGACAAATCAGGTTCTTTCTCATGCAAAAATGGACAGAATTGCTTTACATGCTGTGAGGAAGTGAAAAATATACTTTGTCAGGTGTTAATTATGTTAAGTGATATCAGTGAAAAATATTATGCACTGAAGGCAGAAGTGATATCTTAAACAAGAAAATATTAAGTTGAATGAACTACTATCAACTAACAACAAACCGGAAACATTTGCTGAAGTGATCAACAGCTCAACACCCGATGTTCAAAACAAGGTACAAGGCGACTCTGAAAACATAAATGTCAAGGTCAGAGAAGTGCCTTCCTTCACATTACAGCAGGAAACAAGTGGTAGTGAGTGGAAGTTAGTAATCAAACGCCCAAGGCAAAATAACGCTGAAGTACAGACAGAAGTGAAACAAACAAGTGAATCAGACTTTGTTTCCAGAAACCACAACACTCTTATGCAAGGGCAGAACACCACGGGCAAACTAAAGGAAAACAAAATGCCCTCTCGCACAGCAGCACTGTTTGTAACGAGATTTGATCCTTGTGTTTCTTGTGAGGATGTTATTGCATTTGTGAAAACAGTGTTAATATTAGTGTTAAAAAATGTGTCCAATTAAGAGCTAAACATAGCAGTTACTCTTCGTTTTGTGTTAGTGTAGAAGAAAGTGAGTTTAATGCTATTTGTAACCTAAATGTATGGCCTGATGGTGTGTTATTTACTAGATTTGTTGGAGGATTGAAATACGAAATTGTATTTGGTCTAGGAATTAATTCGTGCGGGTGGACAAGAGATGGCGCAACGAACGGAGCGTCCCACAGTTCCGTGTATCCACACATGTGTTGCAAACCCCTGTCATCGCGTATCGTTCGTAGTATAGGGCAGTGGATTAAAGCGTCAACAACACCAGTTTGTAGTTAAGTGAACATGGCGCAATTTGTGCCTGATAAAGTGTTTTTGCGGTGTGTCCTGCTGCATTACTTTAACATGAAGAAAAGTGCGACTGAAAGTCATCGTATTTTGGTGTAAGTGTATGGTGACCATGCTCTAGCTGAGCGAACGTGTCAGAAGTGGTTTGCACGGTTTAGAAGTGGTGATTTCGGCTTGGCAGACCAAGAGTGAGCTGGACAGCCAAAAAAATTTCAAGACGAAGAATTGACAGCATTGCTCGAGCAGGATTCGTGTCAAACGCAGGAACAACTTGCAGCAGCATTAGGCGTTGATCAAACAACAGTCTCCAAACGCTTGAAAGCCATGGGAATGATTCAAAAGATGTCACATTGGGTTCCACATGAATTGAAAGACAGAGACGTTGAAAGACGAAAAACCATTTGCGAATTGCTGCTTCAACGACAGAGCAGAAAGGGGTTTCTGCATCGAATTATTACGGGTGATGAGAAGTGGATCCATTACGAGAACCCTAAACGAAAAAAGGCCTGGGTAAAACCAGGTGAACCAGGTCCATCACAACCCAAACGAGATATTCACTGTGCAAAGGTTATGCTGTGCATATGGTGGGATATGAAAGGTGTGGTGTACTATGAGCTGCTGCAACCGGGTGAAACTATGAATGGAGAACGTTATCGACGACAATTATTGCGTTTGAAGCAAGCTCTGGCCAGAACACGACCAGAATTGGAGAACAGACATGATAAACTTATTGTTCAACATGATAACGCTCGCCCACATGTCGCAAAACCGGTCAAAACCTTTTTAGAAAATGTCGGATGGGAAGTTTTACCCCACCCGCCGTATTCACCAGACGTTGCTCCTTCGGACTACTACTTGTTCGATTGCATGAACAACGATTTGATTGGACAGCAGTTTACTTCTTCAGAAGATATCGAAACATGGGTCTCTGACTGGATCGCTTCCAAGGATGAGGACTTCTTTCGCCACGGAATCCGTACATTGCCTGACAGATGGGCGAAAGTGGTGTCTAGCGATGGACAATATTTTTCTTAAGGTATTTATGTATTTTGTGTTTGTACTACAGCTTCAATGTGTGTGTACCAACCGCACGAATTAATTCCTAGACCAAATATGTCATGAGGCTGAAACTGACCCGGGTGAAAAGAATAATTCAGGTAAAAAAAAACTATAATAAATTAGTACACAACAAAAATGGCGTACTTACAGCTATTCTATCAAAATGCGAACGGTTTGAATACAAAAGAAAAGCTATTTGTAAATGAAATAAACTGCTCTAACTACGATTTTTATTGTATAACTGAAACGTGGTTAAAAGAAACAAAACAACATTTTGTACAGCTCTCAAAAAATTATAATATCGTATTAAAAGATAGAAACTTGACATTAGTAAATAAAACAAGGGTGGAGGATGTATGATCATAATAAGAAACGAATACTCGTATGAAGTAATAAATCCTGCAGATGAAATACTTGATGTTATTATAATTAAAGTTTTAATCCCTGAAAATAAACCATTATTGTTGTGCTTTCGCTACTTTCCACCAGATTTACCGTTGACGAATTTTACTAATTATTGTGACTGACTATGTACGTTTTTTACTCACAAAAAGTTATAATTTTATAATTTTAGGTGATTTTAACGTAGGTGGAATAGATTGGGTTACCGGGAAAAGAAAAAAGCTGAAAAATAGTTGAACTATGTAATATTCTCCAGTTAATTCAATTGAATAGATCATATGACCCCTTTAAGAAGGATAAAGTATTAGACCTACTGTTAATAAACATAGAAAAAAATTCAATAATATTTGAAATTCCACCGTTAACAAAAAATGATCATTTCCATCCACTTTCTATTTGAATGGAAAACAACAAAAAATGATAGTAATGACTTTGGGAACAACTCAAATCAAGCCAGAATTTATGATTTCAAAAATGCTGATTTTCTAGGTGCATATAATGGAATTAAGGAAATGGATCGAATAGATACAAAGAGTAGTAATATTTATAAATTGACCACTATATTGTATAAGAATATATATGATGTGCTAGATAATTGTGTTCCTAAGAAACCAATTAGCAATAGGCCTAAATACAAAGACCCCTGGATGAACAAGGAGCTGAAATCATTAATTAATAACAAAACCAAATATTTTGTTAAAGCTAAACAAACAAATAGTAATACATGCTATCAAAGATACTCCGATTTACGGAAAATTGTCAAAAAGAAATACTTAGAGGCGAGAAAATTATATTATGAGTCTGGAAAATAGTGTTCTCAATAACAATATGTTTTCTGGAAAATATTTAAAAATTCTGATGGCAAGCAAATACCAACTGAAATGAAACATAATGACAAATCAGTTACATAATTAAATGATGTTGTGGAATTATTTGAAAATGTTTTTACTGAAAATTTCAATTTTGAATTAGCACATTACCCAGATAGCCAGGTTATGAATTCTCATTCGCTCATTAGCAACCACGAAATCATAGATATACCGAATATCACTGAGTCTGATGTAATTCATGCAATCAAAGTTATTAAAGTGAGCACAGCTCCTGGTCCTGACAATATCCCCTATTATATAATTAAACCCTGTAGTACCGAATTGTCAACTGTTTTAACAAATATATTTAATGCATTCCTGAGAAATGGTGAGTTTCCTTCAATGTGGAAACAAGTACACATTGTACCAGTACACAAAGCAGGTGATCGTAGAATTATAAAAAAATATAAACCAATAACACTAGTCAACGCATTTTTCAAGATTTTCGAATTTATAATACACAAATATTTATATTTTAATGTAAAAAACAAATTAAGTGAATTTCAGGATGGATTTTATAAAGGGAGATCGATTGTAACAAATCTTGTACATTTTACTGATTTTACACATTTAGGACTTAAGAATAGATTACAGGTAGACACTATATATATAGATATGTCAAAAGCTTTTGATTCCATAGAGCATGAACTTCTTATTGATAAGCTAAGAAACATAGGTTTATCTCCATTGTGCATTCGATGGTTTGCAACATATCTAGCAGACAGAACGTTTAAAGTAAAAATTGGTCAAATAACCTCTAATTACGGTTATAGAAAGAATGGCATACCTCAGGGTTCTTCTCTGGGACCCCTTCTTTTTTCAATATTTATTCATGATTTGCCTGAGAAAATTAAATACTCAAATATTTTGTTGTATGCCGATGATTTAAAATTATTTAGAATCGTAAATAGTGAGTATGATAACTACTTACTACAGGAAGATCTAGATACTGTTAGTACATGGTGTAAAGGTAACTTATTGAAAATAAATTGTGAGAAAACTAAATACATATCACATACTAACAAAACCCAATACTACGTGAACAAATATGTAATTACTGGAGTAACATTGCATAAAGCCGAACAGATTAAAGATTTGGGTATAGTGTTTGACAGAAACATGAAATTTACCTATAATATTTATATAAATGATACAATCCAAGGGACTAGAAGAATAATAGGGATTATTTTTAAACAATGGCCTGAGTTTAGAAATGCCAGTTCATATGTATATTCATACAAGATGCTATCAAGACCAAATTAGAGTTTGGTGTAGTTATTTGGAATAGTATAGGTATAACATTGGCAAAGAAAATTGAATCAGTACACAAATGTTTTATTAGGTTACTCTGCTATAAAATGAATAGAGATTACTACTCACGTAGTTATGAATACTGATGTCAAGTTTGGGGATTGCAGACACTGAGCGACAGGAGAAAAGTTATTGAAAGGGATTTTATTAAGAAACTACTAGACAATAGCTATAATAGTGAATATTGCTTGCATAATATAGGTATAAGGGTACCAATGTATAATACAAGAAATATATCAACATTAGTTCCTTTGAATCCGAAATCTTTTAAGAAGATTGACCAATTATTTTAATTTAGTTTAATTTATTTTTATCAGTACAAAAGCATGAATTTAGAGCTTGACAAATATTATTTTTATTATTTATGACGACTATTTTGATACTAAGAAAAAGGTATTAATTTGACAAGGAATTATTAATCCGATGTTATTTTACTTTATTTTATCATTATGTCTTAGCATGTAGCATTGTCTTAGCATGTAGCCTACATTGTATGTAATACGTGTTTATCTTCTCTGATAAAGTGCTGTATTTTTGCCGTGAGGCTGTTCGTGGCACAGAAATAAACATTATTATTATTATTATTATTATTATTATTATTATTATTATTATTATTATTATTATTATTATTATTATTATTATTATTATTATTGTTGTTGTTATTATTGTTATTATTATTATTATTATTATTATTATTATTATTATTATTATTATTATTATTATTGTTGTTGTTGTTTAAAGTACGAAATTTGAAATCTGGCGATGCGGTGCTTACGTAAACTAAATGCTAATTTATCTGATAATATTCACTAGTCCAAAATACATTTGCGAGGTTTTGCTTTGGGAAATGAATTGTATACGACATTGAATAGTAAAAATATTACAAAAAATATATTACTAAAAATATTGATTAAGTAATTGGAGTTAAACATACTTGACAGTAAGAATTATACATATAGAGGATTTACTTTAAAGTGCGATGCAAATGAATATTATAGTTTTAATCCGATTAGAAATCGATAACTTACACAAGAATAGTTACTTCATTACTTCTATAAATCTTGATTCTTATCGTATTATAATTCTCTTTAAAGATATGATTTGCCCATTTCAAAACGTAGAACGAGAAATAAATGTAATATTCTATTTGTTAAAGAAATATTTCAAACAGTGATGATTTTAGGGCATGACCTGTGGGAGAATTTGAGACCCTCTCGACATAAATTTCCCCCTTCGTGGCCATAAGTTATCTTCGATCATGCTCAAAGTGGACTAATAATGTTTTATCAGTTTTTTCTCATTCATATATTGACCATTCCCGGGGGAGAATCTTCTGAAATCGTCAATGCTTACAATTAGTTTTTCATTAAAAATTAATGGACAATAATGAAATATTGAACATACTTAATATTTTTTCTCAGCTTTGGATTTTAGATTGCCAACTCGCCCCAGACCCCCGGTCACGGCTTTGCCATAAGGTGTCAAGTTCTAGAAAACTATTCCTTGAGGAGTTCACTTCCCTTTACAGCAGACCTGTTACCAACACATACTTCAATTCAACCGTTATTATTCCTTCCATGTAACTTTGAAAAGCAAACACACAATTTATTGGAAAGGACTCTATTACTATTTCTACTCTGGCAATTATGTACATGGCTTATTATGTACACTTTGCGCACATCTATAAATGTTAGGGACAATAACAGTATTTATTTTCTGAAACATAAACAGCGGACACTGTGTTGCAATATCATACCTATTAAGCCTTGCATTTTCCGAAAACACTCACTGCTTGCAAATTTGAATTTTTGCAGTCTTTTAAATATTTATTCGTAGTATTTTTTTAATATTATGTTTTGCAGTGTAATCTAATACAATGTATTATAATAGTCTCCTTGTGGGTTATTATACATATTACCTGCAGGAAAAGTAGTTCATGTCTGTGATATAAGAGTGGGGAAAATATTTCAGGCTTGTATAAACACCTACGCTTCCCACAACAATTGTTTCCAAACCATTCTTGTTTAGCTCACAACTCTTCCCCTACAGAGGGCGTAACCCTCTTCGGGTAGTTGCTCACCGATGGTGGGCCGGTAAAAAAAATTCAGGCTTCCTGCACATTTATTCTTGTATTTACAATGAAGACTACAATTTACTAGGTAATTTACAAATGTGAATATTGCTGGAGATTGTTTAACTTTTTTTCATAGCATTTGAGTGAACACTACTTTTCTACTATAATGTAGTACAGTGGATTATAATAGAAACCTTGGGCATAGTTGTACATATTACCTGCAGCAAGACTTCTTGAAAAGTTCCAATCATACTGCACAAAATCTTGCAGTCTCCCTGTATATTTTTTCTTGTATTTTCAATGAAGACTACAAATTGTAGGTGATTTACAAATATGAATATTGTTGGAGGTTTTTTTAAACATTTGTTCGTAACATTTGAGAGAACACTACTTTTGCACTGTAATGTAGAAAAGTCCTTGTAATGGAATCCTTCGGCATAGTATTACATATTAACTGCAGCAAGACTTTTTGAAATGTTTCATATTTACTAGACAATTTCTTGCAGTCTACCTGCATCTCTCGTCTTGTATTTTTAATGAAGACTACAATTTGTAGGTAATTTACAAATATGAATTTTGTTAAGGCTTTTTAAACATTAGTTCATAACATTTGATTGAACACTAGTCTTTGCACTGTAATGCAGTACACTGTATTATAATGGTGTCCTTTGGTACAAATGTACTTATTGGGAAGCAAGACCTCTTGAAATGATTATATATACTGGGCTATTACATACAGTCTTCCTGTATCTTTACTCTTACATTTTCAATGAAGACGATTATTTACTAGATAATTTAGAATATGAATATTATTGGAGGCTTTTCAAAAATTTCTTTATAGCATCTTAAACAACACAACTTTCTGCATTGTAGTAGAACAGTGTATTAGAATGGTGTCTTTGTCATTTCTTATTACAATCAAATAATAAAACATCATTTCCTTAATGATACTAAAAAACTCATATATAACACGATTATTATTCCGATTTTACAGGTATAATTCCACCCACGCCGGCCCGCTATGTACCAGTACTATCTAAGCATTAAGTAGGAAATCGAAATCTAAGGAATTCGGTAGTGTAGCGGAATGATGTGAGCCTACTGGGCAGGAGACCTGGCTTCGATTCCCAACAATTTTTTTCTCATTTTTTCTTTCTTTGAAAGTTTATTTTTTTTAGCATAGGTGATTGCCAATGAGCTTGACTCTATTATACATCGCATTTCATTCCAACCGGCTCTGCACGCACACAAACTACTGAACCGAAAGGGGCACTTTTTCACGTATATCATATATTATAACTGTATACGCTGCCGACGGGACAATTGCCAGAAGGTGCGTATATATATATATATATATATATATATATATATATATATATATATAACAAATAAAACAGTTCTGACCAGAGCAGAATGAAATATATTAAAAACTAAACTTACAATGTTACAGTTTCAAGGACCTAACGTCCTCTTCATCAGACACAAACACTCTGATGTGTCTGTGTCTGATGAAGAGGACGTTAGGTCCTTGAAACTGTAACATTGTAAGTATAGTTTTTAATATATTTCATTCTGCTCTGGTCAGAACTGTTTTATTTGTTACTCTACTTATCCAGAGCCATGGAGTTTGTTCATATATATATATATATATATATATATATATATATATATATATATATATATATATTCATCCTCACGGCATTGTCAAGGCTCTATATTTGTATTTTACATTTATTATTGCAACCGGGTGTTACTGACTTCCGTATACGGTAGCCCGATCATCACCCTTGTTCTTCGCGCGCACAGTCATTCGAAGAACTGAAAACGTACTCTGTACACAAACAGTTTATGGTTGTGAACTCGGAAAGCCTGGTACTTCTGCTTGTCAAGGTCAAAAAGTGGGAGAAAAAAGGATGTGTAGAATGTAAAGAGGGTGCAACAGTGACTGATGCTTGTAAGGGAACATATTCATTTGTAGTTCGTGCACATTCCGCCTGTAGCGCTACTGTGGCACAACGTATATTGTAACTGTATAACTCTTGTACACCGCTAGTAGGTCTATTCGCGTTAGTGACGACCGAAACTATGTTGTCAGCTCTGACTGCGATAAGGCACTGCCGTGCTGCTTTTCCTTCTCTTTTTTTCCCCTTTTCCATTTGTGAGACGCCAAACATGTTGTTTTTGCTTGTTGCACGCGCTGAACGTGTTTCGGCGAGCGAAGTATTTAAGAAGTTGACTACATATTCTTGTTTGCGATAGTTTTAAATTGGTTAACTGTTGAAAAATATACGAAAATAAAGCTGTACTTGTTAAGGTATATTAGTCGAGGACGTAGCTACTGACAGTGTTGATTACAGATTTTCTCGAGGAAGAATTTAATTACAGTAGAGGTGAAAAGGAGACGTCCATTTAGACAGCCCCCCCCCCCCCGTATCAGACTCAATCGGAAATGGTCTCAATCGTTTGTACACAAATGTGCAGGCGAAATTTTCGTTTGTAGACAATTAGGGGCGCCGTCAGAACGAAAACAAAGTGGGGGCTGTCTAAATGGTAGCCCCCCAACAACATGTCCTATTCAAGCACAAATTGTCGCAATCATTTGTACATTGTTTCTACAGAAATGTGAAGGCGAAATTTTCGTTTGTACACAATTAGGGGCGCCGTCAGAACAAAACCAAAGTGGGGGCTGTCCAAATGGTAGCCCCCCCACCATGTCCACTTCAATCACAAATTGTCGCAATCGTTTTGTACATCGTTTGAACAGAAATTTGCAGGCGAAATTTTTGTTTTACACAATTAGGGGCGCCGCCAGAACGAAAACAAAGTCGGGGATGCCTAAGTGGTAGACCCTCCCACCATGTCCAGTTGAATCACAAATTGTCGCAATCGTGTGTACTTCGTTTGTACAGAAATGTGCAGGCGAAATTTTCGTTTATACACAATTAGGGGCGCCGCCAGAACAGAAAAAAATGGGGGCTGTTTAAGTGGTAGCCCCCCCACCATGTCCAATCGAATCACAAATTGTCGCAATTGTTTGTACTTCGTTTGTGCAGAAATGTGCAGGCGAAATGTATGTTCGCACGCCATTAGGGGCGCCGCCAGAACGAAAAAAATTGGGGGCTGTCTAAGTGGTAGCCCCCGACCATGTCCTATTCAATCACAAATTATCGCAATCGTTTGTACTTCGTCTGTACAGAAATGTGCACGCGAAATTTTCGTTTGTACATAATTAAGGGCGCCGCCAGAACAGAAAAAAATGGGGGCTGTCTAAGTGGTAGCCCCCCACCATGTCCAATTCAATCACAAGTTGTCGCATTCGTTTGTGCATCGTTTGTACAGAAATGTGCAGGCGAAACGTTTGTTTGAACAAACTTAGGGGCGCCGCCAGAACGAAAACAAAGTGGAGAGCTGTCTGAGTGGTAGCTCCCCCCACGATGTCCAATTGAATCACAAAGTATCGCAATCGTTTGTACATTGTTTGTACAGAAATGTGCAGGCCAAATTTTCGTTTGTACACTATTAGGGGCGCCGCCAGATCGAAAACAATGTGAGGGCTGTCTCAATGGTAGCCCCTCCCATTTCCAATTCAATCACAAATTGTCACAATCGTTTCTATATCGTTTGTACAGAAATGTGCAGGCTAAATTATTGTTTGTACATAATTAAGGGCGCCGCCAGAACGAAAACAAAGTGGGGGCTGTTTAAGTGATAGCCCCCCACCATGTCCAATTCAATCACAAATTGTCGCAATCGTTTGTACATCGTTTGTACAGAAATGTGCATGCAAAATTTTTGTTTGTACATAATTACGGGCGCCGCCAGGGCGAAAACAAAGTGGGGGGCTTTCTAAGTGATAGCCCAATCACCATGTTCAATTCAATCACAAATTGTCGCAATCGTTTGTACATCGTTTGTACAGAAATATGCAGGCAAAATTTTCGTTTGTACACAATTAGGGGCGCCCTCAGAACGAAAACAAAGGGGGGGGGCTATAAATGGTAGCCCCCCCCACCATGTGCAATTGAATCACAAATTGTCGCAATCGTTTGAATATAGTTATAAAGAAATGTGCAGGCGAGATTTTCGTTTGTACACAATTAGGGGCGCTGCCAGAACGAAAACAAAGTGGGGGTTGTCTAAATGTTAGCCCTCCCACCATGTTCAATTCAACCACAAACTGTCGCACTTGTTTGTACGCCTTTGTACATAATAAATGTGCAGCTGAAATTTTCGTTTGCACATAAATGTGGCCCCGCCAAAACGATAACAAACTATGGGCTCTCTAATTGATAGGCCTCCCATCACGTCGAATTTAACCACAAACTGTCGCACTTGTTTGTTACGGTTTTGTACAGAAATTTGCAGGCGAAATTTTCGTTTGTACACAATTGCGGGCGCGCCAAAACGATAACAAAGTATAGGCTACCTAATTGGTAGCATCCCCTACGTCCGATTCAAAAGAAAATCATCTCAATTGTTTGCACATCGTTTGAGCAGTAATGCGCAGGCGAATTTTTTTTTCTAAGCTATCAGATGCGTGGACAGAACGAAAAAAAAGGGGAGTTGTCTGAGTGCTAGCCCCACCATGTTCGATTGAACCAGAAATTGTCGCGATCGTTTATACATCGTTTGTGCAAAAATGTGCAGGTAAAATTTTCGTTTGTATTAAATAATATACGGATGTGAGTATTTTTAATATCTGCGATCAACATTAACCGGTTTGAATAACGGTTGATGAGTTTGAAAATGGTTCCTATTGCACTAGTTGAAAAAAAAAATCTTTTTCTCTGGCACACGGAAGAAAATGCCTGATTCTAATAGAACTTTTCACGTAGAATTCGAATCTGCAATCAGTTTTTCTCCATCACCCTCAGTTTTCCCATGACAGAGGTGTTTTCGGAAAATTTCCCCTCAAATTTCTGTTCTTTTTCTTTTTTTCTTTTTTTTAAACCATTTTCATACTTGTAGCTTAGGTACCTTAGGTATATAAACGCACAAATTATATTGTATGTTAGCCTGATTTATACTTAGTAAGCCCTCTAAGTTTCATAAGAATAGCATTATTCTATCTAGAGAAATAAACATATTTATATAAAAAAATATGCTATGTGTACTGTTCATTTTACAATATTCATTAGTGCAGATAAAATCACATATAACTTCCACGAAAATTACAATATAAGCACGGTTTATATCTTATTGGATTTGAAATAAAACATATTTTCAATGATGTATACACCGTGTCACCATTTTATATCTACTTAATAAATAATACAAAAGAAGTGAGTGGTATCTTCTTAATAAATGTGCACTTACTTACCTCAACTAATATGTTTTAGTTGTCGACTTTCTTCTGTGTTTGGTTTCTGGAACATCTCTTTTAAGTGTCCAACAGTAATCAGCTAGCATTTTTGAACTACACTGTCACTGGTACCTCTTCTCCATGGAGGAAATGTCCTGATGAAAATGTTCCCCATACTCATCACTAACAGCACCAAGCTTTTCAGGAAAGAAATGCAGGTGGGAGTCTAGAAAGTGAACTTTAAGGGACATGTTGCAACCCATTTCATTGAATGATTGCCGGAAATCACTCACAATTTCACGGTAATTTGGGGCTTTCTTGTTTCCTAAAAAATTCTCTGTTAAACATTTAAATGGACACCAAGCTGCTTTCTCAACCAGAGTTAAGAGATCCTCAAATTTTTGGTCACGAATCAAACATCTTATTTGGGGGTCTACAAAAATCCCTAGCGTCACTAACCCGAGGAATTTTTTCCTTGAGGTAACAAGATCCTGCATTACTTTTGTCCATTGTCCTAACAAAGTTTTTGAAGAGCCCCAACTTTATGTGAAGAGGAGGTAGAATTATCTAATCAGGGCTCACCAGTGAGGAATAAACAGCATTCTTCTGTCCAGGAGTTAATACATGCGTTGGCCATTCCTTCTTGATGTAATGTTCCGCTTTGTTCCTGCTGTCCCATTCGCAGAGGAAACAACAATATTTCGTATAACCAAGCTGCAAACCCATTAACAAAGAAATGACTTGTAAATCACAGCAAACGGTCCACTTGTATTTCTCATACTGAATTTTTTCTAACACTATTTCGATGTTTTCATAGGTTTCCTTCATATTAGTTGCATAAGCCAAAGGCACTGAAGGAAATTTGTTGCTATTGTGCAAAAGGACAGCCTTAAAACTAGTTTTCAAAAAGTCAATAAGCAATCTCCACTCTGTACTTATATGTGCATGTCCAAGTCTATCCATCACAGCACAGACATTATTACAATACACTAAATCATTTTCTTGAGAATAGTAGTTTTGAAACTCTGTATGAAGGTTTCGAAAAATACACACTTTAGTGTCACGATGGAGCAGATTCCAGCCTTAAGTTTAGAATCAAGAAGTTCTGTCTGTGTATTGGAGAGTTTTAAATCCCGTATGAGGTCATTTAGTTCACCCGGAGTTATCAGATGGGAATCCAATGTAGATGTGCTTCCTACATAAGTAGGATCATCATCTTCATTTGGAACTTCAATAGTTGCCTCAAGTACGTAATCCTCATTTACCGTAAGATGAGAAGGAGGTACCGGTACAGGTAATTCTGCACTGTGTGGAACTGGCCTAATTGCTGATGCAAATTAGGGTACTGTACTGTGTGGTTAGATTTACTGCTTATTTCATTTATCTGTGTCATACAAAAGTAGCAGTCTGAAGAATGATCTTTTGGTTCCCTCCAGATCATCGGTACTGCGAAGTTCATGTTTCGTCCACCATTTGCCCACCCAGTCAGACGTTTCACGCAAGTACAACAAATGTAGTGAGGAACCCAGTTCTTATCCTGGTCTCCTACACAGCAACCAAAATATAACTGATAACACTTCCTCACAAGTGGAGTAAAACATCGACGTTGTGATTTAAATATCAGCTCCCCACATACATAACAGAAATTGTTCGGTTTATTTACACACTTCCTCGACATCTTGTATCCTGTAAGGTATCACACACATACATACATACACACACACACACACACACACACAGGAATCTACATTCCATCAAATTCCCACAAAATGCCTCTAGACATTCCCTCATACAAAAATGGTGACATGGTGTACACATCATTGAAAACGTTTTATTGGAAGTCCAATGAGGTATAAACCTTGGTATTTTGTAATTTTCGTGGAAATTATATGTGTTGAAGACCGACCCGACGCCACCCGTGACCCAAATTGACTGACCCGACCTGACAACCCGACCCGAGCTGACCCGATTGGCCCGACCCAAAGTGACCCGAGTGAACCAACCCGAGGTGACTTAACCCGACAACCGACCCGAGTGACTTGACCTTGCAATCTAACCAGTTTGAGAGAGCTAGAACTTTACAAAACTGCCACCAGAAAAAAAAAAATGCTGACCAATTCTTATGCATAAACCATTGTTTCGGCTTTTTTTACTTGTAGTATAATTATCCTCCTCCTCCTCCTCAGTGTTCTCCCATTAATAAACAGGCCAGTTTCCGTGAACTAGGTAAGAAGCTTCCATTTTTGCGATTTCCCGCTAATATCTGCCTCGCAACCCAACATAAAGTACCACCCTCCTTATTACAATCTATCAATTCCAACCTTCTTACACACTCTCGCTCTCCTGATATCACCCCCTTTACTACATTCCTCAGAATGCAATCCCTTAGCAAGATCAAAGCTTGTGATCCGTCCATTTTTCGCTTCCTTATATCGTCTAATATTGCTCTCGTCTCTTGCATTTTTTCAGCATTTCCTAATTCGTTTTCCTCTCTACCCTGCTAACCTTCTTTATTTTACTCCACATCCAAATTTCCAAGGTTAAAGTTTAGGCAATCAAGTTCGAAAGTCAAAATAAAATTTGACTGAGTTCTGAAGACAAGTTCTGAAGGCTAAAAGAATAAAAGTTCTGAAGACAACATTATTTTCTAGTAAGGAATGTATATAGAACTTCTTTTAATATTTTTTGCTGTGTAACAAACAACAATTTCATCACGTTAACATTCCGATTTTTCTATTTAAAAACAGCGTTGCTGTCTGATAGAATCATAAGGAACTAATTGCACTGAAATATCATTCTGTAGGGAATTACCTTTTATTTTTTCTTGATTAAATTATCTAGAAGATATTTGCAACGTTATATAAAATTAGCAAGTATTTTATTGCGGAGAAAGTCAAATCACTACCCCAGCAATAATAATAATAATAATAATAATAATAATAATAATAATAATAATAATAATAATAATAATAATAATAATAATAATAATAATAATAATAATAATCTGAAGGTGACCAAGAAAGTTCTGTCTCTTTGTGGAGGTCTGTGTTCAATTGGCCCTCACACCGTGAGTTGAATGCGAATGGATATAAGGTGAAGGTCAGTTGTTGGACGAGACGAGACGAAACAGAATTTTCATGAAAGGGTACGAGATGAGACAGAGCTCTTTCAATAGAAACATATGCACTTTTCCAGACGAGACTACCTTCACGACACATTTTCGAAACGAGAATGCCCCAAACCAGGTCTCGTGAGCAAAACTAGTAAGTATATCCAACATACTACTTGGTTGTGGCTGTTCAGATACACCGTGAACGTGCGTAAGGACTGAGTGAACATGGGGCCTTCACAGAGCGTCATAAGGGCTTGTTTGCTGTACGAGTTCAAATTGCTGCACCGCGGGGCGGAAGATATGACAGGCCTTTGGTGAGGGTGTCGTGACTACGCGGAGAGTGCAATGGTATGACGGTTTAAGGACGGTGACGAAACACTCGAAGACGCACCACGTGCCGGAAGACAAACAGATGTTCAAAATAAAGATCTTCAGGCAGCAATTGAGACGAAGACAGACATGTGAGGAACTGGTACTACCTTTCAGTGTAAGTGGAGAAACCATTCGGCACCACCACCATCAACTTGGGAAGCACTGCAAGTTGGGTTGATAGGTCCTACATGATTTGACTTGGAGCCAGAAAGCAACGCGAGCAGACACCTGTGTTTCTTTGGTGTCTCGTCTGAGGAAGGAGCAATTTCTGGACAGGGTGTTGACATGTGATGGGAAGTGGGTCCTGTACGAAGCTCCACGGCGCCGTCATTGTTGGTTAGCATCCCATGAACCGGTTCGAAAACAGCCCAAGCCAGCACTACGCCAGAATAAGGTTCTCCTGTGCATTTTGTGGACTGCTCGAGGCATCGTCCATCGGGAACTGCTACCAGCTGGTCAGATCATCAATGCAACTGTGTACTGTCACTGTGTACTGTCTGGATCCAGCAGTTCTGAATCGCAAAGGGGTCCTCTTGTTACAAGGCAACGCTAAGCCCCACGTGGCTAAAATGACCCAGTACATCATTCTACGCCTTGGATGGAAAACACTATTGGATCCGCCATACTCCACGGACATTGTACCGTCCGATTATCACCTGTTCCATTCCTTGGACAATCACCTTAGAGAACGCCAATTCAAGCAGCTAGAAGAGGTTCAATATGCACTTGATACCTTCTTCACTTCACGTCCCACCAAGTTCGACTGCGATGGAATCCATGGCCTTCCAGAACGTTTTCAGAAGGTCGTCGAGGCTGATGGAGACGATTTTTGATATTCCAGGTACGTCTTAGGTTACATACCAATGTTCGAAGGTGTTGGTGAAAAGGCGGCGGAACTTTCTTGGGCACTCTTAAAGTTATAATAATAATAATAATAATAATAATAATAATAATAATAATAATAATAATAATAATAATAATAATAATAATAATAATGTGTCCTGCCCAAAGGCAGATGTTTGACCCGAAGGTCCATGGGTATTGATTCCAGCTCGTACCAGGTAAGTTTTCTGGTGGACAAACCCCATGTGCATGGGTTTTCTCGGTGTTCTCCCATTTCCTCCCACTTTCTTCATTCAACCACTTCAATTATTTCTCATCATCACTGTCTCTCTTAGCGTTGGTGCATAACGTGGGACGTTAACTAGATATTTCCTTTCAATTTCACTTAATGTGAAATTTAACTTGACATAGAAACGCAGAAAGGAAAAAAGTCAGTAGTAATATTAATTACAATTACAATACCAATTAGTTAATATAGGGTAAAATTAAAATTTTATTACTATTTCACCTTCAATTAGTCACATTTATCATTCATTCACCAACTTCGAATTGAATTCCACAACAAAGCTCTTTATAGTATTCCGTATAGAAAATAAGTGAAGAATGTGACGACCCGACCCGAGTGACCCGACACGAGCTAACCCGACTGACCCGACCCGACAACCCGACACGAGCTAACCCGACTGACCCGACCCGACAACCCGACCCGTAACCCGACCCGTTTGAGAGCACTATCAGAGGGGTACTATTTACAGTACAATTTATTTTGTATGGTTTAGCATACTTTAAGGCTACCATACTTTTTGAAAACAGAAAAAAACGGGACATCTTACAAATTACTAGTAAATATTGCATTTTGTATTAATTTTATCTTTCGAATTTTACTACAGTATCGCACTAGTTATACAACTTAAAATAATGTATTAATATAGTCCATACTCAGTGGCGTATTTAAGGGGAGGGCTTCCGTGCTCAAGCCCCCCACCGAAATCTTACTTACTATAGTAAAGTATATGAAATATCTTGCAGAATTTTCATATTTTCAGGCAAAGCACCCCCGGAAGTTAGCAAAGCCCCTCCCGAAACAAAATCGTAAATACGCCACTGTCCATACTTAATCAACAGTGCTAAAAATTATTATAGAAGCTAGAAGCTGTTATACAATATAAACGCAATCAGTGAACATACAATATTTAGGCAAAAATTATATTTTCAATATTATTACGCATACCACCTTTACATGCTCTACATGTCTATAAAGAAAAATATCCAGATTTATGAAGTTGTTTCAAAATTTCAATAGGCTGATTTATTTTTGTTAACCTAAAATGCGAACTAAAAGAAAGCAATTTGCATAATTGTTTTTCTGAAGCAGAAAAAAAAATGTGTTTTCGGGGCTGGTCTGCAACGTCACAAGAATTTGTTGCCACCTCGGGGTATACATTCTTACTTTTAGTGATAAGAGTGCTACTTAGGAGGATTTAAACATTGCATGTTATATCCGGGAAAGCAGCGATTGCAATAATAATAAAGATTAGAATGAAGTTGTTCCTATAGTATTGTCGGAATTGAAAGCAAAAGGAATAAGTCGATTTTATTATCTTTTCAGAAATTTTGATATGTAATTAATAATAATAATAAAGAAAAAAAAACAGGACAAGAAGGAAAATTTCTGCACACCGGGACAAATTTTAAGAAACCGGGGCGTATGGTAGCCTTACATACTTATTTGCATGCGGAGTGTCAGTACGGAGCCACTACGTAGCAGAGTTGAAACAAAACCTCGTAAATAGGTTGCCAACTCAGGAAAACAAAATTACCGGCACACCCTCAAAATTCTCTGTACAAATGAGAAACTGAAGACTGTATTGATCGTTATTGTATTTACCAGCAATTGTCACTTGTTTAAAATTATCGAAACAGATGAATAATACTGGATATTAATCTTTATGTAACAATAGTTGATTCATAAAATGAAATTTATTCTATAAACTTCACTTCAAACAAAGGAAATTGCTTTAAAAAGTCATTTTCTACTCTCAATAAATGAATAAAATTCTTTTACAATAAAATATAAGTGTTATCAAATTTGTTATGTTAAATAAATAAAAAAAACTGCCATACGTTAAAAAAATATCGATAATGTATAATACAACGGAAATTTGTGTTTGTAAAGGCACTGTTGAAAAATTTCGATGTTCAATGTTATATTCTGGATTGCAGATTCCAAAATACCGGTCAGAAGGGGTCTAATAAGAAGTTTGTACCGGTCACCGGCCTTAATCAAAATTACAGCAAATACCGGCCAGTTAGCAACTCTACTCGTAAATCAGAATGCTGAATGCACCAAACTACTTCACCATGCATTCTATAGTTTCTGCAAAATGAGTTTAATGAAGATGATCAAATAAAACAAAATACTGTGTTATAATTTTCCCTTTAACAGTCTACTTTGTGAATTTGTTATATCTTCCACTTATCAATTTTCTGTACGAGATGAGAATAACGGTTTCTGCGCAAGATAGAAAGAAAAAAATACATTTTTCTCATAAGGATTGAGTTCACGTAAGAAATAATGAATAAGTTTAATAATAAGAGCCGAGGAGTGAAAAACTAACTCAGCAATAATGATTGTAAGTATAAATATAAATATAAAAAACAAAAAAAAACATTTAATTCCATCATCGTTAGGATAAGATCAATATAGTGAATCACACGATAGTGTGAACAAACCAAACCACACAATAGTGTGAACAAAGTCCTGGTAGAAAAATACTCCATTAATGTGACACATTTTTTTAATGCTTCTACCATTTATACAATCCCTCACATTGTTTTCGTTCTGGCGGCGCCCCTAATAGAGTACAAACGAAAATTTCGCCTGCACATTTCTGTGCAAATGATGTACAAGCGATTGATATAATTTGTGATTGAATTGGATATGGTGGGGGCTACCATTTAGACAGCCCCACTTTGTTTTCGTTCTGGCGGCGCCATTAATTGTGTACAAATGAAAATTACGCATGCATATTTCTGTACAAACGATGTACAAACGATTACGAAAATTTGTGATTCAATTGGACATGTTGGTGGGAAGCTACCACTTAGAGAGCCCCCAGTTTGTTTTCGTTCTGGCGGCGCCCCTAATTGTGTACAAACGAAAATTTTACCTGAACAATTCTGTAAAAACGACGTGCAAACGATTGCGACAATTTGTGATTGAATTGGACATGGTCGGGGGCTACCACTTAGACAGCCCCACTTAGTTTTCGTTCTGGCGGCGCCCCTAATTGTGTACAAACAAACATTTCGCCTGCTCGTTTCTGTACAAACGAAGTACAAACGATTCCGACAATTTGTGATTCAATTGGACATGGTGGGGAGGTATTACTTAGACAGCCCCCCACTTTGTTTTCGTTCTGGCGGCGCCCCTAAGTTTGTTCAAACAAACATTTCGCCTGCACATTTCTGTACAAACGATGCACAAACGAATGCGACAACTTGTGATTGAATTGGACATGGTGGGGGGGGGGCTACCACTTAGACAGCCCCCATTTTTTTCTGTTCTGGCGGCGCCCTTAATTATGTACAAACGAAAATTTCGCTTGCACATTTCTGTACAAACGAAGTATAAACGATTGCGACAATTTGAGATTGAATAGGACATGGTCGGGGGCTACCACTTAGACAGCCCCAATTTTTTTCGTTCTGGCGGCGCCCCTAATTATGTACAAACGAAAATTTTGCATGCACATTTCTGTACAAACGATGTACAAACGATTGCGACAATTTGTGATTGAATTGGAAATGGGAGGGGCTACCATTGAGACAGCCCTCACATTGTTTTCGTTCTGGCGGCGCCCCTAATAGTGTACAAACGAAAATTTGGCCTGCACATTTCTGTACAAACAATGTACAAACGATTGCGATACTTTGTGATTCAATTGGACATCGTGGGGGGAGCTACCACTCAGACAGCTCCCCACTTTGTTTTCGTTCTGGCGGCGCCCCTAAGTTTGTTCAAACAAACATTTCGCCTGCACATTTCTGTACAAACGATGCACAAACGAATGCGACAACTTGTGATTGAATTGGACATGGTGGGGGGGGGCTACCACTTAGACAGCCCCCATTTTTTTTCTGTTCTGGCGGCGCCCTTAATTATGTTCAAACAAAAATTTCGGGTGCACATTTCTGTACAAAAGAAGTACAAACGATTGCGGCAATTTGTGATTTAATTGGACATGGTAGGGGCTACCATTTAGGGGAACTCCCTCGAGAGGAATCACTCTACTTATTTATTGCAAAAAGCAGAATTTAAAAATTCGCATTCGTCCAAAGTTATCGTGTGAAGTAACAGCCGTTTGTATGTACGTACTAATATTGATAAGTTGCACTACGCGATCCCAATTAATAGTTCATATACCCGCGCCACACACACACACATACACTAGCATTTGTACACACGAAAGTATACCTAGTAGTATCCACACGCTTACGCCGGAAACTAGAAACAAACAAACAAACACACACACACACACACACACACATACACACACACACAGGGAGAGAGAGAGAGAAAGAGAATATCTTGTTGTACCTTTATACTGAATGCACCATTACTCACAAAATCAGTTAAAAAAGAAAAAAGAAAAAAGTTGTAAATGAAACTTTCAAAGATTGGTAGCACTGCTGCGTGTCACACATGAGATTGTTCCATAATGATTGATTCGTAATATGATGTATATGGGTTTCTTAATGGTAGTATAACAAAATGCCTTCAAATTGACCACTAAATAAAAAGTGAAATTTATTTCTCAAATTTTGTAAAATCGAAGTCGGTGGGCATTATGTGAACAGTCTACAATAACAATATATGCAAATAAATATTAATATACTTCACGTTTTCCAGTGGGTGCAAGAAAGCTTCGAATAGTATTTGTTGCCAGAAGCATTAGCTGATGTAAATATATATATATATACATATATATATATATTTGTGTGGGGGGGTATTTCCTTAAAATTTATATTCTTATACTCTCTCAGTTGTTATATAGACATCAAACTTGGTATACGCATTTATCTAAACGACTAGTATATAAAAGGGAGATTGTTTGCAATTATTTCCGGTTTGCACTACTATTCTCACAAGACAAAATGTATTTTTTCCCGTCTGGATACTATATCTTGGAAATGATGCTCAATGTTTTTTCCAAAATATTTTGGGGGGTACATGGCCTCCTTGGGGCTCTTAGAGTACCCCGCAGGAGACCAAATAATACGTGTATAATAGAATGATAAATATAATATTATCAGCACTGCTCCTGGGAATACTAACTGTGATCCTCAGGAACATTGTTTCTGAAAGAAACACTGGTGATGGCCCATCTCTATAGCTACATATGTTTCTTTTTAAATAGTTGAGTATCTTCTGGAAACTTCACACGAACATACTGCCTATTTTCGAGACCACCTCAACAGTTAGTGTATAAATATATCTATTCCGTCTTTGTCTGTAATAACGGAAATATTTTGTTCACGCAATACCAACAGAAACTATTTTGCTAAAACGAAGCAACGGTGATATAAGAAAAAACGCAAGATAAAAGAAGGTTGGCCTGGGATTTTTTTTAACCTTCTTTATTGAGAAGAACAAACAAAATACATGAACATATCTAAAAATTAAAAAAAAGGTGAATTAATACATTATTAAAAGATATGGTGAAATAAAAAACAAAAAGAAAAAACTGACATAATAAACAAAGACAATGCATATATTCATAGGTGTCTGCACGGGGCAGGCAGGTTACATTATTATTAGTTGATTTACCACGAGTTATTCCTACATTATCATCAGCTAATGTGACAAAAGTGTATTACAGATTTGTCATCTTTCTGTTTTTTTTTTATTTTAATTTTTATAATATTACATACATGGACAAAGACTCTGTAAGAACAGTTAAGTAGTTAGCAAAAAATTTCCTTTTTCGTGCAGGTGAGATAAGGCTGGCCTGATATCGCAAATATTACTTGTATACTTCTATATGATAAGGCCGATTAGTATGCACAAGAAACATAATTGTCTGTATAGTAATCCAGATAACAGTATTGTTTTTAAATGTCGGAAAATAATTAAAAGCAGGCCACAAAATAAGTTCTGTTACAGTAAAGCTATAAGGTGAAAGACGACAAATTTTACTAATTAAAATACAAAAATACGTCCAGATGATTGGTATATTGGAACAGGCATGAAACTTATGTGCTAGTGTATCAAGCTGGTGGCAGTATGGGCAGATATTACTATTTACAATACCTATATTGTGAAGTTTTTCCAATGTTTCGTATACATTATTGACTATAAAATACCAGGTTGTACGTTGGTTGTGGGTGAGAAAGGACGCGTTGATGTTTTTCCATATAGCATTCCAATTTTTGTGTCGGTGCTTTAAGACAACATTCGGTATACTAGTAACCCACAAGCGAACATAGCGCCAGTAAAGGTTGTTGACCGAACCAGTTTCAATTGGATCTTTTGCTAGCAAGGCGTATATCATATCAAGTATGACATCACGTAAATGAGGAAATTTGTAGCTCCAAGGAAACACGTGTACTGACGCCTGAAGGTCTAAACAGTGGTCGACATTGATAACAGCAGCCGTAATCGAAGTCTCGTGTTCACAGACCAGCTTAAAACTTCTGTGCATAAGAAGGGCACGTGCCTGTGCTTCTATGTGCAAAAAGCCTATGCCTCCTTCACGTGAGGGGAGGTAGAGTTGATTCTTAGCCACGCGCAAAATTTTGGAACGCCATAAGAAAAACAAAGCTTGACTGGTTAACTGGTTCGATATTTTAACTGGCATTGGCAAAATCTGTGCAATGTGGCTGAAAATACTAAAAACAGACGTTTTGAGAAATAAGTTTCTACTAAAAATATTCATGTTTCACTGTCTATGAGTAATCAGAAGACTTCGGATTTTATTTGCTGTAAGATGGTATGACTGTTCTACGGTTTGGTTGATATTATTGTACCACCATACACCAAGTATTTTGACACATTGAACGTATCATAGTAGTTGCTATAGGAAGCATTGTATTCTGGATGAATACATAATATTTTTGTTTTTCTGTGATTGAGTTGCGCTCCAGAAGCCTGTTGATACAAGGTTAATAAACGTTGTAGGCAATGCATGTCGGCCGGATTTTGCAAACAATAGTGGGAATCATCTATATAACTTTGTACAGCTAGTTTGGTATTGTAGACAGAGACACCAGGGAGTAAACGTTCAGTCGCGTACATAAGAGGTGCAAGGGACAAACTGAATAATAAACTTGACATTGGGTCACCTTGCAAAATACCATTATTAATGTTTATCGGGTTACTTAAACCACCATTAACTTTAATTTTTGACAATCTATGCGTATAAATTCCTCGTACAAGAGAAATAAAGGAGGACCCAAAGCCATATTTCTCAAGGACTTTGAATGAATATTCATGGTTAATCCTATCAAAAGCTTGAGAATAGTCCGTGGCTAAAACAGCAACGGGTGAAGGAGCAGTGGATTCGTGGTAGGAAATGAAATCTCTAAGATTTGATAAAGCCTTATAGATCGGGTTCTTTTGGCCTATTCCATATTGATGTGAACTTAGCAGTTTGTCACTAAACACTTTTATTCGTGCAGTAAGACAGCGTGTAAAAATTTTTAAATCCGTACCCAGAAGGGAAATAGGTCTTAAATCATTAACACTGGAAGTGCGAGAATGTTTAGGTACTAAAACTGTAACACTCGTGCGGAGAGATTCACCTAGAACTAGAGTCTGCTTATATTCATTGAAATGGTTCGTAAGAAAGGGTGCTAAAATATCGATAAAGGTTATATAGAATTCTAGAGGTAGGGAATCAATCCCCGTAGATTTTCCTCGACGGCCGGAAGCAATGGCTGATTTAACCTCTTCTACTGTAAATGGACTAGATAGATATTCTTGATCCTGTTTCTGTAAGACTGTAGGAAGATAATTGAGAAGTTCAGGACTGTCACAGAAGGACGTGGGCTTAGCATACAGCTGTTTATAATGATTTGTGACACAATGTATTACTTGCTCACCTACATACACGTGACCGGTGGCATCTTTAAGCTGAGATATAAATTTCTGCTTTCCACGCATGAGTTCTTTGTTGATTTGTACAATTCCGGGAGTTTCTAAGTCGTCATATTGATGTATTTTACTGCGAGTCGTGAAACCTGGATGCGGCGCTTATGCATGGCTAATAAGTGGGCTTTAATTTCTTGAATTTGAGGTCGAAAATTGCTACCTTGAAGTTGTTCTTTCATGTAGTCTCTTAAGAGAGTTGTGTAATATTGATACTGAGTACAATATAAAGCATTCCGAGTACAATATTGTTGAGTAATCACTCGAAACTTCGGTTTGACTCTCTTTTCCCAGATACGCATAAGGGATCCTTTGTAATATTGATGACGGTGTAAAAGATCTGCCCATTCTTCATGAATAAGATGGATGTAGTCAGGCTCCTGTAGGATGGAGGTATTAAAATACCACAAGCCACTTCGTTTTAAAAATTTTGAGACGGGTAGATCAATGGTCATTGTAACTGCCAGGTGGTCACTAAAGCAGACGGGTGTAATTTGTACATCTCGAACCCCATGAAGAAGAGATTTACTGATATGGAATCTGTCCAATCGAGAGGAAGACGATTCAGACGTGAAGAATGTATGTCCTGGTTCATTAGGATGAAAATGGCGCCACACATCCACTATGTCATAAGTTGTTATTAATTGACGGAGAGCAGACGAATCACTGAAATGAGGATAAGCATTGAGGGGAGAAAGTGTGCAGTTATAATGCCCGGCAAGAATGCATGGGGAGCGACCATTATACAAAGCCGGGGGGAGTTCAGTAGCAAAGAAATTATTTCGTTCTCTTTTCTACGAAGAACCAGATTTAGCATGGACAGTGCACAAACGAATATTTTGTAAATCTCCGGTGGTAATACGCTCACTGGGATGTTGTAAAGGTGCCACAAAATTGAGATCGCTGAGGTAAAAAATGGCGGTTCCTGAAGTTGTTTCACTAACACTGGTAACATGAGAATGATTGGGTAGGTAAGGGAATTCCGTGACTGCGACTTCTTGAGCGAACAAAACATCGATTTCTTCTTTATGTATAAAGTCACTTAGGGCATGGTGCTTAACTAAAGAAGTGAACTTATTGAGATTAACAGTCGCTAAACGGAACGTAAACATAAAAACGAGGAGAGACAAGAAATATAAGCGAGTGTTACAACACATGATAAATAGTAGGTAATATCACTGCAGAAAGAAGAAAGAATGGTACCACAATACAGAATTATGATGCCACTACAATTTTAGGTACCCCCTTTTTCGGAATTAACCACTGATTTCAACTTTTTTTGAAAGCTCGCTTTTGGCGTGCATGATTGACAGAAAGATCGTGTATAGGACGCAAGTCCTTACTACATACACTACTGAGTACTTTTTCTTTACTGAGTTTGCGTTTATCACTATGAATAATTTCTGTATCTGATTCACTTGTGGAGTCACTACCGCGAGAGCGTGATGTTAAATTGAGAGTGAATTCTGGTGGAACAGCTAAAGGTACGGTCTGAGAGACGGAACAAGTCTCTTTGACTAAACCAGTATCACTTACCGTAGAAACTGATGTTACGACTGTTGAAACAGCTGGTGCGGTGCTGGGTGTTCTGGGTGCTGGAATAATTTTAGTATCCTGAGTTTCTTCCACTTCCATGGTATTAGATGGTACATGTTCTGCAGGAGCTGATTCGGAGTGAATGTGGGGATCTGCTGGCTGGTTGTCCGCTTCGTTCGGTGGACATGAAGAAGATTCTTACGAAGCACGGGAAAAACACTGTAACTACCAGTATCAGGAGCTGATGGATCCACTGGTAAATTATGAGGTACTCGCACAATGGGAGAAATGGAACTGGTTGATGAAGATGGCACAGTAAGACGTGAATTCCTCTTCTTGGGACATCCCTGAACAAAATGGTCGGGGGAGTTGCAGATGGCGCAAGTTTGAATTTGACCAGGAAAGCTGGTAAACAAACGTAAACCACAGACCGTGATAAACGAAGGAATGTTTCGTTTAATAGTCATTTTAACAAGCTTACGACCCGTTCGGGTAGCATAAACATGTTCCTTTGAATATTGTTCGTCGGCAATACTCGTAACATCGCCATATTGGGAGAGTATACGCGTTAATTGCATGTCACTAAGTTCCATGAGGCATAAGGACACCTTGACTATCACCACAGAATTATCCGCCAAATCAATAGGCAACATATGTTCCCCATTGTCATCGGAGTAGGTCACTACTCCATTAGTACTAGCTAAGATTTGTTCACATAACACTTTGTTAATTAATTTCAGATATAAGTTCTTACGTAGAAAGTCCATTTCAATGGACAACACCTGATCAAGGGTTAACTTAAATACCTTACGTATCCATTCATGAACAGCAATAGACGTGGGCTTTTGACTCACCGTAACAAAGTTGATGCGCAATGTATTAGCTCGTATGCAACTCATGGCAGTAATTCGACGATAAACGTCACCAAACTATGAACAAAATAAATATGCACTGAAAATGCTTATAAAGTTAGAACGTTTAAACTGAAAATAAGTCACACTGAAACTTCAAGTTCTCACAAAAAATAGCGATGTAAACAAAACACTCGAAACTAGAGCGACGGCAGAGACGATGTTACTCGCCTCGTTGCGAGCGCTGAACTGCCGAATCGAACCCTGACCTGCAACTTAGAAAGCAGACGCTTTACCGCGGAGCTAACTTACTACGTTGAATTCTATTCTCCCAAACATTGTCTATTGTTTGTTCTATTCTCCCCAACATACCACATAAGAAGCCAAATGAATGCAATTCAAAAATATGGCAATTTTGCATTCAAGATGGCGACTTCTGCAATGATTTGTTTCTTCACTTAAACTGAACTACGTCGTTAATAACATAGCAAAACCTGGCTTACCTACAGTGAGCACAACTTACAATTTTCATGGTTAAAATTTTTTGAGCCGCCATATTGAATTTTAAGGAGATTTTCCAACATGTCTGATTTTCCCCCTCACTTACGCTGTAATCTACACACTTGAACGAAATTTCGTGATTCCACCATATCTACAAGTTGTGTAGAATTAAACGCCCCCTTGTAACATTCCTAGCACTTTCTTACACCGAAGATGACTATTTTTTCAAGTTTAACGGGAGATTCGCAAACTACGCATCATAATAAAAATCACCTCGGAATTTCAACGTCCTAGACACAGCCATTACAAATTTCACATTTTTTCGATTTGCGCCGCCAAACCAAAACGAATTTTAATGCTCTTTTTTCTAACATAACCTATGTTCCTATCTTCACTGTCTGACAAAATATGACGTTTCTATGATCTGCGGAACTACTCTAAAAAACAGCATTTCGAAACGACGAAGAATTTCGACACTTCACTTACATGGAAAAATGTCGCCTTTTTCATAATATCGGAATTTTCCCTTTACTCACATCACCTGACGAACAAGTATATAAAATTTGGTATTTGTATGTTTTGCGGAAGTATACAAACAATTAAGTGCGTTTCCGACTATAGAGGTATATAATTCATATAATGTTCCCTTCTAATTGAATTTGAGAGAAAAGTAGTTGCCAAACATTTATTCAAAGAATGTTCTCAGTCCTCTAATGAAAATAGGAACACACTTTTAAGAAAAAAAACAAAACGAATACTTCCTAAGGGGTTTGAACACATAAACTTCTGATTGATGGACTAATGACCCAAACCGCTCGACCAGTTCCTATGTCTTCACTTACCCTCTTTTGACATTTCAGTTGGTGGAGAAAATACGATTTTATTTTTTTAAGAATATTTCGAATGGCAACTTCTTATCAGTATTAGAAAATTTCGATGCCTTTCCATTAGGTGAATAAAAATGCTGAAGTTGATTAGCCAACGATCTCTCGAATTATCGGAAGAAAGCTGTTGTTGCACAAATAGTAGACGAAAACGTCCCGTAACATATAAACGAAGAAACTTGAGAGCACATTGGCTTCGTTTGAGATTGTAGTTTTGTCATAATCTCAGTTTTCTCCCGCCAGTTTAACAGCATATATTATGCCCAATATATTTATGCTTTCACTATTTGAATGCTTTTGCTTAAGTTAATTTGTTTGTCATCAACCTTTCTAAGAATTGGTTTTATTACGTTACATCATACAGATTTTGTTTAAAATTTGCACACAGGTTCATTGTCGATGAGTTAAGTTGATTTGAGTTTAACGTCCTTTCAACAGTGAGGTTATATGAGACGTGAACCTAAGGATTAACGTGTAATCTGAACCACATGAGCTTTCATTGGGAATCGAACCCGAGTCTCCCACGCCAAAGACATCATTGTCCGTGACAGTACAATAATAAAATATATTCAGGTTCGCACTTCATGAGGGACAAACTTCACGGAGTATAAGCCCTTTTTCTTGAAATCGATTTCACCCATCCATCAACATATGCTGTTCAAAGTGTACATACAAATACATTGTCAGCATCACTACACTGGAAATTAGATGACAAAGACTACAAGAAAACTTGGCGACAGAAAATTAGATGACGAAAAATTGGTGAAATGGTAATTACATTCACATTTCGTCAGTCTGGAGGAGTAACACAGTATTTTTTATTTGCAAAGCATTAGAATGTATAAAATAACTAGTTACTTTTATCATAAGAAAAGCATTGCTTCCACGTCTTACTCATAAATACAACTTTGATTTTTTCGTGGTGGCTCAGTGGTGGCTCAGTGGTAGAGCGTTCACCTCTGGTGCTTGGGGTCTCGTGTTCAAACTCATCTCCCGCCATGTGAACTTTGTGGTGGACAAACACCGTGTGCGTGGGTTTTCTCGGGATTCTCCCGTTTCCTCCCATTTTCTTCAATCCACCATTTCATTCATCTCACATCATCACCGTCTCTTTTAGCCTAACTGACATAACGGTGGGACGTAAAACTAAAACATTTTCATTTCATTTTTGATTTTTTTCAACGTAAACTTCAGGAAAATAATGAGATGAAAATAGACAGTCAAACGCCAAAGGGATATTCTGAACACAAAGCAGTGTGTAACCGCAGTGCGTGGATTAACCGCATAGCTTCTCAGAATACAAGATGTGAAAAGAATTTATCTAGTTCAGCCGCTCTGGGGAATTCTTGTAGATGTTGTAAGCGATTTTGCTCTGAAGTTTCGAGGTAGGATTTATGCATTAAACTGTGTTTGCCTGTGAACTTTGTCAATCAGTGACCTTGTAATTTAGAAATGATGAAACAAACCCTTCTTTGGCTTGGATATCTCAAGAATTATTTCCACGGAAAAGACTTAAATGAGAAACTATTCAAAGCGAGATGTTTATTATGCATTAGAAATAAAATGGTTATCAACTGTTAAGAATTCTGCAAAATTAAAAAAAAAAACACTTGAAGACAAGTTATTTTTATGTTGTTAATAATGTAAACAAAATAAAATATTAATTTTGTACTTGTCTATAACTCTAATAATAAAGATTAATGCAAACAAGGACGGAGTTAGTGCTATTCATTAACTCTTATTAACAAGGTTTTGTTGTTCAAATTAAAGCAAAAAGTTACGAAATTTAGAATAAAAAAAGAAGGGCAATGTTCTCTTAAATCTGGCTGTGACTTTAAATACTCGCATAATTTCGAAAGCAATCTTTAGAAGTTCGGTGTTTAATAATCATCTTCTACTTTCACAATAAATTTAAGATCAATTGAAACTATGATAATTTATTGAATGCATATTATTCATGTGGCTATGTTGAATATTAATTGGTTTATTTATTTACGCGTGTTGATCAAATGCAGCCGAAGGGTCTTTCAGATATGATATAGCAATAGGAATGGAAACTATTAAGAGAGTAGGGACATGCGTTAAGGGCACAATTTATATATATATGTGTGTGTAGACTTACAAGTTTACTTTGTTCTATTTTGAAGAATCATAATGAAGATTATGTCGTAGACATCGAACCTTTAACATTCCGAACGTAATTGTAGCATTTGCTCAATCCGAATTCCACTCATAGCTATAGTGTAATGACTGTTACAAATATTTACTTATAAACAGGACAGAGGGTATAACTAATGCGTGCGTTCTTTTCTGTTATTACGAGTATTATTATTATTAATTATTCTGCCTTTCAGCAGGTCCTGGAACTAATGACAACTTTTTTCAGTTTTAGATTTGGGCCTGAAATTTTTCTCGATCTTCAGCTTAATATTTTAACTCCCAATATTTTTTTCATATTTTTCAAATCATTCAGCTGTGTTCTTCACTTTATTATTCGCTTTCATTCTATCTTTCCTTTTATGACAGTGTAAAGAAGACAATTTCTTCTAAAGATGTGTCCAATTCAATTAGCCTTCCTACGAAGGATGCTTAATAGAAGTGTCCTCTTCTCTCCTATACGTTTTAAAACATCTTCGTTTGTTACTCTCTTTGGCCATTTAATCTTCTTCATTTTCCTCCAACAACCCATTTCGAAACTCTCCAAATATTTCTTCTCTCACTTCCTTAATCCCCAAGTCTCTAAGCCATACAGTCCAATGCTCCATATATACCACTTGACAAACTTCTTCTTGAGTCCAATATTAAGCCTGCTTGTTAAGAGTGATATTTTTTTAATACTTCTTTACCTATGGCAGTTCGTGACCTGATCTCTTTGGTGCAGTACGCGCCTTTTGTAAAAATACTTTCCAGATACTTTAAATTATCGACCTCTTGAAGTTCTCTTTCTTCTACACTGACCCGTAAGGGAGTGACCCACGGGATATTTTTATGACTTTCTACTTACTCGATGTTGATTTCCATTCCAAATAGTTTTGCTGTGTCAACTATTTTGTCATCATCTCCTGTAGTTCGCCTTCGGTTTTACTTATTATAACCGTATTTTCTGGATACCTGATCTTGTTAATGATCTTCCCTCGAATCATTTAATCTCCAATTCCCATTAAAGCCTTTCTCATTAACCATTCACTGTAAATGTTGAATAATTGGGGTGATTACTACTTCCTTGTCCGACTCCTCTTGCAATGTACACACTATTGGTTTCTACTTTATTCAGGCGCAACTTCACTCGTAGTCCTATGTAAGGTTTTGAATGACGATCTCTCCAGTTGGCTCCGATTTGTTTAAGTAATTTTTAAAGTTTCGCACAATTTACCCGGTCGAAATCTTTTCGCCAGTCGATGAAGCTCAATCACAGCTCTTCATTTAGATCAAGAACTCTTTCTGATATAATTGTCATCGACCCAGTAGCATCTCTTGTGCCGTTTCCTTTCCGGAATCCAAATTGATCTTCTAATTTATCATCTACCTTACTTCCCAGCTGCCTGTTCAGTATGCATGCAATAATCTTTCCAGTGTGGGAAATCAGAGTAATGGTTATATGAGCACTGCACTTTTTTGCTCCCTTCTTTTGGGCAATGCGATCACTGTAACATCAAGAAAATTCTTTGGCCATTCTCCACTCAGCTAAATCTCGTTAATAAGAAAAGTCATCATTTTCATTGCGTTGTCTCCTAATCCCTTGAGCAATTCTACTGGTATGTCGTCGTCTCCAGTGGCCTTTCTCTTTCGCATGTCTTTGATTGCTCGTACTGCTTCTTAGGCTTAAAAATAGCTCTAATATTTGTTTTAGAAAAAAACAATAAAACAACAGCACCAATTTGATAAAGTCTATATTAAATAAACGTACGAACGTCTACATCCTTTTAACACTGGTATATTGCTATTATAGAAGTAGCTTCTGCTATTTTCTTTAATGGAACGAACACTAATATTACTAATGTTCTTATCTGCGTAATTATACTTTTTACAATATTAATATTCAACTATTATTGTCAGAGTTACAGGGTATAAAACATTGCATATTTGCCCAATTGTAATGCCGTAATTTTCGTTCTGGATTTCCTTAATAATGATAATTATACTTATAAATAGGGATGCGCACCAATCGAGTCGAGTCGAGATTTAAGCCTTTCTCGACTCGTCTCGAGAAAATGTTATCTCGACTCGAAAATATGATTCCATCTCGACTCGACTCGAATTCCAGACGTCTCGAAATTCGAGTCCAGACAAAATGTACGAGTCAAAATATACGCACACATCAGCCAGAACATTGTGACTACCTATTTAATTGTTAGTATGTCCACCTTTGGCTCGGATAACAACTGTACGCTTCTTGGCATGGACGCAATTATCCTTGGTAGGTCGCTGGTGAGAGTTGGCACCACATATACAGACACAGGTCACCGAATTCTCGTAAATTCCGGGGAGGGGGCAATGCGCTCTGACGTTACGTTCACTGACAT
Organism: Thermobia domestica; assembly: GCF_964235325.1. Taxonomy (NCBI): domain Eukaryota; kingdom Metazoa; phylum Arthropoda; class Insecta; order Zygentoma; family Lepismatidae; genus Thermobia; species Thermobia domestica. The sequence goes on along the minus strand of NC_137457.1, from coordinate 112,902,167 downwards.
CCTAAATGTGTTCGATTAGGTTCCAGTTGGGGGACCAGCACATAACTTAGAAGTCGTCCCTGTGTGCCGCGAACCACTCCATAACACTTCTGGCCTTGTGACATGGTGAATTATCTTGTAGAAAATTACCACAACCCTTGGGAAACATGGTCGTCATGAAGGGGTATACGTATTTTGCAAGCAGTGTGTGATACGCCTCTGCTGCCATGCTCGAGCTTGACTATACTAGGGATGCGCACAAATGGAGATATGTCTCGAATTTCGACTCGACTCGACTCGAATTCGTGTCTAGATTCAAGTCGAGACAAACTTTGTAAAATTCGAGAAGAGTGGAGACAAACGTATTTCTTCACTTGAATTTTGGAGTTGAGATACGAGTCGAGTTGAGACTGCTCGTATAACTCTCCTCTCGACTCGAATGTCTCGAAAATCTTTCTATAATTCAGACGTTAATGTTGGGGAAAGTACAAGTGTGTTTGAACACACAGTGCACCGAACACTCCTAAAAATGGGCCTACGCAGCAGACGTCCCATCAATGTGCGAATGTTAAGATCACGACATCCGCAACTACGACAGAAATGAATACGTGACCATCCCCGCTGGACCTTGACTCATTCTCGGAGTGTTGCATTGTTTGATGAATCCCGATACTTTGTTCATCATGCGAATCCATGGTGTTACAAGGGAACAGAACTTTGACTCCTGTACTGAGGGACCGAGACAAGCTGGTGACGGCTTAATTCTGCACTGGGGAATCTTCACGTGAGCATGACGACCATGTTTCCCAACAGTAGTGGCATTCTTCGACAAGATAATGCACCATATCGCAAGGCCAGGAATGTGATAGAGTGGTTCAAGGAACACAGGGGCGAGCTGCAAGTGATGTGCTGGCCCCCAACTCGCTGGAATTGAACTCAATCGAACACATCTGGGATACGATTGGATGTGACGTCAGAACGCATCGACCCCCCTCTCTGAAATTTATGGGATTTAGGCTATTTGTGTGTGCACATGTCGTGAAAAATCTCTCCAGCGACCTACCAAAGATTACTGCATTCCTGCCAAGACGCGCGTCCGTTCTTATCCGTGCTAAAGGTGGACATACTGACAATTCGGTAGGTAGACAAAATTCTGGCTGATGTGGACGTATATTTTATCTCGTATACTTTGTCTCGTCTCGAGTTGAGTCGAGTCGAGTCTTGAGTCTCGAGTCGAGTCGAAACAAAAACTGTCGAGTCAAGAGAGAAACATATTTTCGAGTAGAGACATTTTCTCTGGACAAGTCGAGACAGGCTTAAATCTCGACTCGACTCGACTCGTACTCACCCCTACACTGGCCACACGGATGGTCACATGAATGTTCCCCAGAGCATAAATAAACCGTTGCCAGCTTGTCTCCGTCCCGCAGTACAGGTGTCAAGGAGCTGTTCTCTTGAAACACGACGGATTCGCAACCCTAAATCGTCATGATGAAGAAGGTGTCGGGATTCATCAGACAATGCAACGCTCTGCCACTGTGCGAACGTCCGGTGGCGATTGTAATGTGTTCGTTTTATTCGTAAGTAGACTGGAGTCACCTGACACCAGGTAGCTGAAAAATCGCTTTTTTTCCCCAGGGTTCCTGAGAGCAAGGACTCAATTTTCCAATGTCGCACGATATGCTATGACAAACGTACCGTCCACCTATGGCCTTTTACGACCTAAATTTTAGTGGTGTATTCATTTATGAGCGCATTTTAGGGGGTGTATTCATTCTCTTTTATGAGCACTTTTATAAGGGGGTGTACTCGTTTTCTTTTTCCAACCCCTATTTTAACATAGCAGGAATTACATAAGACTACGAACACATAGCAGAGCAGAGAATACATAAGACTACGAAACATGGCAGGAGTGTATTCATTCCTTTTTATCAGCATTTTTTCATCCCCTATTTTAACTAAAACATAGCAGACAATCAATACCTGTGTAACATGGAAAAGGGGTGTACTCGTTCAAATATCACAGAGAGTACATAAGACTACGAACTCACAACTACTTAACACAGTAGAGCTGTATTCGTTCCACCCCAATTTAAACATAGCAGAACTAATAAAACAGTCTCGCTTATTTTCCAACCCCTATTTTAGCATAGCAGAAATTACATAAGACTAGGAACACATAGCAGAGCAGACAATACATAAGACTACGAAACCAGTGCTCCCAAACGCGTCGGGTCGGGTCAGCTCGGGTCGGGTTAGGTCAACTCGGGTCGGGTCAGTCGGGTCAGCTTGGGTCGGGTTGTCGGGTCAGGCTACTCGGGTCGGGCTGTCGGGTCGGATCAGTCGAGTCAACTCGGGTCGGGTTGTCGGGTCGGGTTATTCGCGTCGGGTTGTCGGGTCGGGTCAATCGGGTCAGCTCGGGTCGGGTCAATCGCGTCCGCTCGGGTCGGGTTGTCGGGTCGGGATATTCGGGTTGGTTGTCAGGTCGGGTCAATCGGGTCAGCTCGTGTCGAGTTATCGGGTCGGTTCACTTGGGTCGGGTTATCGGGTCGGGTCATTCGGGTCAGCGCGGGTCGGGTTGTCGGGTTGGGTCAGTCGGTCAGTTCACTTTGGTCAACTGAGTTTAGGTTGAGTTTAAACTCGGTTGGAGTCGAAAGCTGCTGTTTTTCACTAGCTGCCTAATTAAAAATAGTAATTTACAATTGTTTTTATAGAAACCATAAATCTATTTTGAACACTTGCAGCTAGTGTTTTTATGGTAAATGCTAATTTTTGTACTTGTGTGTACTTTAATTTTTAAATGTGGAAGATCAATTTTACCAATCGACTGTAATATTAATATCTACGCCAATATGGAGTCTGGATTTAGAACAAAACTAGTAATTGTTTAAGCAACGCCAAAAGAAGGATTGAATATGGACGACCAAGCCCAAGCAGGGCCGCTGTGGCTCAGTGGTAGAGAATTCATCTCTGGTGCATAGCGTCCAGTAGCGTAGCTAGAGTTTTTTTCAGGGGGGCAAAGGAAGGGCCCAAGAGGATTTTGAGGGTACCATCTCCAATATATATATATATATATATATATATATATATATATATATATATATATGTGTGTGTGTGTGTGTGTGTGTGTGTGTGTATTCAAGGTGAATGTTTCATGTCTGTGTCATGAATGTCTTTGTTGTTCATGATTTTACTCTTTGGAAAACAGTGAAAATATAAGAATTTAGTAGCTCAAACAACTATGATTCATTATTGCAATTGATTTCCAATATAAGTAAATAGCTATTTAATCATGGCGTTTAAAATAAGTGTAGCTGGCTGTCTTAAGTGGAAGCAATCACACTTTCAAAGGTAAAGAAAATAACTTATAGGTTCATGCCTCTACTTGAAGAGGATCTTTCTATTCGTGTGGGCAGCAGCAAACATATCCACAACTTGTTAAAGATCTAACGATTTAGCAATTTTCTTCTCAATATAAAGTAACACTAAGTTTTTCAACCTATCATGAGTCATTGAATTGCGTATACAAGTATTTAATCTTTTCAAAGAAGAGAATGACCTTTCACTTGTAGCACTACAAACTGATATAATCACAGAGATGATACCTAGCTTGTAGGTTTCTAGGAATGCGTTTTTGTAGACACAAAGAAGATCAACGAAATTCGTTAAGAAATCAGCATTGTTTTTCTTCTCGTCTTCATACAACTTAATTGTTAGAGCAACCCCCATTATGCTTTATTTCTTGTTTAATTATGCCTTTTTTTCAAATTATGCTTTATTGTTAATTTCAATGATTATCGTGTATAATGTATAATATTTATTATACGTTAAATATTCTAAATATCTTGATGTATTTATTGATATTTTTGCAACTAGTTTCTCTCATATTTAATGAACTTTCTACTTAATTCATTGTAAAGAGATGTGCTTTACTCGAATATTTTTTTCTATCATTTGTGTGCGCCTTACAGGTACATATATACAGAAAGGGAAAGTAAAAGATGCCATCAAAAAGTACAGAAAGTGCTTAAGTTCAAAAAGTAAACATAACAATATAGTATGGAGTTCTTGCATACTATTCATTGTTGGCAGAAAAATTTCTTCTTTTACTTTTTTTCATTTCTTCACATCAAAGGATTACACCGAAAAGTTTACAGAAATGAAAATAAGATTTTCATTGTTGAATTGTTATGTTCTCAATGATTTTGCATTGTAAATATTGCTTTTAAAAATATTAACACAGTATGTTAAACTTACTGCTAAAGAGAATTTTCCAAGAATTGTGCTATATATTTTAAATTATGCTTTATGCTTTATTTTCTAAAATTATGCTTTTAAAACTAGTTTCTACTGGACCCTTAGACAATCACAATCATGTTCAAGGTACTAACCATATGTGCAAATTGCTGTTATGCTTTATATGCTTTTTATGCTTTTGGGTTGCTCTATTAATTGTGTTGGGGAGGATTTTGAGTTCTCACTTTAATGTTTACAGATCACTCCATAATGCTGGGTTATAGGCTCGACAATGTCGTAATTTTAAAAAAGTTTTTACTTTTTGGATGTAGAGTGGTGATTGATCTGATGATTTTGCAACATGATACAATACGGTTTTCCGTACCAGAGATTGTCTATCAATAGTAGGGAGAAAAATGTCTCTCGTAAGATAAATTATCTTTAGAAAATTCGTTTTCTGCATCCAATGAAGGAAAAGATTTATCCAAAATGAATTTGTGATATTTCGATGGCGGATGTCCAGTTCATTTCTACGAGGAACCCCTATATTCTATTTGTTTCGGGCTCTGGAATTCGAGACCATTTTCTTTGCACATCTCCAAACATTCTTGATAAATTTGTTCGAATATTGTTCGTTGAGAGTCATATTTACCAGACCTAATCTTGGCCAGCGTTTGAACTAGTGTATCTACAAGGATCAAACCTTCTGACATGTCTGCATCTACTTGAGATAAGTCGAAACTCAAAGTTATAGCATGGCACCAGTAATCTTAATTTTAGCAGCCCGAAAACATTCCCTCGTGTACAGATCACAGTAATTTTACTGACGGAATGATGGAGGTAAATAAATATCAGAGGTTCCAGATTTGATTTAATACCGCATGATAATATAATGTGTTGATAACAGATTTTATGGAGAAAAAGGAATAAATGAATATGATAATTTGTAAAAAAAAAAGTGGCAGTGCTTAAGTGAATTATAAGAAAAAGCCTTGAAAAGTAATCAACAGGAACCATTAATATGTTTTTCCTTTGTTATAATAACTTGTCCTAAGGGACAACGGTGATAGAAACCAATGAGACTTTATAATTGCAAAAAATCATAAGGCACTTAATTTGAAATTAAAGATTGATAACATTTGGTAATATAATGGGGATTCAGGCTGGCAGAGGGGGAGAGTGAAAACGGAGGCAACAGAGACGTTTTTTTTTAGCCATGTGCAAAGAGATTAACCTTGTACTTCGGGTGAGAGGTTACCATATACTCATGTGAGTTTCAATTGCTACTACTTGTAAAAGTTAGCTAAGAAAGACAGTCTGAGCATAGTTTTAGTTTCCTAGCGTAATTAGTTTGTGTGACAAGTAACTCGTATATGCAAATTGCATCGTTAATATCATCGTGTATGTTAGAATTGTCTTTGTGTAAATAAAATTGTAATTAAGCATTTCGAGGTAAAACAGGTTCCTTTACTTAACTTCTACAAAGAAAAGATTAGAATTTACCTTTTCTGCACAGAAACGACAGCGTGGGATACTGTCGGTCAGTAAATAATATAATCTGAAGTCATCTACCATACGTAACTAAACATAATTGATTAATCATTTTTGCTTGGTAGATAAACTCATAATAATAATAATAATAATAATAATAATAATAATAATAATAATAATAATAATAATAATAATAATAATAATAATAATAATAATACCAAATCATTTAATGGATGCTACGCATTTGTTCTATGTCGCCATAATCAATGGAAATCAATTACTTAGTGTGCGAAGACTTCTTTTCGTCCAACATAAGTGTAATGTTTTACTCCAGTGCATGTTATTTGTAAGTATGCATATCATACTTTAGTATGACTTTCAACATTAAAGCGAATGAGAATGACTGATTTTCTATTTTTCTGGTTGTTTGTCAAAAACAAAGGAGATAACTAGATAATGGACAGAGGTTAAAATGAATGTCCAGGTGACGAGGTCAATGCAAGCATCCCACAAAATTCCGTGAATTAGATCTTTCCGTACTACAAACTAAACGAGTGGAGCTATTTTATTCCTAAAGCAACGGTATTCTGCAGTTTGTAACTGTTGTCGAGAGATGTTTTGGAAGTAGTTTCACTTGTAGCCACTGGCAACTCACCGTTTGTCGACCTATAATAGCATCATCTGTGTGTGGGGGCACTAGGTGGGCCAAAAATTTGAGCAAGGGGGCCTAGCCCCCCTTGGCCCTCCCTTGGCTCCGCCACTGATGGTGTAAATGGTTCGATCCCAGCTTGTGCTAAGTGGCTTTGTGGTGGAAAGACGCTGTGTAGTGGGTTTTCTCGGGGTTCTCCTGTTTCCTCCCACTTTCTTCATTCCACCATTTCGTTCATTTCTCATGGTCACCACATCCCTTACTGTTAGCCTCGGTGCAGAATCGATGGAACTTAAACTGAATATTTTATTTTATTTCACCAAGCCCAATAACACCGATACAAGAACAAGATAAAGATCGGATATGCAAGACGAAGTGCATAGTATACTTGCTCTTGGCCTTGTTTTGGTGATCACCAAGTAGCGATGAGCGTATTTTCTTGCTTTCCGTATAGTATGAAAGACCATAATCAAAATCACACTTGGTCTTCATTTGTACCGATGAGGCTCTTGGCTCTTGTATAGCATGAAAGATAACCAAGACTACGAAATGCAGGAGCAAGACTTGACTGCAAGACAAAGGGAAAGACGCAGTATTGATGATTAAGACCCAGGGAGCGAATTGTTTGAATTTCATTTGTTGCGCTGAAAGTGATGAAATAAAATTAGTACTTCATAATTAATTATCATACTGTAATTTTAAATGTTAAATTACAAAATTCATATTATGTATCTTCTTACGTGCAACTGTATATACTGTAAAATACGTTTTAATTACCGAGAAAGAAAAATCAAAGTGGCATGGGTCCCGGAATCATAGGAACCTATTTTGGAATGAAAGTTGAAGGGTTGGAAAAAATCACAGGTGTTCTCCCTTTTCCTCAACCCTTATCATTGTAGTTAAGCGATTACCTTTTTTCTCCGCCAAGATGCTTTTGCTACTGCCTTCCGAGAAGACTCCCTTCCGTCTGAGTAGGTGATAACACTGACCTTGAAGAAAAATTTCGTCATATAGAACTAAGGCGAGAAAAAAATTATCCCACGTCGGACATTGGTATCAGTTATAAAAATAAATTACTAAACCTCAAAAGTGCCAAATATTCATTAAGATGCATATAGAAATCAACCGCTTGATCTAGCTTGTGGTTAACGTGTAAGACTTCGGTACACGTGGTCCGGGTTTAATTCCCAATGTGAGTGCATTTTTGCGTTCACCCAGTGTCGTAACCATAGTGCTCTCAAACGGGTCGGGTTATCGGGTCGGGTCAGTGGGGTCACCTCGGGTCGGGTTGTCGGATCAGGGTACTCGGGTCGGGTTGTTGGGTCGGATCAGTCGGGTCAGCTCGCGTCGGGTCATTCCCGACCCGACCCGTTGAGGGCACTATACGAAACATAGCAGGTATGTATTCATTCTCTTTTATGAGCATTTTTCAACCCCTATTTTAACTATAAACATAGCGGACAATGAATACCTATGTAACATAGGAAAGGGGGGGTGTACATTACGAACACACAACTACTTAACATAGCAGGGCTGTATTCGTTCAACTCCCTATTTTAACATAGCAGAAATTTATGAACAAATTCTCCACCCTATTTCAACGTAGCACAGATTTCGTTCCCAAACCCTAATTTAACATGACACAGGCACAGGCAAAAATGACACAGGCATGTCCTTAAACTACTGACCATCGTGAACAATGGTCAAACTCGTAAACGAAGCCACATTTAGTAATCGATCATCAAAGAGTACATGTCCCAAAAGCGTTGATTATAAAGCTCAAAGGTCAAAATACTTAAAACCTAATAACTCGGAAACGGAGCCACATATTGAGGCGGTGTTTCCACATTTAGTAATTGGTCATCAACTACTACAAGATCCAAAAATACTGATCACCGAGCTCAAAGGTCAAAATACTTAAAACCTAATAACTCGGAAACGGTGCGACATATTGAGATGGTGTTTCCACATTTAGTAATTGGTCATCAACTACTACAAGTTCCAAAAATACTGACCACCGAGGTCAAAGGTCAAATTACTTAAAAAACCTAATAATTCGAAAATGTATCCACATATTGAGTTGGTGTTTCCACATCTAGAGTTGGTCATAAACTACTACATGCCCCGGAAGTGTGAGGAGGTGTTTCCACATTTAGTAGCCTGGAGTGTACTCGTTCTCTTTTATGAGAACTTTTTCAACCTCTATTTTAACATAGCAGAAATTACGTAAGACTACGAACATAGCAGAGCTAACGAAAGACTATGATTACATTTTCGAACCCTGTTTAACATAAGACTACGAACACGTAGCATAGCTATTGAAAGAGTATGGCTTATTTTTCAACCCCTATTTTAACATAGCAAAAATTACGTAAGACAATGAACACAGAGATTACAAACAGAACTAGCATGTAACAAAGCAAAGATTAATAACATAACAGAGAATAATGGGGGTGTACTTGTTCCCTCTTATCAACCCCTGTTTTAACACAGCAGAGATTACACAAGAAAGGATAGAAGCATTTTTTAACATAGCAGAGCTGATAAAAGAGTATGGTCTATTTTTAACCACTATTTAACATAGCACAGATTACACACCACTATTTATTAGAGCAGAGAACACGAACCAATAGCAGGAGTGGATTCGTTCCCTTTTATCAACCTCTATGTAAAATAGCAGAAATTACACAAACATTTATCTTGTACTACATGTCGTAAAAGTACTAACCATCGAGATCAAAGGTCAAATAACTAGCAAACGGAATCACATATTGAAGTGCTGTTTCCACATTTAGTAATAGGCATGAAGTACTACATGTTCCAAAAGTAATGACCTTCAAGGTCAAAGGTCAAATAACTCTTAAACGAAGCATCGTATTGAGGTATTGTTTCCACATTGAGTAAAAGGTCATCAACTACTACATGTCCCAAAAATATTGACCATCGAGGTCAAAGGTCAAATAACTGGTAAACGGAGTCACATATTGAGGTGCTATTTCCACATTTAGTAACAGGTCATTAAAAACTACATGCCCCAAAATATTGAAAATCGAGGTGAAATTTCAAACATACAAACCTGAATAACTCTTAAACGGAGCAATATATTGAGGTGCTGTTTCCACATTTAGTAATAGATTGCCAACTACTACATCTCCCAGAAGTACTGACCATCGAGGTCAAAGGTCAAATATTTAAACCCGAATGACTTGTAAACGAAGCAACGTATTGAGACACGGTTTCCACATTTAGCGATAGGCCATCAACTACCACAGGACACTAAAGTACCTACCATTGAGGCCAATGTTCAAATATTTAAAATCGAATAACTCGTAAACGAAGCAACGGATAAATTTGTCTGACCTATTCAAGTGTGTACCAAGCAGAAAAAAGTAAAGAAAGAATAAATTTGAGCGGCTTGTTTATTTTTGTATTAACGAGAAAGAAACCAATTTTAACTAGCGCAGAATTTCTGTACATTTTTGGGCTATTCAAACAAACGCAAAAATGAATTTGGATGGAGTATTTATTTTTCTACTATTAAGAAAGCAAGCAAATATATGCCATTTTAACTAGCTGAAATTTTATATCATCTTGTACTATTTAAACAAACGAAGGGATAAATTTACGTTTTCTATTTCATTTTTGTACCAAGGAGAAATGCCGTTTTAACTAGCTGAGAATTTATGTACCTTTATGTGCTATCCTAAAAAAGCGAAGAAGGTCCATTTTAACAAGCTAAAAAATTTATATCTTGTACTATGTAAATAAACGGAGGAATGTATTTGAGTGGTCTATTCAATTTTGTACCAATGAGAAAGGCCATTTTTATCTAGCTCAGAATTTCTAGAGCATGTCGTATTATTTAAACAAACGAAGGGATAAATTTGTACTAACCAGAGAAAGCGAAAACGGACTCAGAAAATATGTATAACCTTTGTACTGCTCAAATAAACGAACGAATAAATTTGGGTGTCCTACTTTTATAAAAACAAGAAGTGCCAGTTTAACTAACTCAGCATTTTATACTATTTTGAATTTTTAATAAACAAAGGAATATACTTGTACTAACCAGAAAAAGCGAAAAACGACTGCAAAATTTATACACTTTCGTACCACTCCAACTAACGAAAGAATAAATTTAGGTGTTCTAGGTTTTATACCCACGAGAAAAAATGAACGTCCATTTTAACTAGCTGAGTATTTTATACTATTAGTTACTATTTAAATAAACAAAGGATGAAAGGTAGAATAGTACTATCTACAAAAAGCGAAAACGGACCATTTTAACTTAGTCAGAAGTTCTATACCATTTTGTACTATTTACGAAGGGATAACTTTTGAATGGGCATTTAAATGTTGTAGCAACAAGGAGCATTTTAACTAACTCAGAATTTTGTAACATTTTATAATACTCAAATAAACGAAGAAATAAATTTGGATGAAGTATTTAGTTTTGTACCAAGCAGAAAAAATTAAAGAATTAACATTTTTTGCTAAACAAGGAAACAAAGGAATAAATTTATACTTGCCAGAAAAGGCGAAGAAAGATCATTTTAACTAGCTCAGCACTTTATATCTTTTTTGTGCTATTCAAATAATAGAAGGAATAAATTTAACTGGTCTATTTTATTTTTGTACCAATCAGAAGATAACAAAGGAGGTCTAATTTTACAAGCTCAATATTTTATACTTTTTGTGCCATTTTAAAAATGAATAAATATATTGGAGTGTCCTATTTCTTTTGTATCAACGAGAAAAAGCGAAGAAGAACCATTTTAACTGAATAGAATCTTATACCTTTACGTATCATTTGAACAAACGAAAGGATAAATCTGTACCAAACAAAAAAGCCAAAAACACCATTTAACTAACTATTTATTTTTGTGCTACACAAATAAACAAATGTATAAATTTGTACTAATCGGAAAAAGCGAAGAAAGACCATTTTAAATAGTTCACCACGTTATACATTTTTTACTACTCAAACAAACGAAGCAATAAATTTGAGTGACCTATTTACTTTTGTACCAAAGAAATGACATTTTAACTATTTAAGAATTTTGTAACTTTTGTATTACGCAATTAAAGGAAGGAATACATTTATACCAACCAGAAAAAAAGCGAAGAAGGTCCATTTCAACTAGCTCAATATTTCTGTACTATTTTGTGCTACTCAAACAAAAGAAAAAATTTGAGTGACCTATTCAATTTGGTATCAACAAGAATTTCCATTTTAACTAACTCAGCATTTTATACCTTTTTGTGCTATTTAAATAAACAAAGAAATAAGTTTGTACTAACCAGAAAAGGCGAAGCTGGACCATTTTTAACTAGCCCAGAATTTTATATCTTTTGTAGTACTCAAATAAACGAAGAAATAAATTTGTGTGATGTATTCAGTTTTGTAGCCAGCAGAAAAAATTAGGAAGTACCATTTTGTACTAATCAACTAAACGAAGGAATAAATTTGGGTGTCTCATTTAGTTTTGTACCAACCAAGAGAAAACCGTAGAAGGTCCATTTTAAGTACCAGTAGTTGAATATGTCTGTACCATTTTGTGCTACTCAAATAAACGAAGGAACAAATTTGGGTGGCTCATTTAGTTTTGTATCAATCAGACTAAAAGCAAAGAAGTTTAATTTTAACTAGCTCAGCATTCCTAATGAAATTACACTAAAAAGTCATGTTAATAGCCGTTTGCCTTCCACACTAGTAAGGTGCCCTATAAAATATAAAAACAAATGTTCTCTCAATAGGCTGTACCTTAGAATTCTCACTACGCTAACAATACAAATGTTAGGTAACGCATTCGTGACGTTGCTTAAATATCTGCAACAACCGAAAGAATAATAGTTTTGATAGTTGAGTGATTCAGCACTTTTTATAGATGGTGGGCAACATGGAGCTTTTCTCTTCCTTGACGAGCTGATTTTTACTTTGATATGATCTCTTCTTCGTCTGGTTGCCCTTCTGCATTTTCCTCTATCAGCGCTGTGACCTAAAATGGCCGAGCATGCTGTTTGTACTTTTTTAGTACATCTTCATCCCTTAATAACGCTAATTGCTATGGAGCCTGCTCTACAGAATTAAGTTAAAATACAATGTATGACGCTACTTTTCTCTGTAACCAGTGGTAGCTCTGGTTGGTTAAATCTTAGTTCAAATATGTAGTTAATGACCGTAAAACTTTGGACTTCAGTGTCGGCGTTAGTATTTTGTCAACCGATATTAAATGTAAACTTAATTCGCTAAACGCACGTGTATTAACCATATAACTATGAGCCTTAGTTAGTGACGGGAGAGGCAATTAAATTTTATCTATCAGTGCTACTTTAAAGTGGCCCTTTCTCTGATCACACAAAATAAAAAATCTACCACCACAACTAAATAGACCACTCAAACTTTTTCTTTAGTTTATTTGAAACCCCCAGAAATGTATAAAATGCTGAGCTAGTTAAAATGGAAATTCTCTACTTTTCTTCTGATTGGTACAAAAATATATGAGTCACCTAAATTTATTCCTTCGTTTAATTGATTAGTACAAAATGGTACTTCCTTCCTTTTTCTGCTTGCTACAAAACTGAATAGATCACACAAATGTATTCCTTCGTTTATTTGAGTACTGCAAAAGATATAAAATTCTGGGATAGTTAAAAATGGTCCTCCTTCGCTTTTTTTTGGTTAGTACAAATTTATTCATTTGTTGATTTGTGTAGCACAAAAATACTCAGCTAGTTAAAATGGCCATTCTTTGCTTTTCTTCTGATTGGTTCAAAATTGAATAGATCACTCAAATTAACTCCTTAGTTTATTTAAGGAGTACAAAATGGTATAAAATACTCAGCTAGTTAAAATGATACTTCTTCGTTTTTCCTGGTTGGTATAAATTTATTCCTTCCTTTAAATGTGTAATACAAAATCATAAACTTCTCAGTTAAAATGTCATTTCTCGTTGGTACAAAAGTAAATAAGCCACTCAAATTTATTGCTTCGTTTGTTTGAGTAGTACGAAAATGTACAATGTGCTGAGCTATTTAAAGTGGTCTTTCTTGGCTTTTTCTGATTAATACAAATTTATTCCTTTGTTTATTTGTGTAGCACAAAAATAAATAGTTAGTTAAATGGTATTTTTGGCTTTTTTTCTGTTTGGTACAAATTTATCCCTTTGTTCAAATGATACAAAAGGTATAAGATTTTAAGAAAGTTAAAAATGGTTCTTCTTCGCTTTTTTCTGGTTGATACAAAAGAAATAGGACACTCCAATATATTTATTCATATTTTAAATGGCACAAAAGGTATAAAACATTGAGCTTCTTAAAATAGACCTACTTTGTTTTTCTTTTGATTCGCACAAAAATAAAATAGACCACTTAAATTTATTCCTTCGATTATTTCAATAGCACAAAAAGATATAAAGTACTGAGTTAGTTAAAAGTAATCCTTGTTGCTACAAAATTTAAATGCCCATTCAAAAGTTATCCCTTCGTAAATAGTACAAAAATAAATAGTACAAAATGGTATAGAACTTCTGAGTATGTTAAAATGGTCCTTTTTTGATTTTTCTAGTTAGTACAAATTTATTCCTTTGTTTATTTAAATAGTACAAAATAGTATAAAATACTCAGCTAGTTAAAATGGACGTTCATTTTTTCTCGTGGGTATAAACCTAGAACACCTAAATTTATTCTTCCGTTAATTGAAGTGGTAAAAAAGTACATAAATTTTAGTGTCGTTTTTCGCTTTTTCTGGTTAGTACAAGTATATTCCTTTGTTTATTAAAAATTCAAAATGGTATAAAATGCTGAGTTAGATAAACTGGCACTTCCCGTTTTTATAAAAGTAGGACACCCAAATTTATTCGTTCGTTTATTTGAGCAGTACAAAGGTTATACATAATTTATGAGTCCGTTTTCGCTTTCTCTGGTTAGTACAAATTTATCCCTTCGTTTGTTTAAATAATACGACATGCTCTAGAAATTCTGAGCTGGATAAATATGGCATTTCTCATTGGTACAAAATTGAATAGACCACTCAAATATATTCCTTCGTTTATTTGAATAGTACAAGATATAAAATTTTTAGCTTGTTAAAATGGACCTTCTTCGCTTTTAAGGTTAGCACATAAAGATACATCACATTATGAGCTAGTTAAAAGGGCATTTCTTATTGGTGCAAAATGGAATAGATCACTTAAATTTATCCCTTCGCTTGTTTAAGTACTACAAGTTGATATAAAATTCTCAGCTAGTTAAAATGGCATATATTTGCTTGCTTTCTTAATAGTAGAAAAATAAATACTCCATCCAAATTCATTTTTGCGTTTATTTGAATAGACCGAAAAGGTACAGAAATTCTGCGCTAGTTAAAATTGTGTTTCTTTGGTTTCTTTCTCGTTAATACAAAAGTAAATAAGCCACTCAAATTAATTCTTTCTTCACTTTTTTTCTGCTTGGTACAAAGTTGAATAAGACAAACAAATTTTTCCGTTGCTCTGTGTGCCAGTTATTTGACCTTTTGACCTCAATAGTCAATATTTTCGTACATGTAGTAGTTGATGATCTGTTACTAAATGAGAAACGTCATCTCAATACGTTGCTTCGTTTACAAGTCATTCGGGTTTAAATATTTGACCTTTGACCTAGATGGTCAGTACTTCTGGGACATGTAGTACTTGGCAACCTATTACTAAATGTAGAAACAGCATCTCAATATATTGCTCCGTTTAAGAGTTATTCAGGTTTATATGTTTCAACTTTGACCTGGGTGGTCGATTCTTTTAGGGCATGTAGTATTTGAAGACCTATTACTGAATGTGGAAATAGCACCTCAATGTGTGACTCCGTTTACGAGTTGTTTGACCTTTGACGTCGATAGACAATACTTTTGGGATATATAGTACTTGATGATCTATTACTCAATGTGAAAACAATGCCTCAATAGGATGCTTCGTTTAAGAGTTATTTGACCTTTGACCTCGATGGTGAATATTTTTGGGACATGTAGTACTTGCTGGTTTATTACTAAAGTGAAAACAGCACCTCAATATGTGACTCCGTTTACGAGTTATTTAACCTTTGACCTCGATGATCAATATTTTTTGGATATGTAGTAGTTGATGACCTATTACTAAATGTGGAAATAGCACCTCAATGTGTGACTCCGTTTACCAGTTATTTGACCTTTGACGTCGATGGACAATACTTTTGGGATATATAGTACTTGATGATCTATTACTCAATGTGGAAACAATACCTCAATACGATGCTTCGTTTAAGAGTTATTTGACCTTTGACCTCGATGGTCGTTACTTTTGGAACATGTAGTACTTCATGGCCTATTACTAAATGTGGAAGCAGAATCTCAATATGTGACTCCGTTTACGAGTTATTTGACCTTTGATCTCGATGGTTATTATTTTTCCGACATGTAGTACTAGGTGAATATTTGTGTAATTTCTGCTATTTTACATAGAGGTTGATAAAAGGGAACGAATACAATCCTGCTATTGGTTCGTGTTCTCTGCTTTATTAAATAGTGGTGTGTAATCTGTGCGATGTTAAATAGTGGTTAAAAATTGGCCATACTCTTTTATCACCTCTGCTATGTTAAAAATGTTTCTATCCTTTCTTGTGTAATCTATGCTATTAAAATAGGGGTTGATAAAAGGGAACAAGTACACCCCCATTATTCTCTGTTATGTTATTAGTCTTTGCTTTGTTACATACTAGTGCTGTTCGTAATCTCTGTATTCATTGTCTTACGTAATTTTTGCTATGTTAAAATAAGGGTTGAAAAAAGTGGTCATAAAAGAGAACGAGTACACCCCTAGGCTATGTTAAACAAATGTTCAAAACTTGGCAGTAGGTGTTGCGGAATGTGGTCGTAGTCTTATGTAATTATTACTATGTTACATAGGGGATGTCAAATGTGTTCATAGTATTTTATTACCTCTGCTATGTTCGTAGTTTTATGTAATTTCTGCTATGTTAAATAGACGGTTGGAATATGTGTTCATAGTCTTATGTAATATATGTTAAATAGTGGTACTATGTTAAATAGTATACTATGTTAAATAGTGGTTGAAAGAAGCCATATTCTTTTATCAGTTCTGCTACATGTTCGTAGTGTGCTATGTTAAAATTGGGGTTTGAAAACTAAGCCATACATTTTATAAGCTTTGCTACGTGTTCGTAGTATTATTTAAACAGGGTTGGAAAATGTAATCATAGTCTTTCATTAGCTCTGCTTTGTTAGTAGTGTTATGTAATTTCTGCTATGTTAAAATAGGGATTGAAAAAGTTCTCATAAAATAGAACGAGTTCACCCCATGTTACCAAATGTGGAAACACCACCTCACACCTTCGGGACATGTAGTAGTTGATGACCAATTACTAAATGTGGAAACACCACCTCAACATGTGGTTCCGTTTTCGATTTATTAGGTTTTAAGTATTTTGACCTTTTACTTCCATGGTCAGTATTTCTGGAACTTGTAGAGGATGATGTCTAATTACTAAATGTGGAAACGCCACCTTAATATGTGGCTCTGTTTCCGAGTTATTAGATTTTAAGTATTTTGACCTTTGAGCTCGGTGGTCAGTATTTTTGGATCTTGTAGTAGTTGATGACCAATTACTAAATGTGGAAACACCACCTCAATATGTGGCTCCGTTTTCGAGTTATTAGGTTTTAAGTATTTTGACCTTTGAGCTCTATGATCAACACTTTTGGGACATGTGCTCTTTGATGATAAATTACTAAATGTGGCTTCGTTTACGAGTTTGATCTTTCTTCAGGATGGTCAGTAGTTTAAGGACATGCCTGTGTCATTTCTGCTATGTTAAATTAGGGGTTGGAAAATAGGCCATACTCTTTTACTAGTTCTGCTATGTTTTAATAGAGGTGGAACGAATACAGCCCTACTATGTCAAATAGTTGTGTGTTCGTAGTCTTATGTATTATCTGTGACATTTGAACGAGTACACCCCCTTTGCTATATTACATAGGTATTAATTGTCTGCTAGGTATATAGTTTAAATAGGGGTTGAAAAAATGCTGTTAAAATAAAATGAATTCTCCCTGCTATGTTTCGTAGTCTTATGTATTTTCTGCTATGTTAAAATAGGGTTTGGAAAATAAATCATACTCTTTTATTAGTTCTGCTATGTTTAAATAGGGTTGGAAGGAATCTTATGTATTCTCCGCTATGCTTGTAGTCTCAGTGTAATTTTTGCTATGTTAAAATTGAGGTTTCGCCATGTTCGTAGTCTTATATAATTTCTGTTAAGGTTTGGAAACTATGCTCATAAAAGGGAACGAGTCTTTGCTATGTTACATAGGTGTTGGATGATGTGCTCATTGTCTGCTATGTTATGTTAAAGTAGGGGTGGAGAAAGAGAACGAGTAAACATCCTTAAAAACTGCTCATAAAAGAGAATGAATACACCCTTAAATGGAGGTCGTAAAAGACCATGGTGGACGGTACGTGGGTCATAGTGTATCGTGCGACACTGGAAAATTGAGTCCTTGTTCTCAGGAGACCCTGGAAAAAAGGCGATTTTTCAGCTACCGGGGGTCAGGTGACGCAACTCTACTTTCGTAGTTGCCAATATGTGGTGTTGACATTTTCTCACGATGTGTCGTCGGCTGCGGATGCCCATCATTAGTAGCGTTCGGTGCATTGTGTGTTCAGACAAATATGTACTTTGCCCAGCATTAAAGTCTGATGTTAGTTCCGTCACAGTTCGCTGCGTGTCCTGTTTTACAAGTCTGCCCAACCTACGATGTCCGACATCTGTATTGAAGTGTTGGCGCCCAACTCCTCAACGTTTGGACGTTGTTACTCCTTGGTATCGCCACTTGTTGAAGGCACGCACCAAAGCACTCCTCGAACACTCGACAAATCCTGCAGTTCCCAAAATTATTGTGCCGAGTCTCCGTGTCATTAAAACCTGCTCTCATTCAAACTAAGATAGATTGCGGGCATTTCCCATTCTACACAGGGCCAGCACTCTCACTGATACTGCATGCACCGTACGTGTGTCTGATTAGCAGGCATTCCCCGGCAGGTGACGCTGCTATCGCCTGAACGGGTTTATATCGATAGTAGGTAGATGATCATAATGTTCCGGCTGGGGTATAAGAAATAAATTTAAAATGTAGGAAACTTTCAACATTCTGACTAACTTACAGGAAATTTCACAAGTTATGGGAAGAAGCAAATGACTTGGACAAATGAAAAATAGTTGTTGAGGCAATCTTTTTCAGGTTTTGGAGGTGTGAGGCTTTGACGTGAACAAATATTTCATGCCTTGTTCGGTGGTAATCAGTCACGCTTCAATTTTCTTTTCTATTTTTTTTCCAATTCACGATAATATTCACAATACATGGCGCAGTTCGAATACATGTTCACTTTTTCATTCAATCCAACTGAAGCCGTTTCAAATACTATATAGTTGTATTTATTTACGAAGGATTAATTGCATACGTATAGTTTCTTCAAAATATTATTAAAAGTTATGGAAATATTTTCGAGACTTTCGAGTCGAGTCGAAATTTTTACGATCAGTCTCTACTCGAAATTCGAGTCGAGAAATAAATTAGTCTCGACTCGTCTCAAACTTTACTAAATATGCCTAGACTCGAATGTCGACTCGAATTTGAGTGAAGTTGAGTCGAGATTCGAGACATATCTCGACTTTTGCGTATCAATACATATAAAACTTAAAATGAAATGAGGCAGATGTTCTAAAAAGTTTATTTTAATTGGATTCTAATCACTAATCAATTTATGCAGAGAATAATGTTTAGCATTTTTAATAGCAGCACTGATATTACTATAGGTTATTTTATCTATCTGTATACATTCTCCAATTTGTTTTTCATATATAAATTATTATCCGAGTTACGGGATACACAAAAGTGGATATTTATGGCATAATGATGCTCACCATTTTGGTTTAAGAACCCATAGGGAATGATAATTGTCACAATGGCATAACTAGGCCCACTAGCGAACCGAGCAGAAGTTGAACTGAGCCCCAAAACACATTAAACTGTAGATTATATAATTAAGATTTGCGTTTATTCGTTTCGGTAGAAAATTAGTTTCTGCAGGACAATTATTAACATTTTAATTTTCAAACAATTGTCATTCTGTTTCAAAGTCATGTTAATGGGACCACATTCATGCAAAAGGATTTTAATTTATTTAGCTATCGTGCAAGTTTCGATAAAATTGATTGAGATGCAAAGAAGTTACTCGAAGAGAAAGAAACCTATGTGTTAGTAAATTTGGAAGTTTTTAAGGTCTTCACTTTGTTTCAGAAACTGAAAGGCCTATATCGATCCATCTATCTGATATGACACATCAAAATCGCTTCAAAAGTATAAGAGAAAAACGTGGAGGACCAAATAACAAACACAAGTCATGAGCAGTGAAATCATAAACTTGTTTCTTATTTTCTATCAGAAATTATCAAAGCATTATCTATTTACGAAAAACCAATTTTAAGATTTTGTTTATTGCAATTTAAAGAAAGTTTATAAAAGGCAACTCAAGACAGTTGTGGAAACAGCTACCCAACTTTTAAACTGTCACTTCCACTCCCAAGCGCCGAAGCGTTACAAAGGAATGAATGTGAACGCAGGAGATACAAGCGTTCAGGCCCTTTGGGCTGTTGCCACACTTCGGACGCCATATAGTCAGCGATTAGAAAGGAAGTATACAAACAAAATTTACAAACTTTGTGACTAGAGCGCAAAGGTGGTAAAGGGCCGAACTAAAAGCACAATATAGGTTTCCAATATGCTATCCATTCAACTTCCGACGAAATTTAAATATCGAAGTTATTACTCGTCGATGAACATTTTCGGTAAATAAAATATACTATTTTTCCAACCAACAATCAGAAAAAGCATCACTTTCCATAAAACACACACAGGAAGAACATATTGAGGATTGTCATCTGGCTTGCGGTATACGGACGTCATATGTACGTGCACGCCACATGTAATGTAACCTTCGTAATGTATGGATGCACAATAGTACCAAAACACACACACACATATATATATATATATATATATATATATATATATATATATATATATATTAGTGTATATGTGTGTATATGTATGTATATTTACACAAGGTAGTCGGGAATTACTGACGGAAAATTCATTCGGGAGATGAATGTACAGGTAAAAAAAAGAAAAAATTCATATGAAAATTGGGTGAATGTGACTTCCTTTGGACACAAGGGGCATCTGAAATGTCACCTTAAGAGGCGGCATTGGATGTATCTCGAGAACGGGCAGAAATAGGATTGTCGGGTCAAAAGATTTAACGGAAGCACCATCCGAAGAATGAAATTATGCGTATCTGATAGCGAAATAGTAGCGGCGTTAAGGTTACTACAAAAAAGTGAATGAAATGTGAACAATTTACACTGACAAATTGTAGGAGGGGATATTACATGTAACGTGCATCAAATGTTAATGAACAAGGGTATCAATGGCTATGGGTTAGGGACACTATAGGAGGCTGAATATAGGAATACAGTATCATTGTAAGTGTAGGAAATTGGAATGTCAGGTGAAAAGATATCAAAAGAAACCCCATCCATAGAATCCAGTTATGCATAAGTGTAGGCAGAACAGTGGTGGCGCAAGGACTAGCCAAAACCAGTAGTGGAAGCATAGGTAACAAGAGCGTTCGCATTGCAGAGGACAGCACACAAGTCATTCGTAGTAAATGAGGTAATCACAACAACAGCACAAACGTCACGGGGAATGTGACACGCATAGTGACCTTTTATATATGACGGTTTATATGTGCTGCATATGGGAAACACTACCCAGATCGCCAAATTCCAGTACTTGGGACATTTATTCTAATTCCTCAGCGATTGCGGGACACTGTGCCATTTTTCCCCAACAGAGATATTCCGAGGCGACTACACGTTCAAACACTCGCACTGGAAGAGAGAATACTCCGTCATGTGACCCGGAATCCGAGTATTAGTACTCGACAAATAGCAAGACATGAACACGTTTCGCATCACCTCGAGCTAAGCATCTTGTAATAATCTCAGAGCATAGCACTTACAAGGAACACACGCGTTATACTTTGATGTCAATAAAGCCCGATAATGACTTTGTCGTTGGTTATACCACCCTACCCTGGATCAATAGCCTTTCTAGCACAAGTGTTGTACTCGGATGAGGCATTATTTACATGGAATGATATCACAAATGTCCACAATGTCAATCGATGAGCAGCAAACAGACCCTGAGCAATTGTAGAGATGAAGCATCAACAGCGTTTCCAATTGCGTGTTTGGGCTGGTATTATTGGCCATAACATTGTGGGACGACACTTCTTCCAACAGAGATTGAGGTAAAACAAGAGGTAAAACAAGGACTTATACAAAGCAAAACTTTAATAAGCAGAGTTATAGCAGGCCAAAAAAATATGAGAAGAATTGACTGTCTCATGAATCTTTGAATTTACAAAAAGATGAAACCCGAAGTGTATAAAATGCACTTAAAAAATGTGGATGTGTTTAAGTAATTTTCAGAAATCATCTCCTAAAGGGCTATCGTTCCCTTGATATTCAAATGTGGCTATCTATTTTAAGAAAGTACAAAATGTAATTGTTTTTATTAATTCTAGGTTTGAAATTGAGATATGTGTACTCAGTTAAAATGCTGAAGTGTTTTAAGCATCTAAAAAAATACGTTTATAATGAGACCGCTTCTTTTCCAGTATACAATTATAACATTTTTTATTTATTCAAGAGGTTATGGTTACTATGTTACATTGAGAATGCAAGTATGAAATACAGGAAAAGAACATTTTACATGGGAAATACTGAAATAAGCGTTACATTGTTCCTAAAATTCCGCTCCTTCTGTTAGAAAGGAAACCATTTTTGCAGTATAGATATGATCTTACTTTATCATAAATAACCGAGTAAAAACAAATTGTCAACCTGGAATTGTAAAAATAAATAAATGCATAGTTTAAAAAATTGTGGGATCTTGTAGAAAAGATTATGCAATTTCTGAGTTATATTCTAAATCACTGAATTCCCCTTTAATTAGTAAATTAATATTATTTTTCTCGAATAGGGTGTATAATGCTTAGTAATCAACATCTTCATTGTAATAATTGATTCAATGGTTTCAATGTAAAATAGAAAAGACATTAAATACCTGCAATATTGAAGTTTCGGTTTAAAATTTATTATACGCTACTCTTTCCGTGGC
Source organism: Thermobia domestica (assembly GCF_964235325.1). Taxonomy (NCBI): domain Eukaryota; kingdom Metazoa; phylum Arthropoda; class Insecta; order Zygentoma; family Lepismatidae; genus Thermobia; species Thermobia domestica. The sequence goes on along the minus strand of NC_137457.1, from coordinate 112,879,539 downwards.
CAGAAGAACAATTCAGCTGGTATAAATATAATTTGTTCATTTGTTTTCTACAATCAATCTTCCTGGCATAATCAGTTACTTGCATTGTTTCTTCTTAAAGGATATTAGTCGGAAGTTGAAGGAGAGAACTTGATATATTGTATAATGCTTGTTATTTTAATGTATTGTTTAATATTTTATAACTGTAATATAAATTGCTAACATTCATGCATGGAACTCGTACTTTATATTATGTTTAGAAATAATGTAAATTTTGTAGCCAGGTTTGGGACTCATGTCACTGTAGAAAAGTGACACTTGCCTCCATTACACTATCTAAGACCAAAGAAATACAATTTCTTTATAATCCTGATCATGTTTTGCTACGGTTGGGGAGACATTGTAACTTTTACAGCCTTGCAAATGTATCCATTCACTATGTCAAGAGTGTACCACTATATGAATGATGTGCAAATAACCTAATTTTTAATGCATTCAAATACTATATTTTCTTGATAGTATAGTCCGGATTATATTTTCGTTTAAAGTATGCGAATGCGTATCCAGAACGTAATGAAGAACTAATACATTTTAATGTAAGCACACACCCAGGATCCTTGTTCAAGATTTAAACTTATTCACTTCAGAAGTATTATTAATTCCAATACCTTTTCTCCCTATCAGTTATAAATTAACAAATGTGAAGGATGCAAATTGTATTGCTATAATATGTAAATGTGACAAATATTTGACACTTCAGGAAATATAGCAATTTTGTATAGTTAATGTGTGTGTGTATATTGTCATATTACTCTTGTTAGTTTGAAATCCTTCTTATTTTAAACTATGAACAAGAAGTATTGCTTTTGACTGAAAAAATCACGTTTTCTCGTTCGTGTGTGTAAATTATTAATCACACTTAAACATTCATGAAATTGTTATATTCATGTGCATTAAAATGGTTGAAACAAAATATATACTGTATGAAAACAAACTAGTAATTTTTGCAGAAATGACGAAATTATCACATTAACTACTACCGAAATAATTGTTTTCTTAAGATTAAAGAACACATATTTAATATTATACAAATATAATAATAGTAATGTTTATATTTTAAGTTAATTCATGTCGTTTTCAGTCATATTGGAGAGACGTAAGTATAAATTCATTAGTCTTATTTCAAATTAGTAAATTACTTTTTTGAATTTTAACATGATAGTTGATATACTAATAACGTTAGAAAATGTATCAATAAATTCGCGTTTAGTTTAAACTGTTTCTTAATAATTGTGCTAAGAACAATCAATTACTTTAACCACCCGATAAGAAATTGGCATGGTAATTATATAAATACAGCTTATCCTTATTCTTTTTTGCTATTCTACTTTTACTCACAGTTGGAATATGTATACGTATTTTCTCTTTACAATACTTGACGAGGAAAGGAAGAGACGAAGGGAAGCAGTACTATTTCGTACTTCTCTGTATCTCTCGATTTATATATTACTTTGGTAAATGAATATGAAGGAAATATTCGTTTAAGTGTTTTATTCGAACTACCGAAAACAATGTTCTTAATTGTTCATAAAAACCCACTTTCCTATTGTCTTCGTGTATTTTAATCCTACAGAAAAAACTTAAGAAAATAAATAGTATCTTACAAAATTTAGTCACTAAAACCTTGTAGAGAAGAGAGTTAAACCTCGTCTTGCTGGTCACAATCTCGTCTAGAAAGAAATGCCGTCTGTATGTAACGCCGTCACGACGATTTATTTGATGTAGAATGCTCTATATGTTGATATATATATATATATATATATATATATATATATATATTTATATATATGATGGAATAACATATAATTGTATTAAAATAATGAGAAGAAAAATTCTAAGCTGTGATTTGAAAATCTGTCCTAAATAAAAAGGAAAATGATTGTGTTTGTGACATACTACCTCTTGAATCACCCGATCCATCTGGATGAAATTTTTAACTTTGATAAGCTTCGGACATGAGATGTTTTTTTATGATTTAATTTTGCCGGCACAATAAAGGAGGGACGAGATATTTAAAAATAAACAAAACTTAATAACTATTGAACCACGAGACCAATCTTGATCTCATTCGCAACACAGATAAGGTTAGAGTCTGGAATGGTTTTATCATTTTAATTTGACGAGAAAGGGAAGGGGGAGACATAAAAATACATAAAAATGAAAGTGACTGCGTCTTTGACTTAATGATTCTTGACCCACTCGTCTGGTCTCAATTAAATTTTCAACATGTATGTGGTTTGAGCCTGGAATGTTTGACATTTCACTCTGAAGATGACTCAGGAAATTCTAACAAAATTTAATAATATTTATGAAAGTAGGAAATGATATCACAATTTTTACGACCCTCGATTATGTCTTGTAGGTTAAAGGAGATGTAGATGATCAGGATGAAGGAAATGCTGAATGAAAAAAGTGGGAGAAATACCCAAAGAGAGCCAACGCTCACGATATGTTGTATCTTCTTCCTGTTTATCTTTTTATTCTTATTATTATCATTATTAATATTAGTATTAGTATTATTATTTGTAATATGAAATTCCATATTAAGAAACTCACTGGGTAAACTTTAAGGAAAGTTTTCATTCTGCGACACTTTGGTCCATGAGGTTTTTTGACGGTGAGTTTTGACCAGGAGAGATTTTGACTTACGAGATTTTGGGCATGGGAGAGTTTGGTCTCCGAGGTTTCGGCCGCGAGGTTTTGTCCGTATCCCATTTTCAACTCTTCTCAAAAATAATATTCCTTTCGATATTATCTTACACATGTATCTATTGTTTCTTGATTTTTTCAATCAAAGTCCTGTAAGGACTCTTCTCACTTCTAAGGGTGACTCTTGTCTCACTGGCTCCATTTCTTCTTCCAATATAATCGGTTAAAATCCACTTCAATAAATTTTAATTCCTATATCCTCCCTTTGTTTGCAGCAAACTAAATTTGTAATAATGACACCATAAAAATCGAATAACACGGAAACACATTTTAACAATTAGATCTATTTTTGATTAAGTAGTTACTGGACTGTAAAATACATATATGCTCAATTTCAAATTAGCATACATTACACCCGATGCTGTAGTATTAATTTAATATTCAGTTATTGCTTCTCTAACGTTAAAAGCATCTACAAATCATAAAGTGCACAACATTGTTTTCTTCAGATAATTAACGAAACTGCTATATTCATAGATTCAGAACTAATATTTAGATACAGTATTTTTAACACATTCCCTTCACTATTGTACAATGAAAAGTTACATATTATAAATAGTGCACTATAAAATTGAGATATTTTACAGCTGCAACACATCCCACTGATCAATTTGGCTGTGTGTTGTAATTTCAGAAAGGTAAAAACAATAACACGTTTGATTTATTTTACATCCCTACACAAGGTTGTACTTACAGTTAGCTTTTACAACTACTGCTAAGTTCTACGTAATGTTTATGTTTAAAGTAACAATTTTGATAAAAACATACATATTGTTCGTCCGTTTTTCAGGATATGTTTCACATTTTACTTAAATATTAACTTACTTTTAAAGAAATGTGTTCTGACAAGAAACGTGGCAGAACGCGAAAGTGTGTTACTGACAAATCTAGTACTTTTACTATGCGTTTAACAGTAAGGATATTTCTGGATTCTAGCTTTGCAGATCAAAAAATGGAACTTAAGTTTTAAAGAGCAGTAGAAGTCGAAAAGTAATTTCACCTAGTAAAAGGTTACCTATCCATTCTGACCAGGGCAATTCCAAAGTTTAAGCTTCTCAACGTCATCTCCAACAAGCTTTTACTCATACACTACCTATTCATGCACTCTCCACTGCCGTCACAGTGGACGGATTATTAATTGTGTTTCTACCAAGCTTTCATGACATAACCTATCGACATGTAAAAATAGTCGTCATATTCATAATTCAAAGTTCAGCTTCATAATTCGTATTTTCTTAAATCCGCTAGACTAGAAAAACTCGAAACTTTTGTTTTTTAAGTCAAATAAACTATCGTCTGATATTTTCTCGTAGAGACGTGCACTTAACCACCAAAAAGAGCAAGATCTTCGACAGAATTCTACATTATTCTTAAAGGCTTACATCCCTACTTAGCAACTCGAAGCATAATCGCCACTCATGAGGCTGGCTTTCGAAATTCGTATTTTATAAGCTACCTATTACTTCCTCTTACTATACATTTCCAACCACTATAACTCGGTTCAACCGTTTTGTCTCATTCATTTGAGAATACCTTGATGTATAGTAGATATCCCCCTGTTCATACCCGTGGGATAATTGTGGCCCTAAAACCGTTATTAGAGGCTCTAAACCGGCATAAACCAGTATGTTGCTATGCTAGAATAAGGAAGTATACTCTTGGACGCCTACCAGATGTAGAAACAGTATGAAACATGGCTTTTTTCGTCTCCTCAACTTATATTGTTTAGTTATTTGAACCCCCGCCACCCCTTGCTCCTCCTGGAAAGCCAAAGAGCATAACCGATTTAGCCCCTTAGTCCTATTCCCACGAAATGCATGTAGGTTATGAACTGAAGGCATGATATTCAAATGATCGAAGCTTCTCAGCAGATTGTCTGAAATTGTTCTTAGTTGCTAAGGTAAATATTATATTTCATGATTTTTTTCAAAACGTGGGATTAGAAACAATATATGAGTCTCATGACGAAACACATACACATTCAAAATCGTGTTGCTTAGCCCCTTAGTCCTATTTGCATGAAGTGCCTGTAGGTTATGATCTGAAGATGTGATATTCAAATGATCAAAGCTTCTCTGCAGATTGTACGAAATTGGTCTTAGTTGCTGAGGTAAATATTGTATTTCACGATTTTTTTTAAAAACGTGCGATAAGAAACAATATATGAGTCCCATAACGAAACACAAACTCATACACAAAAGCTTGAGGATTTAGCCCTGGTCTTATTCTCACGAAACGCCTGTAGCTTATGACCCTTGTGGTAAAGTTTCGTCTGGAACCTTCTCAGGAAATTGAGTTGATAAGACGAATAGTGCAGTTCATGATAGTTTTAAAACGTATTGGATTCCATTGATTGAGCATGTTCTAATAGCGGAAGTTTCTCATAGCATAAAATAATGTTTTAAAAACGTAGAATGTTGTATTTCATGCGAAAAGTGTTATATGGATATTCACATGATGCCTGTTATGACAAGTAATTAAAATCACTTATGTAGGGAAATCAAAGATTAGATTATGCCAAATGAATTTGCTGCTTATGTTAAAGCCGTGATGAGATATTGCAATATAACGTATTCCCATAGCACAAAAAACTACGTCATGGAAATTTAGAATTGAAATACTGTCCCATAGAGATATCTGTATAAACAAAATGAAACATGACTTTCCCAAGTGTTGATGTGTAAGATATTATCTTATGTATTGAAACCATAACGAGATATGTTTTCGATTATGGTAGGCATGATCGAACTTGCTGTGACATATTTCTCTAAGGCAAACACATGAGTGTGAGTGTGTGTGAATCTGTGTGAGAACATTTGTGATTCAGAGTTAGGGAAGTAAACGTGTTTGTAGATCCTCTTTCGCCTAAAAACGCTAAAAGTTGTGTTCAACGCTAAAAGTTGAGTGTAAGCTTTGAACAAAGTGTGATACTGGACGTTCTTATTAGAGGGAAGTTGTAATTAGTCCGTTGTTTTTCACTTCATATATGTAATAGTGAGTGTATGTCTTTGTGCGTGCTTGATCCGTTGGATGTCTAGAGCTGTAAATAAGTGTTATCATCAGACGATTTTATTAAAATAGGTAAGTAAAAATATATTATTAAAAATATTACTGTCTATGATTATTCCTGAAAGAATAAAACAATATGTTAGGTCTTCATTTAACTATAAATGTACTTCAGACAGAGTATTTACATTGTGTTTCCGTGTTTGGTAATGAGATGAAATTCTAACGTTAAAAGCACATACATATAAGCGAGTCTTTATGATGCATGATGCTTCTGCTCCTTACACGTTGAATTCTGAGAAAATGGCAAGATGGAATTCTTGAATGTTTTCTGATTCGCATTGCAACTAGATTACAGCTGACGTGCGAAATGTCTGGAGACTTGTATAAAAAAGATAGTGAATGTATTGGTAAAGCCGTATCACTTATAATTTAACGTTAAAATATTATAAAAAGAAGAGGTATATATTATGTGTTTTAATTTTGATATCATGCATACCTGTCTATCTTTCTGTCTGTAAATGAAATCTTTGAACAATGAAATGAAATCTTTGAGTTTTACGTCCCACGCTTATGCCAGCAAGGTTAATGGGAAATCTTTGAGTTTTACGTTCCACGCTTGGAAATCTTTGAGTTTTACGTCCCACACTTCTGTCAGTTATGCTAATGGAGACGGTGATGATGAGAAATGAATGAAATGTTGGAACGGTAAAAGTGGGAGGAAATTCACATACAAGGTGTTTGTCCACCACGAAGTTCACTTGATCGGAACAGGATTTTGAACCTGGGACCTTCCATGTATACGGTGTTTGTCCACCACAAAGTTCACTTGATGGGAACAGGATTTTGAACCTTTGACCCCCATACACCAGAGGTGAACGCTCTACCACTGAACCACCGACACCCCCAATCCCCGAGCTAAGATCGAACGAGAGAAACAATGAAATAAAATCTGAGTTTTACGTCCAACGATTATGACGATTAGGGTAATAGGAAATCTTTAAGTATTACGTTCCACAATTATGTCGGCTATGCTAGTAGAGACAGCGAAGATGAGAAATGAATGAAATGTTGGAAAGGAGGTAGTGGGAGGAAATTCACGTACACGGTGTTTGTCCACCACAAAGTTCACTTGAATGGTACAGGATTTTGAACCTAGGACCTTCCACGTACACGGCGTTTGTCCACAACGAAGTTCACTTGGCGGAAACAGGATTTTGAACCTGGCACCCCCATGCACAATAGGTGAACGCTTTACCACTGAGCCAGTGAGGACCCCTGCCGGAAAGGTATCAAAATTTGGCCATGGTCTCCGAACAGGACGAAACGAAGATATGTGTGTATTAGCCATTGATATTATCATATGATAGTTTTAAATATATATATATATATATATATATATATATATATATATATATTGTTACGCAGTTAAGCTTCGAAGTCCTAAGCCGCACTCAAATTATGGGGCGAGACGCCCGCGCTTATCTAATTGTGTGTCGCAGAGAAAGAGAGAAAAGGGACAACAAAGTCAGGTGAGGCTTTAATTGTATTAGCAATCTGATGTCTCATTGACACCAACCTACACGCATGTAATAGTGGTATGACCCTGGCTTTGATTTACCCAAATCACAAGTACTGGGTCGCGGCTGTAAATTTATTAAACACCATGCAAGCGATAAGTAATTAAAAACATTACGTATTTGGAGCTAAATGTGGAATAGAGATGTATTAGTAAATGTAAAATAGATACTTCCGCCCCGGCGTGATGGGGGAAAATCATAGAAAAACTAGATGTCTTGGCCACTATTGGGCATGCGCGTGAACAAGCTTCCCCAAGCTCGTCAAGGCTCGTGACGTAGCTTTCGAGCTACGTCAGAACTAGCAGAAAATGCGTGAGACGAAGTCGCTATATAAGCGAGACCCTTCGCCGAGCTCAGGTTGTTGTTGTTGTTGTTCTCCAGAGTTCAGCGAGTGCATTTGACTATTTGTCCCGGACGCTCGCTATAAGATCAGGTATGTGATTATTTTTCTAAGTTCCCCCCGATATGGGACAAGCACCTTGAGACTTGTTAGAAATTAACGTTGTTTCGACTTAAAAATGAGACCAAGTTTACACTTCGAAAATTATCACTTCCCCTTTGGGCCAATGGAATTTGCAAGTCAAATTTACTATTTTCAATAAATCGCGGCTTAGCGTAATAACCTTCTAGCACACGTTTGTAATGTAGGGGTTGTGCCCATACATGTTATGTAGTAATACTCTAAAGCCGTGATTTCAAATATCCGTATTGTAAAATTATTTGTATTTCATTTTGATTCTTTTTATTCTTATAAATAAAAATTAACAATGGAAAATGTCTCTTTAATTTAGTCATGCTATTCCTCCCTATTTGGATTCACTTCACAGTCTTCATGAGTTACCTGGGTTTCGATTTCCAGTACAAGCTCTACCTCTGAGATACAAGTTTCCCCCCATTATTGAGACTTTTAGTGCACTTTCTCATTATCTTCGAACCAGTAAAGCCTAAGAAGTCCCGATACTAAGGCTTAAAGAGAATTGGACCCAGTACCAACTTTGACATACTGGGTGGAGAGTAGAGAAGTGATCTCAAATACGATTTCACGAAAAGAAGTGTATACAAAACATAACGACAATCTCAAAAACACATAACAGTTTTATGGTGTTCGGTGTTCGCCGGGTAACGAACTGTGTTTCTTGAATCCTCGAACAAGTCTCTGGTGCTCGCTCACTTTATTGGTGAAACAAAACCTCAGTTCTGCTTTAAGGGTAAATCGCGAGTGAATTTTTATCGAAGATTATTTTTATATACATAAAAGTGTGAAATGTACGCGAAGTCTTTCTTTTGACTAGTCAAGTGGTGTATCTGTACTATGTAAAGTCATTAAAGTTCAGTGGTGTACTTGGCCTAGGCGGTGTTCAGCTTATGACTCTTATATACAAGTATAATCCTTCTGCCCTAGTAGTGCGTTTTACAAGCAGTGAAGTAGCGACGAAAATTTTCTATTCTCAGCTTCTCTCGCTTTAAGTTGTTATAGGTCGTCGGAATAGTTGCTAGGTTCCGCAGAGCAAGACTCAGGATACCTCACGACGATTTCTTGTGTAGTGATAGAAATGTAAAATCGGGACGCGAGTGTTAAGATAGAATTCAGCTTTTGTCTCATGTACTTGCAAAACCCTAAACCTGCTTATGCTTCTGCTAGCTTTAGGGGGGATCACAGTCAGTTTATCTCTGGACAACAGAACCGCCCGTTTCGCGGGATGAAATTCGTCAAGTCTTGTCCGGCGATAAGTGGCTAAAATCCCTACCGTTTATTTGGGGAGAATCACAGGCAGTTTATCTCTAGACAGCAGAACCGCCCGTTTAACGGGGTGAAAGTTTGATGGTCTGTCTGGCGATAAGTGCCTAAAATCCTTTCCCATTCAAGCTTGGGAGTCACAGGTACCTTATCCCTTTTGGTTCAGCAAGGCCCCCCTGTACTAGGGGTGCATGTCCGATGTCTGCCTGGGAATAACTGCCTAAAGCTCTTATCTATGCAAATGCAACAAACCAAAAAATATATCTGCAGGTACATGATCTAATGGTTGAATGTTTATAGCCCCCCTGTGTGCATTTAAAAAAAGTTAAAGAATAGAAGTAAAAAGTAAAATCATCATCAGTGAACAAATAAGCACTTTCTTTAAAATAAATAACTGTCTAGTCACTTTCCGTTTCCCGTTCTAAAAAGTAAAGCCAATTTTTATAAAGAAAGGGAAGTTGAGTATTCAAGTTCAAAGGAAGTTAAAGAAAGATACTGAAATAATAATAAGTCTCATAATACGTAAAAAAATTGACGTAGAATTTCCGAGAGAAGTAGCTATCTGTGATTAAATTCCTATTATATCAGAGGAAATAGGTTGATTATCCACTGCCCTGGTTTAAGAGGCCACTGACTACAAAAACAGAGTTTATTTATCAAAAATGATTTTTGCGCAGCAAATAAAAGAAAAGCTATTAGATTTAGGGCAATCCCATTGTCCTAAGACACCCACGGGCAAGCACTGTTTTATTTTGGATCGGTGGAATTATTATTATTGTATTGAATGTAAAGAAGTCAAAGTACACGGTCATTCTCCTCCTCAATTTGGCCGTTGGAAAAAGAACCCATTAAAAAGATATTTGGATACGTGGAGTCATCCCAGACATCTCGAACCAACGAACGCTAGCCCGCAAACTCCTGACGCTCTGGCGAGTGGCTACGACCTAACGCTGCTTGCCGCGTCCAGTCCTATCCCAACTAGAAATAATACAGAAATACTAAGTGCTGGTTCGAGTGATAAACCAACACCAGCCCCTAGGACGATATATGTAAATTCAGATACTGACGTAACCCCACCGGTTGTAGATTCGAAAACTGTAGTGAATGAATTAAATTTAAAGGACGAACTAGAAATCGCAGAATGCTGATCGCAGAAATCAGGAATGCCCTCAAGTAACAATTGAGATAGAATCAGCATCAGGTGTAATACCTGGTGTCCCCTCGAACCAAAGACCATTAACGATAATAAGTTAACTGATAAGGACAATAGAATAATTAAGTAACTTAGTGTTAAGTTGAGGCAATAAAGATAGTGGTGTCTGAAAAGAACCAGATAGCCCAGTAGCGTTATATTTTCCTATTAAATACGAACTGTCAGATCCTACAACGTCGTTAGAAATGCGAAGACGACCTTCCAATCTTTTTATGCTGGTAGTAGTGATGAAACAGTTTATGCCGAAACAGTTCGGTCCTAGAACTTTATATGCCAACTTAAATACTGAATCACGAATCTCAACGAGTAAAGAGCCAATTTACGAAAATATTGGTCACGAACCCCAGACTTTAACGAATAAAGAGCCAATTTATGCAAATATTGGAACCGAACCAAGGGAAACGAAAATTGAGAGTCCTGACGAGAACAATGAAAATGAATTGCGCTCTCTGACACAACCTAACGATGAAGCGTTAATAGACCAGATTAGGCATTCATTACAAACAGAACTGTCCCCTGCAGTAGGAAACTTAATTCGACCTTTAACTAAACAACTACGGAACAAGAAAGTACAGGTCACAGTTGTTCGTCGCCAGGGTGACGATGAAGAGAAGTTAGGTATTCTTTTTCAAGCTGACCCCTCAGCCCCTTTGAAGATTTATTGCCTGAGGAAAGTGTAGTTGGAAATTTTGATATGGAAATACAGACCGAAATTTTTCGAAAATGTTAGCGTTCAGACCGAACATAAGTTTCCTAAAATGATTAGGATTGACACAAATCGTGATCTCAAAGTTATTCCGACAACAGCTACTCAGACCAACCCCGTCATGTTTGAAAATAGCCTTACCCTCCAAGAAAAACTGCAATATTCGGACAGTATAGATAATATACTTGGTGTAGTTACTAAACTTAGGTGGTCAAACCTAGATATTAGTAGTGCAGATTCAGATGGGGTGAATCTTTGAAAGACGATTGGTTGGGATACGAACTGCAGCAATTAAAAAACGAAGAAATAGCCCAATTTCAAGAAGACAGCCCGGAGTATCCTCCTGCGTCATCCCTGAAGGATGAGTCAAAACCTTCTTGGAACTTCGAACTTGGAACAGAGAAATGATCTCGTCGGCCCTGCTCCAGTTGAGAGGATGCTAGACGATGAGAAGAAAAGTGATGATGCTTTTCCCTCAGTTTATTCCGACCACCAGAAGCAAATTGAGGAAAAAGAAGAAGAAGACAACGATTCCTGGTCCGAGAGTAGAATAAACGAGAATATTCGTAAAATCTTTGATTACGCGGAAATTTGTGCGTCAGTAATTTGTTTAGATGAGGTAGAAAATAGAGACGATTCCTCAATCTCCCCAATTTAAAGTGAATCTAACAAAGAAACTGACAGTGTTAAGAATATTGGATTACAAACTTCAGCTAGTGCTAGATCTAAACTTAGTTCCTATAAGGAAACTGGTGAATCACCTGCGACCAAGGAAATGAAAAAATACCAACAAGAGGAAAAGTTAGATCCCTTACAGATAGTGTTTGTTTCGCCACCTACCAGCGTAGTTACACCCACGACTCCGGTGGAGAAATTAGAATTTAGCGAAGGAGAAAAGACAGAAAAATCAGTACGTAGCGAACAAGATAGATCTTATACATCAGAATTTAGTCCGAGTTAGAAAATAGAAGCGCAACTGATACCGACTATAGGTCCGTTTCTGAACATTTCAACATCTCAGCTTCTTTAGACAGGTCCTTAGACCTGAAAGATGAGCCTTTTTCACATACATCAAGTGAAGATAAGACCTTTGACAAGCAAAAATCAAATCTTCCGCCCATTTTTAAAATTAGATCCTGAGGATAAGCCTTTCATAAATTTAAAATCTGAGCAATAAATTAAAACTAGTCCAGCTACCGAGCCATTTATACCACATAGTTTTGAAAAACCTAAAATTACAGATACTGTTGTAACAGGCCAAGTTAGCACCCCTCCTCCCGAGGGTGACAATCAGAATTCGACTATTATTGCTAAACCACAAACATTTAAGATCTATCCAGATGTTGAAATTCCCTCCTACTCTGATAATAGACATGAGTGCGTGGAAACCTTCCTACAAGAATATGAATCAGTGGCTAGCATATACGAATGGTCGACCCCAGAGATAGAAAATTATCTCCCTTGTTGTTTGAAAGGGGAAGCTTTCTCCTTCTATTTAGTAGATATGCAAACCTTTCACCCTTAAGTTATAACAAGTTGAAGAAAAACCTTAAAAAGTCATTTCCTAGTATTGAGTACACCGCAAGATTGAAATATGACGTTGCTATAAGAAAACAACAACCCAATGAAAGTACTTTAGCGTTTATTTATAAGTTAATAAAGGATCTGAAATCTTTACGAGGTTGGATTAATGAAAATGAATTGATGAGTAAGCTTAGAATGAGTTTGTTACCAGATGTCCTAAATAAGCTGATGCTTGAAGTGGATGATTGCCATAATCTCGAACAGCGCATGCAATATCTGAAAAAATATCACACAGCACAGAGGTTAGTTAGTCAGAGGATTTGTTACGACATAATATGGGAAAATGACCGCTTGGACTGGTCAAGCATTAAAGAAACTACCCGACCGGGATTTGTACAGATGAGTTCTTGTTTCTCACACGAAGTAGTAGAAGAACTGGGTTATAAAATACATAGGAACACTCACCAAAATACCTATAGCTTTGGCCATGGGCGAGCCCAGCTCTGTACAGTTAAGATAAAAATAGGAGACCGCTGGGCGCAAGCCCTTATTGACACAGGGTCGGAAATCTCGCTGGCTTCGAAAACCCTCTTACCCCCACGATTTCCACTAACTGAGAGACTGAAGGGTTATGTCAAGCTTCGCGGGGTAGGTGCCCACCCCACAGATTACATTCCTGTGGTGAGAACAGCGTGTTGTTTCAAGGATCACTTGAAAATAACCAAACAAAAGTCTCTAGACGTAGCTAGAGTTGACCCACAGTTTTGCGCCTATGATGTTATTTTAGGAGTAGATTTTTTGCATAAGTATGTCACAACAATTCATTCCAAATACTTGGAGCTAGCAGATAACGAAGGGAATCATGTGGAAGACCTATGGTTCACAATCCCGAAAGATGCAAATTGGCATCCTCAAGGTGTAATTCATACCTTAGATTTAACATATGTTGAACGATATTCACCGTCAGTAGTAAAAGGATCGTTTAACGATTCCCAATCGGCACAGGACGATAATGCTAGACAACCGGCCTTCTCTAACCCTCCTCATAGAAACAACCAAACTTATAGGAAACGGAACCTCCCACTCAGGAGTAAGGATCCGTATCCAAAGTTGGTCAACGGATATCTCCTAAATCCCGTTGCTAGTGAAGCTGATAAGAGACAAAAACTCCCTGCTAAAGAAATTACATCTCGAGTATTCGTGCGTTCCAGGGAAACTACAAAATTTTCCTCGGAGCCTACGAATAGAACGAATGGAAACGTTAATAGGCGTGGAAAGGCAAGACGTAAACGAACTAAGAAAAGCAAGGTATATTCCAGTGCTCCTGAGCTGGAACATATCAATTCACCTGGCTTAGGAAAAGGGAAAAATAATCTATCCAACCTTGCCCCTCAACCAGGCCCTAGTTCTACAGAAAGTTCGAGTACAGAAACTATTCACAGAACAGAAAAGGATGCGTTTCATCAACAAAACTTAGCAAAAAGAACCAACACTCTGTAAAGCCACCCCTGGCCTCACAGGCGCCTTATGAGTCTGTAGAGGACAAATCAAATAAAGGAAAGTTAGAAACGTTAGAAAAACCTTTGACAACGCAAGGAAGTGTAAATGATCCAGCAACTCTCTCTGACCTAGAGAGTTTTGCTCAGGATCATATTAAGAAAGAGGTCGTGCCAAACCCCTTGGGTTTGGGCAACGACATTTTTGATATCTATCCGGACACTGCCTATAAAGTGCACCTTCCAGCAAATGTCCGCGTGCCGTCCAAGGCTTCGTATGACATAGAAATTACCGCGCCAACCAGGAAAGTGCATATTTGGGAATTCATACCGTCTAAAGGAATTCGGTATTGGCACTCCTGCATGATCCCCAGGGACCAGTTTTACTGAAAAGGGAAACATTTGTCTGACTATTTTTAATAGTTCTGATCGAACTAGAACTTTGTCTAAAAACCTTTATTTAGGGAAACTTGTTCCACAGGTTGAGTCTTTAAATGACGAGACAGACAAAGATGTGCAGGCTGTTAATCAGATCATACGTCTTACTAACAAAGATGAAACAGACAATATGGAAGTCACTGGACAACCCCAAAAAGTCCCACAAACAAAGGAAGAATTAGCTCAAGTTCTAAATATTGGTCCACACTTAGACCCAGAAGAAAGAGACCAGTTACTGGATTTACTGATGGAATTTAGGGATGTTGTAGCCTGGAACAAATCTTGTCTCACTGCGGCTACCGATAAGTTCATGTGCCCCTAGGTGGTCATAACACATACTTCAATCTCTCACCCTCCATATAGAAGAACGCCAAAACAGAGAGCGATAGTCGCAGAACAGATCCAGAAAATGTTAGACATTAATATTATTCGGGAAAGTAAGAGCCCATATTCGGCACCAATTGTGATAGTACCTAAAAAAGATGGCTCCCGGAGGATATGTATTGATTATCGTTCATCCTATAAGATATTAAGGCCAAGCTTTGTGCCAGTGCCGCGCATAGATGAGGTACTAGTTTTCCTAAGTGGTACAAAATTCATAAATACATTAGATTTACAAAGTGGTTAAAATGAGTTGCTCTTCCGTCCGTGCGATATAGAGAAGACTGCATGCATCTGCAGCCGGGGAAAATTCGAATTTTTGAGATTACCATTCGGCCTAACCACGGCCCCGGCACGGTTTTCCAAAATATGATGAATGTTATCTTTGGTGACATCATGTGGAAGTATGTAATCTGTTATTTAGACGATTTGGTTTGCCCTGGATCTTCCTTTCCAGCTCTAATAGAAAGGACAAGAATTATTCTATCTCGGCTCCGTGAGGCGAACCTAAAACTCAACCCTAAGAAATGCTATTTTGGTTATGAAGAAACCTCGTTGCTTGGTCACATCGTCGGTAGACGAGGAATTTGTGTAGATCCCGCCAAAATTGAGGCTATATCAAAGGTACCATACCCCACTACAGTCAGAGAAATACGTAGTTTTATTGGACTTTGTTCATTTTACCGAGCTTTGGTCCAAATATTTTCTACGATTGCAAAACCACTTATTTCATTGACTGAAAAGAACGCCAAATTCGACTTTGGAGAAACCGAGAAAAATGCTTGATATACTTTGATATCTTGTCTCATATCTGCCCCAGTCCTCGCACACTTTGACCCGACTCAGGATGGCATAGTCTATTCGGGTGCCTGTCGAGACGGAATCGGTGGATACGTCGCACAAATTAAGGAAGATAATAAAGAACACCCGATAGCCTATTTTTCAAAATCTTTGTCTCCAGCGGTTGAGCTTGAAGCTTTAGGTGTTACTAAGACAATTTTGCATTTCCACTTTCTATTGTCAGATCGCCCCTTTATTGTTCGGACTGATGCCTGCGGCATCTGTTATCTATGAAATAATAAGATGCAAAGTTCTCGTCTTATGCGCTGGGCCATCTGTTTACAACCTTATCAATTTACGATTGAACATGTAAAAGGCCGTAATAACGTTACCGCAGACATCTTGTCAAGATGTCCGTTGAAAAATGAGTTACCCTCCAAATTTGCTCAAGAAGAAGATTGTGCAATAAAGTGTTATGGCCCAAGATAGATATAAGAACAATGCAAAGAGAGGACGATAAAATTAGGGACTTAATACAAAAGAAGAAAGATAACCCTACTGATCGTGCTCTAAAACCCTATGTGGTAGTAGACGGTGTTCTATATCGAGTCATGAACAAAGATAAGAAACTAGTGATACCGGAAAAGGCTATCCCCAAAATTTTACAAGAGGCACATTCGTCTCCGCTGTGTGGAGGCCACACGGGATTCTCTCGCACGTACTCTAAAGTGAACGAACGTTACTACTTTCCTAACATGGGGAAAATAGTTAAGGAATATGTTCGCTCTTGTGACGAATGTCAAAGGGTGAACATCCCTTGAGAAAAGAAACAAGGATTTCTTCACCCCTTACCTCTAAAAGAGGAACTACTCTCCCGTTGGAGTTTGGATATTTTTGGCCCGCTACATAGTAGTGCAAGCTACAGTTACATCCTGGTTATGATAGAATATCTTAGACATTTCGCAATATTTGTACAGCTGCGAAACATGAAAGCTCCTACAGTAGCTAGAGCCATGTTGGACGAGTTAATCACGCGTTTTGGCCCCCCAAAAGAGATATTGAGGACAGAGGAACTAATAAATCAGCAATAATGGCCGAACTAAATGACTTATTTGACATTAAACATGTTCGAACGGCAGCATTAAAACTGTCAACAAACGGGCTATGTGAGCAATTTAACTCTGTCATTGCAAATTTTCTAACTAAGTACACGGCCAAGCAGCCTACCAAGTGGGCGGAATATGTCCGATTGTGTGCATATGCTTATAATGTATCAACCTCCCCTATTAGAAAATACTCCCCATACGAGATTGTCTTTGGTCGAAAGGCAAGATTCCCCACTCAGTTGGACACTCAGTAACAATTTACAAAGATACAGGAACATCAGAAACAACTAAAGTTAATCCGTAAGGTAGCTCAGCAGGCCATGTCACATGTAGAGCAGCAGACTAAATTACGGTTTGACCGCAGTAGACAACCTATAAAACTAAAGGTTGGAGACTTAGTTTTAAGTAGAGATTATCTACCTAAGAAGGATATTTCTCCTAAATTGATTCCAAAGTTTATGGGACCGTATTACCTAAGAAGTATTCCTCCCACAAATGCCTGTAAAATCGAATTAGTGGCAATCCCTAACCACACTCAGATTGTAACCATCGAAAGGTTAAATAAGTATTTCCCCTGAGACAACTCACGCGTGCTGGAAGTTTCTAGCGATAGTGAGGACGAGGAATGTTAAGTTTATCGTATAGGTTGACCATGAGGTCTAGTCGCTTCAATTTAGACGGACTTATGCCATGCGAAAAAGAAAAAACAGGAAAAACTTGGAGTATATTATTTGTTGAGTGAGTTGAATATCTCATATATCGCCTAGACCACTAAAAGGTGGAGTACACGTATTTAAACATGACATCTGGCACACCGGAACACGTGCATACACAGCTATAGATAGAGCCTAAAGGTATACATACCTATTACCATGACTCGAGATCCACTCCCTCAGGATAACTTGCACTCCACCCCAGCAACAGAGGGATGGTCGCTAGGGTCAACTCTTATCACTTCTTCATAATGTTAGTCTAACTTTATCCAATGTATGAACACTGGGTCTTCCTAGGTTTTTCCAAAAGCAACGAAAGGATCTCTTACAAACAGTAAAAATGAAGAAACAAAGTATAGTATACTCTTTGAGAATCAGAAACAAAAAGTTGCTTTTCCTCCTACTTCCTGGGATCCATTCCCCTCTCCCCTCCATGGTGTAAGAGGCATTAGTAGGCCATGTCTGATAAGCACTTATATTAGTTCAGCGGCGCTAAGACTGATTTGAGGATCAAACAAGTCACTTTTAGAATCAGGGCCCTACCATGCTAAATATGTTAGACGCGTCACAGAAAAAAAATTATGATACCTAAATGAATGTTTAGCCAACATGTTGGGATGAATATTTTTTGTTCTTTGTGTGACTGAGTTACCTTCTTCCTTCTCCTATAAGACTCCCAATATGCTGACAAACACAGAAAATATATAAGAAAAACAAGTGTTGACCTAGCTGAAAGATAAATTACTATTAGTGATCCCGAACATTTATACATGCGTAAAATCCCTCAACTCCAGCTTTAAGTATACTTCATTGCAGCTGCAGATTCCTCATTCACATTACAGGGATCCATCCGTTGCTAACACCTGATTACTTTATTTATTTCTCTCCAGGAATCTCTCCGCTCTCCCTCTTCGTGTCTAGGAATGTACTGACCTGGAACGTTAAATAGATTCAGTATTTCTTTTTTGCTCACCTACAAACTTACTCCTACTTATGATACACATGTAATGTTTACGTTTCGCTTTACATTTGTCCTGGGTTATCTACCCGTAAATTTAAAAAAAGGAAGGGAGCTTGATTTCCCCACCAGACATTAGATAGGCTCCTTTAACTATGCCTCATCTGAATCATACGTTTTACCATGACCATGGCACACGGTAACCAGGACGAGCACCATCTACCGCTCGGTAATGTTAATTAGGTAGCTTCAGCTTACTTTCTCTCCATTGCTGGGGTCACTTTGGACCCCAATCTCTTTATCCCCTATGAGTTATCTTTCCTAGTCACTTATGAATCCTTCATGGACGGACCTGTCGTCCATGATTTCGAAAATTACCTCCTAGCTACTCCTTTCTCTTCAACAGCTGACCTTCCTATGCTAACCAGCTACGTGTAGCAATACACGAAGCGTCTACCAACACCGCCTTTAATGCTGGTCATCACCTCCTAGAGAATGTCCTGGGGAGGATAATGACTCATATCCCTTATGGGACGGTCACTTTTACTTACGGCAAGGCTGCCACCGAATTGCTCCAGGTCAAGCTTCCTAAGCGCCTGTTTATGGACCTGGCAGTGGTGTGCCCCAACCCCTGGCACCATTGGCTCGCCTACCCGGAGTTGGAGATTAACTTTACCTGCCCGGTAGTGGCACATCATGGGATCGACCCCACGCGCTGTAGCCACAGCACCCTAGAATGGATGTGCAGCTCATACATAAACTGGAATCTGCCCTCCCCTAATCCCAGTAATTGGGATCTGGACTCAGAGGCCTCTGATGTGTAGCCTCCCCAATTTCGCACCCGGGACCATTTGCAATCTAGATGGATACTACCCCATTGTTTGGTGACAAGTGTAATTTGGGGGGGCGCCATTGCAGTACCCACCCGTTATTCAGTCCTACTACTGGTCAGTGGGCCTGCTATACCATTGAGCCAGTGCCTCCGCCTCTGAGGCGAATAAATCAGACTTTTCACATGAATAGACCAGAGCTACCATTAAACACAGACGAAGCGTCCAGGGATGTTGTCCATGGCGTGGTTGCCGTGCCCAACTGGTACTCCCTAGGTACGGCCAGCCTCCTCCCCCTTCCTTCTCCCTCTCCTACAGCCTTATTCTTTTTGTGTTAATGCTACCTTCTCTTTGCCAGAGGCGCTCATATTTCTCTAGCCTTTTACGAGCTTTCGTCTGCTCTCCGTCTTCGAGTGCTACAATACTCTCCTGCCTTTGTGTATTCCACCAATGCCTCGCCCCGCTTGTTTTTTTCTTTTGAGCTTGTTTAGCGATTATTATTTTTTATTTATTTTTTCCCCGTAGTTCAGGCGGAAAGCGTATTAAGTTAATATATATATTTATATTTATATATATATAATAAAAACAAATAAATAAAAATTAAAAAAAGAGAAATACGCCTTGGTGTCTGTCATGCTTTGTCTTCTGCTGCTGTGAACACCATATATATATATATATATATATATATATATATATGCAATTTTCCTGCGACCCTTCTGGGTGAACACAAGTGAACTTATGCTGCTGTAAAATTGCTAAGCGATTGAAAAACCACGGCAATGTACTAGCCTACTACGCATATTGTACATAATGCATTTACAATTATATATGTATCGGCCATTCATTTTTTTAAAGAATGTAAATAACCAATACCTTTTGGATCATTAGGAATAAATTGTGAAAGCTTATTATTAATCATACTCACTATACCTACTTTCCCATTATAAAAGTTATTATTACCAGCCTTTTCTTCTCCATCTATAACTATTTACCGATCAATTAACTTTCTCACATCATCCATCCATATTCTTTAGGTATCTCTGTATATTGTTTAATTCCTTTACCAGTCCTTTTAGGAGTTGGAGGTAAAGATGGTTAATTATAATTATCCCAAATAGGCTTCATAATATTAATGTACTTAGAACCCCTATTAGATGCTACTTTTTTATCTCGATTATATACTTGGAAGGAAGCATCTGATTCTATTATTATTTCCTTGTACTGTTCAAAATCGTCATCATCATAATCTGCAATGGTTTTATTAGTATTCATCGTTAACAATTCACATAGACCTTCTGTTCCTTTATAAGTTTTACCATTAATTATCGAATCATCACCATTCACTTTAATTTAAGAATTTCCTATCTTATTTATTATTTTCCATCTTCTTCTACAGTTCTTATTCCAAATACACTATCATTTCTTTTACTATAATAATTTGTTGCAATCTTACCAAATGATTGCGCTGTTGTTAAAGGTTCTACTTCTTCAATTTTGTCTTTAATTTGTTTTCTCATTTGTTTTATTTCCCCTGTTATAGGCGTATCACTACTACTTGGAGAACTATCATAAGTTATCTTTTTAGGTGTTTCTAGTAGTCTAGGATCTACTGAAGCCGTCTTATATACAACTGGAACAAGTTCAGTTATTAGATTTTAATTCTGTTCTGCTACTTCTTTGATTTCACTTCCCAAGTTTTGAATAGCATCAATTACAGGTTGTTCTTGTGTCTTAAATTTATCGTATATACCTGCTCTTTCTTTCTTCCAAGATTTCAAGCCCTTTATCAAGAACTTCTTTAACTTAAAATTCTTATTAATTTCTTTCTCATCCATTTATTATATAGAAAACGAACAAACGACAAAAACCATCAATAAACGACAATAAACATCAAAAAACGTCAATAAACATGAAAAAACGTCAAACGTTAAAATGTAAAAACATCAAAAAACATCAAACGTTTATAAAGTGTTTTATCTTGTTCCTATACTTACCATTGTTTACCTTCCTTGTCATATCAATTACTATAAAACCATAATCTTCTTGCCAACATTTTGAACATATCTCTTTAAATTTATCATAAGACATATCTCCTCCAACAAACTCATTATACACATGTTTAAGATTAGTATCTTCTTGTCTGAATATGCATAGGAAGTTAACGTTATCTCTTATAAGCTGATTAGGTACTTTCGAATATGTTTGTGCAAGATAGAAACCGTCTAATTGTCTATGTCTACCTCTTGTAAAGTAATTTCTAACAGTATCTTGATTCTCTAAAACGTAATCATCAAATACAACTAAAGAGTATTTTTCACATTCATCAATTGGTACAATACGGTCATTACCGCTTAAGAACGTTGCTATTTGCTTCTTAAACTTTAGTTCTGCTTTATCAAATCGATCTTTTAATTGCTCATACTTTGGTTGATTCATGCCTTTAGAATATACACATAGAAGTAATTATTGTTTAACCAACCTGGCTGTAATAAAAAATTAAATAACAAAAAATTTTTACCACACCCAGATGGACCCACTATAAGACATCGAATATCATCAGGTATAAGTTCTCCATTTCTTTTCTTAGCCTTTGTTTGATTTATCATCTCTTTTACATCCCAATTAATAGTTTTCTTACTCACTTGTTATAGAGAAAATCGTCTCTTTTATGATCTTATATCTTTAAGTTGTTCTCTGATCTTAAGCAACGTATCTTTTATATATTCGTTTTCCATTTCACCATTTAATGTTATTATCATCTCTAACTGTTCTTTAAATGAGTTAATACAAGTGACAATGGTTTTATATTCATCTTTTCTTTCGCTTATGTTTAATTTAGAAGACAAACCTGTTATTATAGCACTTCCAGTTGCAAGAGACGTTGTTAATATTGAGTAAATTGTTAAAGGTATAAAAATATTAATAAACCCAGTTGCTGCAGAAAGAATAACTGATAACGTGATCAAAGTGTAGTATGCATATTTAACAATTCGTAGTTTTGTCTTTTTCTTCTTTAAACTGTATTCTAACTTTTGAATGATATCTTCTATTAACTTGATTACTTTCTCTCTTGGAATATCTCTAGGTAAATCAAACTCATTCATTTATTATATAATAAAGGGCTAAGGTTTTTACGTTAACGAGTGATACTTATGTTTTAAAGAAGAATCTCCATTACGAATTAGACAACAGTAGCAACTATTTAAGTATAGGACTAGTTGGGTTTTACACAACATACTTAACTCCAAACATTACAGAAAGAAAAAATAAATTAACGTTTTGTAGAAACCTTCATCCTAATCTTACAAAACAACTCATAGTTCAACCTGGTCAATATAGTTTAAAAGAATTAGAAGAATATATTAAATCAAATCTTCCATACACTGGTGATGCTTTTAAAAATATTAAATTTACTGGGAACAGAGAGAAAAATAGAGTTAAAATATTTAGCGAGCATTGTGATTTAACCTTAGATACCATTAACACTGTATTAGGTTTTAGTGAGAAGAAGTTAGTTAGAAACACAGAACATGTTGGAGGTAAGATACCAAAGTTTCATCCATTTGATACTATAAATGTTCACTGTAATAGAGCAGATGGTATGTTTGTTAAAGATACGGTGTACACACATAGAGAAACAGGGATTATAGCATCATTTAAAACAGATGCTGAGTTTAAACATAGTATTATTTATGAGCCTACTTATCCATTCTTTTTCCCTATATCTAAAGACAAGGTTGATAATTTTGAGATAAGGATAACAGATGAGAATGATTCCTTAATTGATTTTGGTGGAGCAACAACAACTACTTTTACAAACAAAGATATTCTCTTAAATAAATAGGAAGATCTGTTCTATTACAGGTTGTATGTTTAGTGTTCCTTATAACGAACTAACGGATTTAAATATCGATCATGTATTAACAAAGAAACAACTTAGTGATAAATCTAAGAAAATTAAAGAAGGTAAAGGAATGGATTTAACTTTAACTACTCCACACATGAAAAAGATTAAGAAAGAACATATGGGTGGTTTTATCTTTACAATTCCGGCCATTTTAGCAGCTTTAGGAGCAGTTGACTCATTAGCAGGTGGTGCAGCAGCGATTACTAAAACTGTAGTGGATGCTAAGCAGAATAAACAAGAACTTGAAGAACAAAAAAGGCACAATATGGCTATGGAAGAAAAACATGGAGCAGGTAAACCAAAGAAAACAAAAAACTAAAACCATTGACCAACTTCGATATAGAGAGGTTGGTGAAAGAATTAAAGATAAAACGATTTAGATGTGTATTTATGAGTGACGAACTTCCACAAAAATCCTATGTAAATGAGTGTGGTTTAGTTAACCTTGATAAATCAGAAAACATTGGTACTCATAGGAAATGCTATTGGAAAGATAACATAAAGTACGTATTCGATTCTTATGGTGGTGTTCCTCCTAAACAACTAGTAAAATATCTTGGTATAAAAAACTTATTTTACAATGACGAACGAATACAAGACTTTAATTCAGTTATATGTTGTCATCTTTGTGTTAAGGTTTTAAATCTTCTTAATCAAGGGTATTCTTTTAGTGATGTTATGTATATGATTAAAAATGAATAAGTTTAAGTGCTTTTATGATTTATATTCATAAAAGTTTTGTTTTAAGATAAATATGGAAGCTATACACAATAGATTTTTAGAATATATTGAGAAGCATGAGGATGAACTAGATGCGCTAGTTAGATTTAATTTTAATTGGTATTTTCGGGATGTTAGTAAGATAGACTTAAAAGATAAAAACAACGCATATACAGTTATTCAGTTATGGAAAATGTTAATACCTAAATTTTTGTACACGGAAGAAGAGTTGGTAAAGTTATATCCAATAATTACCGTAAAGGATATGTTATCAAATTATAACACCGGACCATTAAAATGCAGTAATTGTGGTAGTAAGTCATTAACAAAATGTAGGAGTAGCTACATTTGTCATTATTGCTCTTTAGCGAATGGTTTTGATTACAGTACTAATGAAGGAATGAGAGCTGCTTGTGTGAGAAAACCATGGTATGATACTACAAAAAGATTTAAGTTACAGCTATCTCGTTTGCAAGCTTTACAGGATAGAATTATTCCTTAAGATGTGCTCAAGGTGTTAAATGATGAATTTAGGGATATATCAAAAGATTTAATATCAACAAAAGATGTTTTAGAAGTACTAAAGAAAAACAAATACACAAAATATTATGATGATGTTTATTTAATACACTATCACCTTACCGATCAAAAACCATTAAACTTACGACATATGGAAGAAACACTTATAAATGAATTCGAAAACTTATACGAAACCTTTAAAGAACTGTATCCGAAAAGAGTATTGCTTATTAACTTAAAATGTGTATTGTACTATCTGTTGAAAAAGCACAATGTTCATGTTGATATTGATTTCAAACACTCATCTAAACAAGAAGAGATGTTAAAGAAATGTTTTGAAAAATTAGGATGTGCATTTTCTGTATAATAAATGAGTATGGATATATTTGGTAATGTTAAAGATAGAAAAGATAATGTAGATATTAGTGAAGAAATATTAAAATTATTGGAGAATTTAAATGATGTTGTTAGCGTAAGTCAACTTAGGTCAATAGAAGACAAATTAGAGAACGATAGAAAACGATTTGAGGATGCATTAGAAACGTTACAAGACACATACATAAAGAAAGAAGATTTTCCAAAGATTAGGATGGATACTACTAAATTGATTATGCAAAAAGAAACTATTATATCGATTAAGAGCTAAAAACGTTAAGGAGCCAATCTTTAGAATATTCTCACTTTCTAATGGTTACAAATTTCTCTATAATGGTAAAATAATACATATGGAATTAAGTTTGGAGAAATACTTTCTAGAGGTATATTTGGGTGATACTTTGATTGAAAATTTACCTTTTAGCTTTAACAAGAATGATATAAATACAATTAAACCTGCTAAAAATTCAGCTACGGAAGAAGGGCAATTATTGTTTGTTATAATGTACATAGAAAGAGAGCTTTCCTAAAGACGTTTGCTATATAATAAATATGGATTATTTTGGTAATGTTAAAAGTATAAAAGAAGAAGCTAGAGAAGTTTTTACATCCTGGGTTGATTTTAAGAATGAAAGATTGGTTAATGTATCTAATGGTATTGATAAGCAAGATGTTGTAACATTAGAACAGCTTGAATCAGTGAAAGAAGAGTTTAATTTACTTACACGAAAAGAAATTGTTGAATTTCCATGTCAATTGGCAGAAGATGATCTTGGGAAACCAGCCTTTTTGTATATAATTTAGCTGCTGCCTACAAATTTCTTTATAGAGGTAGGTTAATGCATATAGAATCAAGTCTTAATAAACATCTTATAGACTTATTTTTAAATGACGCTTTAGTTGAAGGTTTTCCATTATACTTTAATATACATGATCAGTTAACAATTAGACCATCCAAAGATTCTGAATTGAAAGAAGGTAAATTATTATTGGTTATTATGTATATAGAAATAGAAGATGAAGGTGAAAACGAATCAAGTGATGATGACGATAATGTTAAAAGTATAGTATTAGGTAGTGATAAATTTTAATTTTTTTGTTGATTTTCTATACAATAAATAATGATGAAGTATTGTGTTAAGTGTAAGAAATTGGCAGATACGGAGAAAGATACCATTAGAATTGAACAAACAAAGAATGGAAGATATCTAAAGAAAGGTATTTGTTCTGTATGTGGTGTTACTAAATCTCAATTCGTTAAAAAAATAATTGACTATATGATGGTAAAGGTGATAGAGAAGAAATTCATAAACCAGCAAGGAAAAACTTTGACAGATTAAGTGTGGTTATAAAAGGTATCAATGATCTTTGGGAAGCTGATCTTGTTGAAATGGATTGTGGAGTATTAAAAGGTGTTTCCAAATTAAATAAAGGCTATAAGTATCTGCTAACGATTATAGATGTGTTTTCGAAATATGCGTTTGCTGTTCCTGTTAAAGATAAGAGTGGTAAGAATGTTACAGAAGCATTTTAATCCATATTAAGAATGAGAAAACCTAGTAACTTACAAACTGATCAAGGTAAAGAGTTTTACAATAAAGAGTTTAAGAAGTTAATGGATGAAAATAAGATTAATCATTACTCAACCTATAGTGGTAAGAAAGCTTCTGTTGTTGAGAGATTTAATAGAACACTTAAGCAAAACATGTGAAAAAGGTTCACAACACGAAGTAATTACAAATGGATAGAGATATTACCAACATTGGTTAGTGAGTATAATAATAGAGTACATAGAACAATTGGTTTAAAGCCTATAGAAGTTAATAAGAAGAATGAGCTAACAATATTACAGAAAGTGTATAAGAAAGAATATAAGCGTGTTAAACCCAAATACAAATTAGGTGATCATGTTCGTATAAGTAAATCGAAAGGGTTATTTGAGAAAGGATATACACCTAATTGGTCAACAGAAGTATTCACATAATAGTTGGGTAGATAAGAGTAATGTTGTTATGTAAATATAAATGTTTGTCTTTTATGGTTATTATTCCATAAAAGGCTAGTGAACCGTTACTCTCTGTGTTAGATGATTATGTAAGGGTGTAACGATTTCGAAAGAGTTAATACTTGATATGACAAGGTGGCGAATGATAATTTATTTGTGTGGGTAAAAACTCCGAAATTGATTAAATCAACATTTTTATAACAAATATGAGTACTATGGATAATTCGTATAGATGAAATTTGTTACGAACAGATTAAAGGTAATTATTGGTATGGTATTTTTGGTGAT
The DNA here is from genome assembly GCF_964235325.1 of Thermobia domestica. Taxonomy (NCBI): domain Eukaryota; kingdom Metazoa; phylum Arthropoda; class Insecta; order Zygentoma; family Lepismatidae; genus Thermobia; species Thermobia domestica. The sequence continues at coordinate 112,852,508 of NC_137457.1, read as the reverse complement.
TTTAAACTGATTATAGATAAGAGTACAGGATACTTCAATGCTACTAAACTGTGTCAAGGTGGTGGAAAAAGGTTTGATAATTGGCTAGAAAATAAAGAATCTCAAGAACTAATAGAATACTATAACAGAAAAACCAACCCCTATAATTGTAGGAGTTGCCCGACATACCTAGTAATAGGAGGAGATAAAGAAACAACATCAATTGTCTCAGGAACATACGTTTATAAAAAAATATTTATTGCTATAGCTCACTGGCTGTCTAAAGAGTTTTATGATAAGTGTTATGATATTATTGAAAACTACTTCACACAAGATGCCGAACAATACCTTGAGGATAAAGAGCAACTACAAACGAAGGTACAAGAAATAGAACAACAAATGAATGAATTACGTATAAACAATGAGAAGCAAGAAAAAGATATCGATCGTCTTAAATCAATTGCAGCACCATATACAGACGATAATTCAAAAGATGATTGTCTAATCATATATAAGAAGAACAAACCTAATGATCCTTTCCCTTATTATGCAATTCGTTGTCTGAAGAGAAGCCTATATAAACCTCTTAATGAAGCAGAAGAAAAATAGCCGAATCATGTAATAATATACGAAAAGTTTAGAGATCCTAACAGTATTAAGCTATTCAATCTAATGCAACAAGAACTAGATATTCGTAAAGGTAAGGGTAATGAGTTCTGGACACCCCTATCAGAAGAAGAATTGATTAAAGAAATTGATTGTTTATATGATCGGTTATTATCTGATAATTAAGGTTAATACCTTATAATTAAGGTTACGATTTTTATGATATAATAGTCATAAAAGGTAATTAGTTAAACATTAAACAAACCATCTGTTGTAACATCGAATGCTAAATTCTATATACTACCTAAATCAGGATTATTATGATATTTTCTTATTATAACTCTCCAATCCACAAAATGTCTAAATATATATATAAACTCTACACAGAGGTCTTGATAAATTGAAATGTTATGCCAATGAACTTTGTCTTTGAACTCTGCAATAAATCCTTCTGTTAAATTTTGAAACATTGAAAGTATTTCCCAATCTACTTTGTCAGCATAATCTCTTATAAGGTTTTCTGATAATTGTTGAGTTCCAGATAAGCGCCACCAAGAAACTTTATCTGCATGTTCTCGTATAAAAGCTTCAGAGAGTTTGCTTCCATAAGATATAGCATCAAAAGCAACTTTGTCTTTAAACTCATTAATAAATTCTTCAGATATGTTCTGATTATACGATACTTCTCTCCAATGAACTCTATCTGCAAATTTTCTTATAAATTCTTCTGATAAGTCTTGGCTTTCCGAAATTATCTCTGAAACAACTTTATCAGCTAATTCTCTTATAAACTCTTCCGATAACTTTTTCCACGAACATATTTCACTCAAATTAACTTTCTAATGATATTTGCGTATGAAATCTTCTGTAATGTGATCATAGTTATATTCCTCCTCATAATCATCATAACCTATAGATAACCATTGTTCATCAGTCAGTGAATCTAACATCTCATCATCCAAATTCATAACGTTTGCATAGAGAATGTTTTGTATAAGAAATGAGTTGTTTTCTTTTGCGGCTTTCTTGAACAAATGATCTAACATACCTATGGACACGCTAAAATTATTTTGTCTTCATCATTATAACCACCAATATCTAAATGTTTACATACACAATCAAATATTGGTTTGTAAGATAATATTTCCTTAGCACTAGTCATGATTGTTTTTATTGTTAGATTTTTTAAATTTATCTAATTTTTGTTGATTTTCTATATAATAAATATGGAGAAAGAATTTGATTTATTACGTGATAGACTTAAACTAATTCATTATGATCTTAAACTCCTAGCAGCACTATTAGAGAAACAAATACTGTTAACGGAGAAAGAATTATTAATAATGCAACAAAAAACATCTGATTTGAGTAGTGATGATGAATATAAATATGGTAGTGATGATTATGACGATGATGAGTAAGTTTACAAAAAATGATTTAATTTTAATATGTGTATATGTAACTTTGATGGGTTATTCTCATCAAAGTCGTGTTCTAATACAAGGAGTAATATGTAGACAATGGCAGGAGTGTACAATGTTAAGTGTTGTATTAGGATAAATGGAAGTAAAAATAGTACAAAAATGATTAGAAATAATCCGGCGAAGATAAACAATGAGTAGTAAAATTTTCTATATATTAAAAGATGAGTAATTATAATACGAGGGTCATTCAATAAATAAAGAGACAAAGTTTATATTTTTAACACTAATCATTTTTTTGTTTCAGGGGTGTTAGCTGGCAACCTTGGGATATGCTCTGATCTGCTGCTTCGTAATTTTATGTCAACATAACTTCAAAAATATCAATTCATCATGGCAAGTCCTCTAGAAGATTGCACCTTAGAAGAACAGCGCTCAGTCATTAGGTTTTCAGTCGCAGAAGGTGTAAAACCAAGTGAATTTTTTTCTCGAATGTTGAGACAGTACGGTAACAGTTGTATGAACAGTGCGAATGTGTACAAGTGGTTGATCGGTTTAAAAGTGACCGAACAAGGTGATGAACCCCGATGTGGACGTCCAGTGGAAGTTTCTGGTTCTTCGTTGGAATCGAGGATTGACGGACTTATTCGTGATAACAGAAGAATTACTGTTGAAATGATAGCTGAGGAAGTTCAAGTAAGTGTTGGAACTGTTCACAATGTCATTAGGAACATTTAAAAGTACAGAAAAACGTGTGCCAGATGAGTTCCAGACGGTACAAAGGTGGCTTCGGGGTAAATCGAAAGATTTCTTCGCCAAGGGAATTAGGAAGCTGCAAGAAAGATGGGACAAATGCATAACTGTAAAGAGTGATTATATTGAAAAAAAACAACTTATTATTTACAACAGTTTACAAACCACAAGATCCACTTGAAAAATATATTACTGCAACATCTAAAGCTATATTAAACAGATTACAAATTAGCTTAAGTAAACATAGTTCATTAAAAGCTAATCTTTATATAAGTTGTACATATAAGAAAGGTAAAGAAACTCAAAACTTCTATTTTAACACTGAAAACCAGAAATATATCAACCAAGTAATTTAAAAGAAGAAATAACTAAGATGAAATAAAGATAAAGAACAAGAATGGATGAATTCCAAGCTAGAGGTTCTGGCTGGGCTCTTATAAACATTAACTCTTTACAACTAGCAATCGTCAAATATACACCATATACAGGATCAACATACATAGATCTACCTGATAAAATTAAAAATAAACAAGCAATCATAAATGTAATGAACGAAGATGAAAAATGTTTCTTATATTCAATTTGTTCTGCACTATACCCAGTTAATAAAGATCCACAACGACCTTCCAAGTACAAGCAAGCTGTTAAATACTTAGAAGAAAAATTAAAAAAAATATTCATTTTTCTGTAAAACTATGCGATATTCCAAGAGCTGAAAAATTACTTAATATTTCTATAAATGTTTATGCATATGATAAAGACTATTCAATCTATATACTAAACCACACACAAAAGAAGCAATAAAATCATGTCAATTTATTATATATAAAAGAACAAAATGAAGACCAAGTTAAAACACACTATTGTTGGATTAAGGATTTAAGCAGACTAGTATGTACACAATTAACTAAAAAGAGAGCTCGAAAATATTTATGTGATAGATGTTTGTTATACTTTTACTCCCAAGACGCTTTAAATAAACATGAGCAAGATTGTTCGTTAAATGAACAAGTAAAAATAATAATGCCTAAGGAAGGTAAATGTGTTGAATTTAAAAACTACCAATACACAATGAAAATGCCATTTGTGATTTATGCTGATTTTGAATGTCTGTTACATAAAATTATGGGTTGTGAAGAATGTTATCCGGATAACGAGCCATATTCGAAAAAATATCAACAACATATACCATCTGGATTTTGTTATTATGTAGTAAAGAGCGATGGAAGTAAATCCAATCCTGTTTTGTATAGAGGTAAGAACGCTGCTAATAAATTTATAAGACTGTTAACAAAAGAAGCTAAACACATATCGAACATATACAAACAAAATAACGAATTACCATTAACAAAAAGTCAGAGAAAAGAGTTCAATGCATCTAAATGTTGTTATTACTGTAAGCAGGAGTATACTAAAGAAAATCATAAAGTTAAGGATCACGATCATATAACAGGAAAATTTACAGCACCACTATATAATAACTGCAATTTAAAAGTTAAAGTACGAAAGTTTGTACCAGTGATCATACATAACTTGACATGATATGACTCTCACTTGTTTATAAAAGAGCTTGGATGTAATAAAGAAGAAATGGATCTAATACCCAATAATGAAGAAAGATACATATCATTCAGTAAAAAGATTGGAACTATTAAATTGAAATTTGTAGATTCATTTAGGTTTATGGCTTCTAGTTTAGACAAATTATCATCGAATTTGAAACCTGAGCAAATGATACATACCCAACACTTTTATCCTAATCAAGAACAGTTTCAACTTGTAATAAGGAAAGGTGTTTACCCATATGATTATGTTAACAATTGGGATAGGTTTAAAGAAAGAAAATTACCACTAAAGGAAGGATTCTTCAACAAGCTTATGAACACACATATAAGTGATGAAGATTATGAACATGCAAAGAAAGTATGGGAAACGTTTAACATTAAGAATTTCGGATAATACCACGATTTATATTTGAAAACAGATGTATTATTGTTAGCAGATGTGTTTGAGAACTTTAGAAAAACATGTCTTAAAGCTTATGACCTTGATCCTGCTTGGTATATGACGCCACCAGGTTTAGCTTGGGATGCAATGTTAAAGATGACAAATATAAAATTAGAATTGTGGTGAGATTATGATATGGTATTAATGGTAGAGAAAGGTATAAGAGGTGAGATTAGTCAATGTTCAAAAAGATATGTAAAAGCAAACAATAACTATATGGAATATTATGATAAGAATAAAGAAGATTCTTACTTATTGTATCTAGAAGCTAATAACTTGTATGGGTGGGCAATGAATCAATATCTACCGTATAAGGGATTTAGATGGTTAAGTGAAGATGAGATTGAAGAAATAGATTTCACTAATATACCTGATGATTCTGATACTGGTTACATATTAGAAGTTGATATTGAATATCCTAAAGAATTACATGACTATCACAAAGACTACCCATTTGCTCCTCAAAATATATGTCCGCCTGGTTCAAAACAATCGAAGCTATTAACAACCCTATATGACAAAGAAAAATATGTAATTCACTATCGAAACCTAAAACAATGTCTTTCACATGGATTAAAACTTAACAAGATACGTCGAGTAATAGAGTTCAAACAATCAGATTGGTTAAATAAATATATTGATTTAAACACACAAATGAGAACGAAAGCAACAAATGATTTTGAGAAAGACTTTTATAAGCTCATGAATAATTCGGTATTTGGGAAAACTATGGAGAATATTAGAAAGAGAGTTAATATTAAACTTGTAAGTGATGAAAAAAATACGAAAAGCTTGTAGGAAAACCAAATAATAAGAGTACTACAGTTTTTACAAAAAATTTAGTAGCAGTTCACATGAACAATGTTAAAGTGCAATTTAACAAACCGATTTAGGTTGGTATGTCAATTCTAGATTTGTCAACATATTTAATGTACGATTTCCATTATAATGTGATGAAACCAAAATATAAAGACAAAATAGAAGTACGTTATACAGATACCGATAGTTATATATACCATATCCAAACAGAAGATGTGTACGAGGACATGAAAAATTATATTGATTACTTCGACATGAGTGATTACCCTAAAGATAACAAATATAAAATACCACAAATCAATAAGAAAATACTTTGTAAGATGAAGGATGAAATTAAAGGTACAATCATAGAAGAGTTTGTGGGTTTAAGAAGTAAGATGTACAGTATAAAAGCACCTCAAATAGATTTAACAGATAAAGACTTTAAAGGTAAGTTCGATACAGAAAAGTGTTGTAAGAAAGCTAAAGGTGTTAAGAAGAGTGTCGTGTATAAAGAACTTACATTTAACGAATATAAGGACTGTTTGATTAGCCAAATGGAATATTATAAGAAGATGAATTTGATTAGAAGTTATAAGCACGATTTGTACAGTATAGAAGTAAATAAGTTAGCTTTAAGTTGTGTGAATGATAAGAGATGTGTTTTAAAGAATGGGATAAATACCCTGCCATGGGGACATTATAACTTAGAATAGTTGTAGATTTAGATGTAAGTTTTTAGATTTTAAGTTTTTAGATGTAAGTTTTTTATGATTTTAAATGTCATAAAAGCATATTCAATCTCACTTTAACATTGTAGTTATGGGAATACTTTGCGCTATATATAGTTAGTTGGATCCTTCTGCGCTGGTTAAAAAATATTGGGAGGAGGAAAATGCGCTCGTAGTAACCATATCTAACTACTAACGTACTATTTTAGATGCCCTTTTGAGATCGCACCGAAGAAAAAATAAAATATATTTTCATTATTTACAAATATTATCACAAAGACCGTAAATAATTCATCCTCTCTCGCAAATATTTCCTACGTAGTTAAAACACGAACATTTGTCCCACAACTAGTGGAATACGGAGTATTGCAAGTAAAATATGGTATGCAGTCTTGCATGTCTTATTTTTAATCGCCTTAAAATGAGTGTCCTCTTCAACATGTCCCAGTGGCGTCACTAGGTGCTTTTGTTTGGGGGGAGGGGAGGCAGACTATCCAACAACTCCAAAAATCCATTGAGTATTTTAGATTTATCTTCAATCAAGAACAGTGGCAGCGTAAGGCAAACTGGGGCCCGGGCCCAGTGAAGTATATCGGGGCCCCTTTTCGAACAAACGTGATTTATACACTTTTTTGACATTCATTTACATAAGATTATAGAGGTTACAGCAAAAACAAAACCAACTCTGACTTTTAAACCAAATGGTGGGGAATCAACTAAACAAACAGTACAACGTCTTACAGGAACAAACGACCCTAGGAAAGACAAATTAAAAATCAGTGGAATGAGAACGACTAAGGACATAGTTGTATTAGAAACAGCAACAAACGAATATCTACACAAGATAACATCGAAAGAGGAAATCAAAAAGAACTTTACCTTTGAAGAAAGTAGAAAAAGAAATCCATTAATGATAATTTATGGTTATCCTTCAGAATTGAAAGATGAGGAAGTAGTGACAGCAATTGTAGAGCAAAACTTCGAGGAAAATGAAATAGAAGAGGCTAAGCAAATCAAAGCCCGTTTTAGAGCGGGAAGAAAAAATCAAAAAAGTGTCACTTGTTCGTAGAAGTTACTCCACAAATAAGAAGACTGCTAATTAATAAAGATAAGGTCTATATAGACTATGAGTCCCACAAGATAAAAGACTTTATAGTTGTTCCAAAATGTTTTGTGTGTTAAGAGTTTGGACACGTAAGCAAATATTGTGATAACAAGGACAAACAAAGATGCAGGTATTGCGGCACATTAAGACATAAAAGCCAAGAATGCGAGGACAAGAACAAAAACGTATGTGTCCCATAAAAACTCAGACATAAAACATGTCACACTCCAAATACAGAAGAATGCGTTTCATACATGGCCGCAAGAGATGGAATAATCAGTAAGATCAATTATGGCTGAGAAAAAGCAGTAATAAAGAAAAAATCCCCAAGCAAACCAAAAAGATTAGAAGAGTTCTTAGAGAGGAAAAGAAATGGAAATAAATTATATAAAAATAAATACGTGCAAACTGACTTATTTGAAATAAATAACTCTAAATTAGAAACAAAATCTGAAGGAGAATTTAAAACCCTCTTGGAGAATAGAATGAAAGACAAATACAGAAAACAAAATACTATCCAACAAGAATTTAACCAACAAAAATTTTCAAAATTAGAAGATTCCTTTACACAAGGAGAAGAAAAATACTTATTTCCGGAAAAAACAAAACCTATTCAAGATACCGCAATATCATCATCAGAATCAGAGGCAAAAATAAACTCACCAGTGATAACTGAGCCCCTACCTCTGTACGAAAGAATGGAACATAAATATAAATTCGCCAAACTAGAGGATAAACAAATTCTAACAGTAGCATTTAGACAGATTATCAGAGATTTACACGAAAAAGGAAGAACCATTACAGATCCTGTACTGGAAGAAGTAGACAGAATGGAGCTCAGAATATGTGATCTACCTGCAAATAGTTGGGAATTAATTGAGTTGATTGATGAAGCATTTGAAAGAAGAGGAATATACTGGAACATTGATAACGTATACAAACAAATGGTAAACGCCCACGGTAGATTATACTTTGATTTTAGTAAAACGGGAACGGAAGCAATTGTACACACCAAATATGCATAAAACATCCAAAACCTTAAGATTTTTGCAAAATATCGCCCATAGATCAAAAATTGCAACGATGGAACTAACAAGGGACATCACCCAATTGTCCGGCTCCGATTTCAATGAAATTTTTGTCGCTGATAGAGGACATGTATTCATTACTTGTGATGACAGAAATTTTTGCCATGGTGCATGTTTTCTATTTTTTAATAATTTTTAAAGGTTGTGATGTGGTTAATAGAGATTACTGCGTAAGTCCCTTACTACCCTTTGTAAACGGAGTGATAATGAAAAAACAACCATGTAGATACGTATAGGACCTAAGGGGAAGTCGTATGGTAGTTATGACCTTGACGGCAGCCATATTGAAATCCGCCATTTTGAATTAAGGTCAAGTTTTTTAAATGGGAACAGGGTAATGTGATACATAATTTCGGGCTAGAATTTAATCAGGAAGACAATGGTGAAGTTAGTTTTAAGATGCGCTTATTTGGTAAAAAGTTACAGGCATATTAATTGTTTATACTTACTATGTGCGTAAGTCCCTTACCGCCGCTTCTAACCCGCGTATTAATGATAAGTGGATAAACTTTTCGGTAATACATATTATGCCTAGAGGGAAGTGATACGATAAGGGTATCATTGACGGCAGCCATCTTGAAATCCGCTATTTTGAATTAAAGTGAAGTTTTGAAAACTGAAAACCATAGAATGTGGCACCAAATTTTAATAGTAAATTTTCCCCAAAAGAAAATGGTATGCTTATTTTTGTTCTATAGTTAACCAGTATGAATTTATGACTTCTGATGTGCACGAAACGTCCATTATTCGATGTTTCAAAGTAGCAACATTTCTAATTTTCATCGCATGTTTTAAGATTCCAACTGGCACTTTGCAATTGTTTCCATGGCTCATGTTTTCTAAATTTATTACATTTTTTTAAGAGTTGCGATTTGTCAGTTCATGAATAGTGTTGGGATTACCATCTAGCAATCTTTCTCAATTTTGAAGACTTGCCATGTAATTATTAATTTCCTAGGCAGTGTAACTATTTATTTTAACCCGAATACATGAGGAACCTATGGACCTCTGTGAAGTAAAGAAATACAAATGAAATTATAAGAAATTGGTGGAACACGAACTCAAAATTATCATGAAATGTAGCCTACATGTTGCGCAAACGACAAACATTATTTTTTAAAAATAAATACAACTTTACAACTTTAAAGGAACAGCAGCAATGATAGAAAATATGAAAGAGACATAATATAGCTGTCACATTAAAATTGCTATTACTATTAATGACTGTTACTATTAAAATTTGGTGCCACATGCTATGGTTTTCAGTTTTCAAAACTTCACTTTAATTCAAAATGGCGGATTTCAAGATGGCTGCCGTCAATGATACCCTTATCGTATCACTTCCCTCTAGGCATAATATGTATTACCGAAAAGTTTATACACTTATTATCATTAATACGCGGGTTAGAAGCGGCGGTAAGGGACTTACGCACATAGTAAGTATAAACAATTAATATGCCTGTAACTTTTTACCAAATAAGCGCATCTTAAAACTAACTTCACCGTTGTCTTCCTGATTAAATTCTAGCCCGAAATTATGTATCACATTACCCTGTTCCCATTTAAAAAACTTGACCTTAATTCAAAATGGCGGATTTCAATATGGCTGCCGTCAAGGTCATAACTACCATACGACTTCCCCTTAGGTCCTATACGTATCTACATGGTTGTTTTTTCATTATCACTCCGTTTACAAAGGGTAGTAAGGGACTTCTGCAGTAATCTCTATTAACCACATCACAACCTTTAAAAATTATTAAAAAATAGAAAACATGCACCATGGCAAAAATTTCTGTCATCACAAGTAATGAATACATGTCCTCTATCAGCAATAAAAATTTCATTGAAATCGGAGCCGGACAATTGGGTGATGTCCCTTGTAAGAAGATATGCAGAAATAAATAATATAGAGATACTAATAATTCAAGAACCTTACTTAATAAAGAACAAATTGGCAGCTTTCTCAGCGACTGCAAGAATTATTTAGGGAGGAGATGAGCCAAAAGTTGTCATTGCTATCATGAATAGAGATCTCGAAATCCTAAAAATATCACAACACTGTGACGATTGAAACGTTTGTATAGAAATTTCATATGGACATGTTAGCTTCTGGCTCATAAATTCTTATTTTCAATATAGCATAGAAACTCAAGTATTTTTACAAAAACGACAAGACTTAATCTGGAAACATCCTAACAAAAAGTTTATTTTATCGGCAGATGTAAACGCTAAATCCACTGCCTGGGGCTCACCTACCACAGATATAAGAGGTGAGACCGGTGAAGATTTTATACAGCAAAATGGATTATTACTACTAAACAGGGGAAATAAACCAACATTTGTGGGCCCCAGAGGGGAATCGTTCATAGATGTTACGTTATGTACTCTGGGCTTAGAAAATACGATAAGTAATTGGACAGTGCACGACAGAATAACTATAAGTGACCATGAAGTAATATCTTTCGATTTGAAAATAGGCGAAATAGAAGCCCATAATGAGACAACAAACATTCAGAAAACAGACTGGGGATTGTTCGAGAAAAAGCTTATCTTACCTCAGATAGAAGATTCAGAAAATGTGAATGGACTTGCTTTACAAACTGAAAAGGCCACTAAGCTAGCTTTACAGGAATCGACACCAAAATATAATTCAAAACCTGAACACAGCAAATTCTGGACTCCTAAATTAGGGTGCCTAAAGAAAATCCTAAAAGCTAAAAGAAAAAGTTATCAATCAGTTTTATCACCAATAATCAAACAGAGAAGATTAATCATATATAGAACTGCGAAACACGAATATACTGAAGAATTGCTTGAATCTAAGAAAAGAAGCTGGGAGAAATTTCTAAGAAAAAACATAGAACTGGATCCATGGGGCCTACCATATAAACTAATAATACAAAAAATAAACCCAACGACATTATTAACTATAAAAAATAATGACGGTTCTTACACCCAAACTTGGGAAGAAACCATACAGAAACTTACTAGCAAATTTTTTCCAAGGGACTTACAAGATAATGAAAATGAAAATCAACGCAAAATACGAAGAGAATTTGAGAACACTCAACCCGTAGAAGTCTTACACGATATTTAGGAGATAACAAATACTGAAGTAGAAGAAATTATAAGAAAACTAAAAACAAGGAAAGCTCCAGGGTTGGATGGCATAAAAAATGAAATTTATAAAAATAAGAAAAGTATTTGGATTCCCTATTTCACAAGACTGTTTAATTTTTTACTCAGAAAACAGGAATTCCCAACCATTTAGAAACAAGCTAAATTAATAATATTGTTAAAACGACAAGATAAAGACCCAACCGATGTAAGTTCGTACCGTCCTATCTGTCTACTCAGAAACATCGCGAAATTTTTTGAAAAAGTAATAGCTAGTAGAATTAATAATGTTAGGAACATTGAAAATGATAAACTACAATTTGGCTTTAGGCCCGGCAAATCGACAGAAGATGCTCTCAACACCTTTGTAGAACAAATTAGAAGAAGTTGTTCAGTAAATAAATACGCGTTGGCATTATTTGTCGATATCGAAGGCGCGTTTGACAATCTTTGGATTCCTTCATTAATTCAAAATCTCATCAAAATAAATGTACCGGAGTACTTATTAAACATTATTAAGAATTACTTTAAAGATAGAAAAATATTAATTAAAGGTGAAAAAGGGAATATTGTAGTTAAGACAGAGAAAGGATGACCCCAAGGATCAATCTTGGGACCGTTGTTGTGGGACATAGAATTGCGGCCCTGTCTGGAAATTCTAAATAGTAAAGAAGAAATAGACCGAGTAGTGGCTTTTGCTGACGACATTGCAATTATCATCTCAGCTAATTCACGAAGAGAATTAGAAATTAAAGCAGAATTAGTCATTATTATCTTACAAAATTGGAGTAACAAAAGTAAGTTAAGGCTATCTTCGAAGAAAACAAAGTATATGTTGTTCGGTACACAACTGCGTAGGAATCCAACAATCAAATTAGGAACTAATACGATAAAAAGGGAAGCAGAATTCAAATACTTGGGTATACACATTGACGAAAAACTAAATTTTGGGCCACATATAAGATATGTAGTAGACAGGGGTCATAAAGTTGCAAACAAGTTAATATCGATAGCAAATACCACGTACAAACTACCAAGGAAAATAATTAAATTATATCAAGAAACTTTATTAAGTGCAACAATGGCATATGCTTCAAGCGTGTGGGCCCACAGATTGTTGGAAAATAATACCTTAAAACAAAATGTCGATAGACCTCAAAGGAATTTATTAATAAGATTAAGTGGAGCATTCAGTACGACACCGCTTATTACGTTAAATGTTTTGTTAGGAGTCAAACCATTAGGTTTAATTATCAGGAAAAGAGCTGCAATTTATTGGTTAAAAAATCAAACATGGGGAAAGTACAATAATTATTAAGCACTCAAAGTAAAACGGTCGAAGATATAGAAAACGAACTAATAAAAATTTGGAACAAAAATTGGCAAGAAACCAAAGTCTCACGTAGATTTTATAATATAATACCAAAAATTGATACTCGTCTCACAGCACTTTGACCCCAACCCAGGACTGATACATTATCTCTCAGGACACGGGCCATATGAACAATACCTGTACAGAATGGGTTTGAAAGAACATCCCAGATGCCAATGCCAAGAACTAGGCACGCCGGAACACCATATTCTATGGTGTCCACTCTTGGAAGATCAATTACAGGGAAGAGATGACATCAGAACAAAAGAAACAGGGGAAGTCTTAGCTAAGGAAGAGGACTACAAAATATTAAGTAGAATAGCAAAGGAATATTCTGATCTAAGAAAACAATTATATAAAAGGCAACAAGAATAAGAGAAAACTTTTTGGAAATGTGATACAGGAATAAACAAAATGTAGAAGAAAACACTAAGGAATGAAAATGAATGTGTCAGAGTGCAAATGAATATCTTCCAGGACCGGAGTTTTTGCTCCAGGAACGCTGGATTTCCGCTTGCCCCGGAAGAATAGTGTGAATATGCGCTCGACGCATCCCCGGCATCCAGCCGGATTGGAACTCCGGATGTGTTGAGCGGGTGTGCACGTAAATAGGTGGTGGGAAATAGCGTAAATTTAAAACAAAGCAAAAATATCATATACATAACATACACTAAAGATCCTATGCACAACATAAGCCAATTACTCGGGGTCCACCTCGAACCTTGTTCGTGTAGGTGTCAACACCGGTCCCAGCGCTCACGGCGGCAGGACACAACTGACCAGGGCCTGCACTATGTGCTCCGAGTGGGTCCTGGACCTCAAACCGTTGCACTGAGGACCAGAACCATAGAAGTCAATTGTGGAAAACTGAAATGACTAACACAGCTTAAAATCAATAAGGAAATCAAAGTTTGCGTGATCGCAGAAAAGTGAATGGGTGTTGTAGTGTGCAGTGTGGTGATAGTGGTATGTTGTTTTTATTACGGAAAAGTTGTGTTTTCACACACAGGAGTGTGTAGTGCTTATTTAAACGTGCAATATTTAAATGCAAGTGTACAATAATGATGCTGAGTTCAGTGGTGCAAATATTATCATCCTCTATTAGAAGAATGTAGTAAAAAAAATATTTAAAAAAATCATACAGGAGGAAACCTAAATTTAAAAAATGTCAAAAATAAAAAGAAGAAAATAAAATAGATGGAAAGCCTATCATACAGGTGAAACCTAAATCCAATGAAGATGATACAAAAAATAGGTGGAAGGTTATTATATAGGTGGAAAGCCTAGCATACAGATGGAAGGCCATCACAGATGAAATCTAAATCTACTGATGATGATGATAGTACAAAAATGGGTGGAAAGGATATTATATAGGTGTAAAGCTAATCATACAGGAGAAACCTGACTCAATGAGGAAGATGATAAAAAAAACTAGGTGGAAAGCCTATCATGCATTTGAAACCTAGACCTATGAAGATGATGATAAACATACGAAAAGGCTAAGTATGATAAAATGAACGAGGATGAAACAATTGAAGACTAGAGTAAGCTAAACTTGAGTCGAGAATAGAATAGAATAGGAAAATTAGATGAACAAGTATTAGGTAGTTAGGAGTCTATATAAAAAAATCTTTTTTTCTTTCTTTTTTTTCTTTGTTGATTTTGTCTAAATTTTATTTTGTTGTTTCTTAGTGTTGTGGATTCGTCCATTTTTACTATCCCTCGTCCCTGTCCTCCCTTGTCCAAATTGAAAACCAAATGAATGATGAAAAATAATAAAGCAAAGAAGATTGCAATGATGATAGCCGTGTTTCGGTTAAACTTTCAGGTGCCGAAACTGAAAGGCGCAATCTGAGCAAAAAAAAAAAATCATTAACATAATCATTTTTTCTATTTACTCCTCCCCCTTTTCCGTTGGTGTGCGTGTTTCGGTTATTTTAATCTGAGTATAATTAAACAAATGCGGTGACATTCAGCATCCCTGAATATTCTTTTTAATAGTTAGAACCGCCTTCAGGTTGGTATCTATAAAAACTGAACCAGGACTACTATTGTATATTGTTTTCATTTTTATTCATTTTTAAACGAAGGACAGGATATAAAAAGGATTAGGGATACAAGTGTAACCGAAACTATAACCCACGAAAGAAATAACATGATCTTAAGAACAAACTAAACTTAACAACCAAGAATCCAGAATTTATCCTACACCTATACTATCCTAGTATCAACGCGTACCGTAATTAGATGGAATAGTGGAAATCATGCTCCTAATAATACATTTAGAGATGGATTAATCTACTGAATGTAACATTGAGCTGATATTGCAAACATTACAAATAATAATATAACCGATGCGATTTCTAAAGGTAAGCTCTATGTTTTCTAGAATTCTTTGTTCGGTTCTCCCCTTTGGTGTTTCTCCTGTGAAATTTCTCATATGAGTCAGTTTATTCATAGTTTCTCCCTGTCTGAATTTGCGCTACATGGGTTTTATTAGACTAGATTTTTATCTTACAATTATTCTATTCACTTTAACATTCGGTTTCTCTCCAGTGATCATTCACAGTACTTAAACACTTTTTTTACCGAACTATTAGTAAAAAATGGCTAGAACAGATTTATCTCCTGCGTGTCTTCTTCACATATTTTTACTAGGTTTTTTTCCAGTGATAATTTATTATCTATGTAGACCCATTGCTTTCGCCGAAATGTCAATGAATACTTAAGCACTAGAATATTTATCTCCTGCTTGTCTAGTTTACTATTGTTTCCAGATTTCATACTTGTTTTATGATTATACTATTTTGTATGTAATAATTCAGTCATGTTTATATTCTGCCACTTATGACTACTTCCATTACCTCTTACTAACATAGAATTAAAGTATATTATAACAAAAAATTCTGAATGTATTGAATAATTGGGGATATATTATTGATTAAATATGTAAGCACAGAATTCTTACTTTTCATTGCCACCCATCACCAGTCAATTGACAGATCTTAACGGCTTTTTATTACTCTATTGTTACTTTTGTATTTTATTGCCTTTGCTTGTAACATGAAACTACTTTCGGCAGTAGTTCCATTACCATATTATTCTGTGTTCCAGAAACATTCAGAATAATACCTTCCTTGCTTTGGTAGCAGCGCAAGTCTCAACTATATTATCAAAATCCAAAGTGGATGCTAGTTCATTTTCGATAGAAAGAATGCCCAGATTCGTGAATCTTTCTTGACTCATTGTGGAAAGCAAGTATGATTTTATCAATTGCATTTTGCTGAAAGACCTTTCACACGATGCGAAAGATACATGCACTGTTATCAAAATCTGAAGAGCTGTTGGCAAACTTCCCCAAATTTGGCTCCATTCAGGATGCCTTGTGGGAAAAAGTCAAGCTGTTCTTTAGCTTTCTGAGCACACCTTAGTGAACATATTATATCCTTATAATCCTGAAATAATTCTAAGCCATCCAGGCCATTCGGGTAGAACAAAGCCAAATCAGAACAATATGCTTTTAGCCTGTCCTCGCTCTCATCATCTAGCTGCTGCACAAAGTTTGCCATAGAACACAGGAATCCAAATCTGTCGTTCAGGTCATGCATCTGAGTAAAATGATCATACATTTGTTGTCTCATCTCATCTAGAATTTCATTGATAGAGCGCTTCACTTTGGCCTGTGCAGTCAGGGGTTAATTCTTTGCTTCTAGAGGCATGCATCTCTTTCTCCTGTGTGTATCCACAGTTATGTTCCATGCGCTGCAACTTCCTTCAGCTGCAGATATGATTTCCTTGCCCAGCACAAGTCTCCAGGTATCAATGGTGTCAACCAGGCTCTGTAACTGGTTAAGAGTTTGATTGAAATTCACATCCTGAGATTGAAGGAATTTTTGGATCCGATCACTATATGACAGATCTGCAGACCAGTAAAGTGATGAAGTTAAATGACTGGATGCTTGCAAGAAGAAGACCAGCATTTCCTCTAGTATCAACTGTTTCAGTCGAAGTGTCACGCAGATCTTACACCAGATCAGTTACTTCATCCAATTAACTAGAAAGTGCCTTCAAAGCTTCTGCTTTTGAACTCCATGTAGTGTGTGTTACGTTTTACACCAATCTTTACGTGGTTTTGCAGTACATTCATTCGGCGAGTAGATCCAGAGAAGAATACCAAAAAACGTTGAGTTGCCCCAAACCAAGTGTCCGACAGAACGTTAACGTGCGCAGCATGTAAGTCACAAGGTTCAATGAATTATTGTTACAAGTAACGAAAATGACCAAAAGACTTATATTCCGTATCAAAGTTTGAACTCCAGAATATTGCCCAGTCATTGTAGGCTGATTTTATCACAACATTGGCATCTGCAATCTTAATATCAAGCATATCACGTTGTAGTTACTTCAGTATTTCAGCAGAAATACTCTCAGCAATCTTCCCTTCGACAGAGATAAATTCAATAAATGCTTTCCGAACTTGAACAGATTCACGTTGTATGTCAACAAATCGAATGATTTGTGACAACTGTTCCACATGAGAACAATCAGAAGTTGAATTAAATATAATGATGAAGTATTTTGAATATTTGAACACTTGTTTTCTTATTGAACATTTTCTTCATTCTACATTTGTGGGCTGAAATGTAAATTAATACACCAAAAAACAAGAGCAGAAGTGGGGAAACCCGCTAATCAAAAGGGTTTCGTTCGCTGAAAATTCGACTTGTAAAGGACAAAAGAAAAAGACAGAAGAAAAACAAGTGAATCTGCGACTATAGCGTCTGCACCAAAAAGCTTTCAGTTAGCAAGAGAGTGCTAGTACCCTAATAAAGCATGTGGTTTATTCCTTCTTTCTAGTATTCCCTTGAACTAATATAACTTGCATCATAAGACCTTAGAATGTAAACAACATAATATACTTTGACTTTCTTTTATTATATTTGAATCTACACAGTTTTTTCCTTTAAATATCTCTGAGGTTATTGAACAAAGTGAAACTTTTATTTTATTCATATTTTAATCCACATATACATTTTTTTCTTTTAAATATCTTTGAGACCCCACGAGATTAAAATTTTGTTTTATTTAGTGTTCACCGACATTCAACATTTTTTTTTTATTTTCTTGGGGGTCCCAAGAAAGTGAAATGTTTACTTTATTTTTCACCTATATTCAGAGCTTTTTCCTTTAAATTTCCTCCAAGATAATGAAACTTTTATTTTATTTATTTTTAAAATACATGCAGTTCTTTTCTTTAAATTTATTTCGGGTCTCCAAGAGAGTGAGGCCCGAAGCTTATAGATTGCATAGCTTATACGGAAATCCGGCACTGATTAGCTTTATTAGACATATATTTCTGTTGTTTCATCCGTCATTTGGTGTAATATTGATTGACAATTGCGTTTCCTTTTAGGGAAGGTGTGCATTATGAACCTTGACATCCCTTGTGCGGCTCATGCGAACAAAGTTCCTTATTAATTACTTTTTACCTACCGTCGGGGGCCCCCAGATATTTGGGCCCGGGGCGAAGGCATCGCTCGCCCCGCCCTTACGCCGCCACTGATCAAGAACTCAGTAAAATTCGAGTGCTTCTGTTTGCAAAGGAATATAGTTATTGTTGTATGTTTGTACATTTTTATCACCATAGCCATGTTTATTTTATTTTCGTTGTTCGTAAGTGTGCGTTCGCATATTACGCATATTGTGCTCGTTGAGGTACAAATACACCATTTTGACCTTAAGAAAAGAAAATGAAGAAATTATTGTTTCTCAAAGCAATTACTTTTAAAGAAACTTTTTAAAAACAACTTTTATTTTTTACTTCTAGCCGAAGTAATAATACTATACGGTAAATACCATACAAAAATATTCAAGTCTTACAAATCTATTTATCTAAAATTTGCCGCTTGAACTAGTTTTTAGATTTTAAGAAAGGTATTTACTGTATATAGTAACAGAAGATTAATCAAAGATCATTTACTCAGTGACTGAAGATACTGAATTTTAAGGTCGGTTCTGCAATCTTCTGTTGCATTTGAATGCAAATTCATGAGTAATGCAATTTTCTTTCGTCTTTTTCTAAATACAACGTATTTTCGGTGTGAAATTTAGGGGGGCTTAAGGAAATTTGGGGGGAACGCCGAGCTTTTCTGAATGGTATCGTACTTAAATCTTTAACGTGGTCGGTTCCTGACAAATATTATTTTTAATTATTTAATTTTAATATAATTTTGAATCATGGTGATATATTTGTTTTCTGTTACTCTGTATCCATTTGCCGGATAGTATGATATATTTTCCAGGTAAAGAAATATGTGGTACCAGATCACCTACGGGTGTTAACTTGAACACCTGAATTTTAACACTCGATGTATTGTGGAATACAGAATGATGCATATCTCCAAATACACATGAAAAATCTCCTATACAAAACTGAAGATACACCTAGGTAGAATATTTCTTAATTAAACTATAAACATTATGTGTGAGTGTATCACTATTAACAAACTCTAGTAACTTAGCCATCCCCGCTGCTCTAAGGGTAGCACGCGGGTCTCGAGTTCTGTTTTGTGGTTTTACGCGGTTCCACAAGGGCTATTTTGGGACATTAAATATATAGCCACCAGAGGGAGCGACTTTCCTTCCCATACTGAATACTTAATATATAAATCAAGAAGAGATGTATTAAAACTTCGGTGAAAACTGGAAATGTCAAATTATTTTACTTTTCTTGCATTAATATATGCATCACGGGTGTTTTATTTGAACTCACCGCAAAATATCATATTACTGTTATTAGGTTTGATTAGAGTTTAACGTGGTCGTTTTCAATAATGAGATTACACCAGATAAGATCTACATAAAGAGGGATCCAAATCATTACTCGAGATTCCATCTAAGTCAAGTACTTTAACGAGAATCGAAATTGGAACGATGTAGAAACATAAGCACTAGCAACTCAGTCTAAGTAGCACAGTCTTACTGTATTCAGAATGAAAAGACATACGTGATTTTAATAAATATTTAGTATCAAGTTTTCTATATTTATTATTTTGAGTTTGGTTTACCAAAACTCCTTTATATATTTACCATATCCGTGTCTGTGTGTGTGTGTGTGTGTCCGGGAAACAAAATTCTCTAGAATTATTTGATGGATCATAACCACATTTGGTCAACATATAAAGGATCAAAGTTAGGAAATTGGTTTGTTATTATAACCATCTACTCAAACCGGAAGTGGTTTAAATAATCAATTTCCGGTTTGATCATTGATCACCATAGATAACAAAAAACTGCAATATATAACGAAAAGCCGTTTTCTGCAATCGATTAAGCGTCCTAAGAACTTCATCCTTACCTCTCTACTGAAATAGTAAGTGGTTCAAATTAATTATAACTTCTGGCTTCAATAAATTTTGATCTATATAGAACATAAACTATTAAAGATAGATGGAATTGCTTTCCTGCAATCCATTAAGCATCTCAAAAATAGCTTTCATTTCCTTCGTTAACCTTCAATTGAAACCAGAAGTCACGAAAATTAACCTCTTCCGGTTTGAATAATGATCTTCATAGAGCAGGGGAATGATAACAGTTAGCGAGAAGCAGTTTTTACATTCAATTTAGCGTTCCTAAAATACCTATCATCTTCTGCCCTAAGCCTTTACTAAAACCGGAATTGGTAGAAGCCAGCCACTTCGAGTTTTAACATTGACGGCTACAGAGCAAAAACTGTAATATAACAAGAAGAGATTTTCAGCAATCAATTCAGCGACACAAGATGTAGCATTCCAGCTACATGGAAATAGAGATTTGCATTGACTGGATTTTTTTTAAAAATGTAAACCTTGATTGAATGCAAAATTTGTATTAATCATATCTAGTCAAATATTATTCATATTTAGGGTAATTATATTCAATTATGAAGTATCTGCGTTATATATGGGCCTACAGTAACGTTTATTTAACGTTTATGTGGTATCAGACGTTTTGAAAGAAAATGTTTTTTAAAATGTTTCTTTAAAAAAAATGAGAGAGAAAAAAGATGTAACGAGCGATAATAACGTGAGAGAGAATTTCCTATCCTGTATGGCGAGTCTTGCTTTCGAAGCAGCTGCCTCCTGAGGCTGATTTGCTGTTTTGCCTCCGCTGGTGGAGTTGGCCTCGCGTGTGCTTGTTCACCGTGTGTTGTCTCATAGCTTGCATGGCGCGTGTTATAGTTGAGTGCAGAGTTAAAAATGGAGAAAAAAGTGGCCAAAGGTGAAATGAGTGTATTGAAAATGCTTTCAGTGAACATAATTGAGTGTTTTGTTAGTAATTGTGATCTCAGAGAATTTTGTTCACTTGTGGAAAGTATTTTTCTTGAAATTTAATGAAGTTAAACCGGCATCGAGGAGACGGTGCTTGAGTGAGCCTTGGTGGTCAGACAAAAGTGCCCATTAAAGTGACTCCAATCTGCTCCATTTTGTGATTATATTGTTTGGATTTCAATGTTTTGTAATTTTTTAAAGCTATCTTTTCCGCCTTTCCTCAAAAAAAAATCAATTATACTCACTTCGTCTCGGGCCCAATTTGGCAGAAAGTCAGTACTAGACCATAGGACATAAGCTGTTCCAACCAGAGGGAAGTAATATTATCTACAAAGGTAAAATATTACTGGAACTAAATTTCGTTTCGCTTAATCCTGGTAAGTTCGCAGTTAATTAGTAGTTTGTACATATGAGTTTAGTTGGTTACATAGTGACATTAATGAGCTGGAAATGGGTTAATATAACTTGCATTCAATCGCTGACATGTATTCGGGTATTTTCCAGAGTATAAGCGTGATATTTTTAGAGTTTTTGCAAAAAATTGAACCCCCCCCCCAAATTTTTCGACTCACCTCACTAGTAATGCTTAAATGGTGTTTTGAATGGAAATTCTTGGTATGATTGTCCACTAATCAATGAATTACCTTTTCTGATGTTAATTTCTTTGATCAGAGCTTAGCGTTAATGCAAACTCTCTCTCACGTCATTATTACACTCGGAATCAAAGTTTTGGGTATAACAAAATTGGTCTTCAGGAATGCTATTTCCAATGTTTTGAATAGGAAGAATTGAAGAGGCAATTAAGAGTGTTGAAATTAAAAATGCATATATGTGAATTCAAGAAATTGAATGGGTCAGATTGATTGAACTGGATTTGAAATTTTGGGTCCTAAATCGTACTAGGCTGGAATTGATTTCTTTAATTTGTGGTTATATTAGTATAATCTGTGGTAAGGACCTCGTTTTGCACAATAAGAAATTGTATTTAAAAAAAATTGTCTCGCGGACAACATTAAGAGGTAGAGTACCGAATATTGCAGAGCCATTGAGAAATAATCAGAAAAGAACAAATATATTTTAGTATACATTTTCTTGCATTTTCATGCATTTGAAAAAACTTAAATGGTTTCAATTTCTTTAATTAGTAATATTGATCAATTAAGATATTTTTGGCTCAAGAAAAATATTTTCTCTGAATAGGTGCGAAATATTAAACATTCTTTTTCCTAGAGTCTTTGCTAGTATTACGAATTGTTCTTAGCTTAAATATATTGAGAGAAATCTATAAATTCAAAGTTCAATCTGAAAGTACTAGATATTTTTTTTAATATAAAGACAATTTGCGTAATTGCTCTGGAATTTAATTTCATTGTTTGATTTTTTTTCTGGATATTTTAATCGTGTTGGTGAATATCTATTCTTCAAACGCTTGAGCAAATATTCACCTATACTTATTGTAATAAAATTTGTTATTTGAAAACTAAATTTTTGTTGGTTATTTTTGTTATTGTTTAACCTTATCCCAGAGTGAATACTGGGTAATCACAGTCTAGTCATAGGTTAATCAGGTGATCTTGAGCCGCGCGGATCCACCTACCGTAGTCCCTTCTTCGGTGGAGTTCGGGGTTGGTTTAGAATTTTCTTCCTTTTTTTTTTTTTTTTTTTTTGAATCAACCTCTGACTCCTGGGGAATGGGGCGTTACAATGACAAAACAGCAAATCAAATTTAATTTTTATATTGTTATTTTTCTGGTTACGTTAAATTTACAAAATTTTCACTTATTAATTATATATACTGTGTTTTCATAAATATTTGTAACCTCCAGCTCCGGTTAGATAATTGATGGTTGTATTTTGTAGGAATATTATTGGAAATTTTCTACAGCATTAATCATTATTTATATTTTAAAAAGTTTCTAGAATTAAGTTTTGAAATTTCGATTGGATTAGTAGTTCTTGTATGGGTTGTTTCCATTTGGTCACTGGTAACTTGTAGATTTTAGTGGTAATTTGATTGTATGTTAAGTATAAGCGAAATCATTTCGTTTATTTTGTTATTGATATTATCTTATCAGCATTGTATCTCAAGGATGGATAATCGAAATTATGAAAGAGAATACGTTAGTATTGATATGCCTATTGATATCTCAGGATTTGTAACCATGGATAGGACTGGCCAGGTAGATTTATATCAGAATTCGAGGCTTGGTTATGCTAATATGTCTTTTACACCTCCGACTCAAGTAAGCTTTTATATTCGTCATATGCCTTCGCCAGTTCAGAATAATGAGGGAATGCCTGGAACAAATGATTCGACTTTTGGATTTAGTAGGCAAGCGATTCCCAGTTTAAGTAACGATGGACGGGCTTGTCGGCAGGTGACTTTTTCGGAAAGTTTGAATGGACCACCTTTAGGAAATCATATAGGGTGTCCAGAAAGTGATATCGAGGCTCGGAATCCTGAACTTAGTAATAGGTATTTGAATTTGGGTCAATACTATCAAAGAGTTTCTAGGATCAGGAATTCAACCCCTAGGGTAGTTATACTAGGAATGAGCAACAACCTTATATCAACTATGCTAATTTGAATTACCCAGAATGTTATAATCGTGATTCAGGAAATGCATCAGCAAATTTTGTTTCTCAGGTAGAGAATAACCTCATGATTAAACATACTTTTAGTAAAACCTCTAAATATTTAGAGAATAAATTTAGAACTTTTAAGAAATTAGATGGAAATGATAGTATTCAGATGTTTGAGGTTATGGTTAGCATCGAAGAAATTTTGTTAGATACTAGTTATTCTTTGGGAATGATACTGACAGCTTTGACTTCGCGATGTGAAGGTACAGTCTTGAAAATAATTTTCTCTGCCTTACATGATAACATTGGTTGGGAAGAGTTACGATATTCTCTGTTGACAAAGTTTGTGACACCAGTATGTATTCATACGTTAATATCTGAACGTGTTTATAGGAGGCAGAAATTGAGTGAATTAATTAATAATTATGTTTGATCCGTCATGGTTGCTATGAATGTGTTAGGAATGAGGGCACCTGAGATTGAATTAGTTAATATAATCCTGAGCGGAATGAATCCGAATCAGAGACATAGAATGTTAAATGCGTATATTCCTGTTGATAGAAGAGAACTTTCGGAAATAGCTGATCAGTTCGTCCTGATTAATAAAAATCAAATTGATTATAATAAACAATCGGGTTATATCAAAAATAAATCAAATGTTGTTCTTTCTAGTAGTAATGCTAGAACTAATCGATTGTATGGTAATGAGAAAGATAATTTTATGGAACATCCTAATAAAAATAATTCGAAATCGAATCAAATGGGTATCGGGTCTCGAAATTCGATATCTTCAGTGTCTCATTTGAATAAGCCGAATTATTTCACAGGGGAGGACCCAGGCCCAGGGGAAATATTCCGTCAGAACTAAGTGGCACTATAGCATCCTTTGTTGTTGGGAAATTTAATAGTCAATAGACTGATATTTGCATAGACGTCGGATCAAGTTTCAATTTGGTGACTGAAGATCTTGTGCGTGGTTGTGGGGCTGAACATTTTGTGAAGGAAGCGGATGATAGAACGGCTTTACAAAGAATAAAGCCTACTTTTTCCCTCGTCTAATCTCTCCGCTAAAATAGGAATTTCTATCCTTGCGGTTTCAATATTAATTGTGAAAATATCGCACCACAGAAATCAAACTCCTTCACGTGGTGTAACGTGGCACTTTTTTCTCTTCGAAACAAAAATTAGCAGACAACAATAAAGCCTACTTCTTCTCTCGTCTAATCTCTCCACTAAAATAGGAAGCAGTAGAAATTTCTATCCTTCCTGGTTTCAGTATTAATTGTGAAAATATCTCACCACAGAAATCACACTCCTTCACGTGGTGTAACATGGCACTTTTTTTCTTCGAAACGAAACTTACCAGACAGTCTCTGATAATTAATTAGCAAAAGCTCCCCAATGAGTTGAGTTGACTTCAGTTCAGCGTCTCCTGCAACACCAAGGCTATATGAGACGAGAATCATAGTTTAACGTAAGAGCCGATCCGCATGAGCTCCCACCGAGAATGAACTTAGGTTTGTCGCACCAGAGGCACGTATTAACAATATAAAACTTAGCTAGAATATTAAGCATCACGTACTATAATTTGTGTTATTATGCAGATAAGTTTCTTTTTTCAAATTCAAGAATTGAATCCAGTAATTGACTCTGAAGACACGACAGCTTAAAAGCAGTAAAATGCTAGTGTAGATATGAAAACGATCCATATTACGTGGTACTAAATACACTATGGTGAGATGATGATTCTGAGACCCGAAAGAACTTTCATCACTTGTTCGAAATTTGACATATTTACAGTTTTCGAACTTACTTTTTTCCCTTCTGGCAACAAATACACACAGGTTGTCGCAATTAAAAGAACTTCTTTCGTGAAGCAGAATGTGAAAATTAGTCTATTACATCATCAAAGTCCAACTTTGTGGTTATTTCTGATTCGATACTTAAAAGCGTTCGCATCCCTCAAACGTTCCTCAGTCGTGGTAGATCTCGTGTAGCACTTTAACCTTTGCAAGATGGAGAATTATCTTTCCGCTGAGCAGTTAGACACAGAGATTGTCAATAAAAGGTTTAGAGCTATACTCGTATTAACATAAGGGTATACTTTCTGAGGTCCGATCTCATATACAAGCTGATAAAGTTTGAATATGATTAAATTTCGACATTCATCCAATTCTATCAAAAATCAGAAAAGTGTAAACAATCCTTAACAAAATCTTCTGTAGTTAGTAGATCTTTATCGTAGAAGGCACATAACTTCTTGCTGTGTTGCACTAGTATTCTTTTGTCAATGTGTTCTTTGCCGGCACTAATTAAAAATCCAAACAGCGCATTGAGGTCATCGTATAGAGTTTTTCTTCTTCCCATTTCATTACCTAATGTGTGCATTATTACATTGAAAGTTGATTCGGAAGTTTTCTCTGTCAATAAAGTCTAATTCTTCTTCTCGAGTTTCATCTACTTCAACTTTTCGTCTCTTCTTCCTCTCTAGTTCATCCTCATAGTGAGTCATTTTCGACTTTGTCAACGCTCCAGTTTCGTACACGTCAAAATATCTTCTTATACTTTGTATGTACTCTGATAATGAACCATATAAGACTGATACAGTTGATAGATCGACTTCAGGTGACTGTAGATTTTTACTTGTTGCGTTAAATCTGGATAACAAATCTCCCCACAGAATTGACAGAAAAGCCGTTTCTAATCTTTGAAGCTGGCGCCCAGTTTTCCGAATAGCGAAAAAGGCGGACAAAATAGAGAGGAGTTCTTGAAATGTTCTGAAACTGTGTTTATGATACTCTTCAAAGTTGGTGATTACGAATTTGATATGAAAAATGAAAAATTCAAAATGGCGGACCCAATATGGTGGACCAAAAATGATAAATTGATATTATTGATCTCAAATTGGGTACAGAGGGTTTTGCACGGTCACAAATTGCAAATAATGATAAATGACAATGATAATAAAATTTGAAATTTCAAAATGGCGGATCCAATGTGGCGGAAGAATGTATAAAATGGAGGTTACGGAGCTGAAATCGGTATGAGACACGTACGAATTTCATATTGTGTGAAATTAAAAATAGAGGATCCAATATAGCGGAGCAAACGTAGAAGTAGTTGATTATGCTAATAAACACTCGCAATAAACGTCCTGATTACAAGCCTAATTCATCTTCAGACGCAGTAGTCGCAGATTCGTCATATTGTGTGGTTATTTTCAGTATCGCCATCACATCTAAAGCCAGTTTCTGGGTTTTCTTTGCGAGTCCTTCCAAAGGCTGAAATTACTGGATTCGAACTCAACATCAGCCTTTGAAAAGATCCGGATTACTGGCTACTCTTGATGTTTTTCGAGTGTTATGTTCTCTGTATTTCCCCACATACTTGTGTCTAGATTCAAGGGCCTCCTCCGAAATCTCCCCAATTGGTAAAAAAAAAACTGCCTGCACAATTACTGACCCATGAATAAGGACCTTGATGATGTAATAAACTCATTTTCACATTCTGCTTTACAAAAGAAGTTCTTTTAATTGCGACGGCCTGTGTGTATTTGTCGCCAGAAGGGGAAAAGTAAGTTCGAAAACTGTAAATATGTCAAATTTCGAACAAGTGATGAAAGTTCTTTCGGGTCTCAGAATCATCATCTCACCATTGTGTTTCTGGTATGTTTCCTTTCTTAATTTAGACAACTAGTTTGTTTTGATACATGTCCTTTTGTTCATCAGTGTTACATATTTTCTTGTACTTAATGTTTAAAGCTCTGACAAAGAACGTTTATTTAATATTAGATACTTTATTCATGTGTATTATGTTATGACTCAGAAGATTCAGTACAAGGTCTCTTCAATGTAAGGAGGTTCTCGACACACAGGTAGTGCAATGATTTTAACAATCCATACAGCTCACAATGAATTAGTCACACTTTACCAAAAAAACTATTCATCTCTTCTTTTGTCACCAACAATTCGCGATACCGTAGTTATTTTAAAAAACGATAATTATTTTTTTATGGATAATTATTATTGAAAGAGGGAAGATTGTTTAGAATTTCTGACTTCAGATTAATTAAAGTTTAGTTTGTTTGCTTTAAAAGTAGAAAAATAGTTACTTCTCATACAAAACGTAGGCCGATCCTTGTAATACCGTAGTTTGAACAAAAAAACAGTGACATGATATGGAATACGTATTCCGACCTGTGACAGTTCTGGTTCCAAACGAATTTTAGGAAGCTGGTTATACACAATTTCTCCTCTAGCCAGCCCGTATGCCTAAGTATTACGAAGTTTAGATTTCATCTAAATTGTGTAAAAGCGGAAGAGTTTAGTTCAGGAGAGACTGTCCAAAATCGAATTTAGCACACGGAACCAATTCTAACCAAGTGTAACTACGTTTCTGATTGCACATTTGCTTCTTGCTACATTTGGTAGAAAACATCTTATCTTGACATACAAGATATTAGTTTGATTTTTTTTGAATACAGATTTAAAAAATCTTTACGATCATAGGAATTTTTGTTATTTCCGCAAAGGTAATTAAGACAACTTTTCATGTGGGTAAAGCATTCACACGTGCTCGTTTTATTGGGTTTTAATTGTATTAGAAATAAAAGGAAATGCTATTTCAGCGAACTGACAAATTACAGAAAACATTTTAGAATTTATGACAATTGAAGAAAACATATTCATACCGTTCAACGAGGCAATTTAAACTTTTGCACCAGATATGCTTGACGGAGCCTCGTCTGAAATTGATAATCGCCTGAACTTGGGTCTTGCTGTGACTGGGTCTTGCACCGAAAGAAAAAAACACAATTTCGTTTACCCATACAGGCACAAATACGAAACATGAGAGTATACGACATGGAGTAAGAGGTCTGTGGTTTTCTACCACCTGGCATGAGATTGCATTGATACAGCTGTACAACAACACGTGTTTAGCTGATGCAATAAAGCTGCGCAAAATCGGCCTCTACTGATAAATTGTCAAGTCCATGGGAAATAGATAAGGAATTGTTGTATAACTGCATGCATATTGTAGGTTTAGTTTTAATTTGGATTTACCTGTGACAAGTGGTCGTACGTGCGTGTGCGTGTTTGTGTTCTTTCTCCGCTATGAAGAGATCGCGGCGTGCGTGTATAAACTCGCCGAACACTTTCTGTTACGTATGTGGAAAATATACTGTGAAAAGTCAGCGTCGTGCATTAACAGAAACGTTAAAAAGAGCTTATTATAGCTATTTTAGGTGTCATGTGGGTGATCAAGACAAAGTGTGGGCTCCCCATGTGTGCTGTGTAACATGCTATTCTACTCTTATTAAGTGGAAAAGTGGCGATATAACTCGAGCTATGCATTTTGCGGTGCCAATGGTCTGGCGAGAACCAACCAGTCATGCTGAAGACTGTTATTTCTGTCTAACAAAAATTTGGGGTCATTCTAAACGAACAAAATCTAATATTGAGTACCCAAATGTTCCATCCGCTCTAAAACCCATACCACATGGACCTGAACTCCCAATCCCTAATCCATACGCACAGCCAGAAGAATATTCTTCAGCAGAAGAGCAAGTAGATGAGTTGCCCGAACCATGAACTTCCTTTGATCCAAACTATAGTCCAACCAAAAACACACCTCTTCTTGTTAACCAGTCCAGACTGAATGACTTATTGAGGGATCTAAATCTGAGTAAGCAACAAGCTGAGTTGCTCGGATCCAGACTTCAAGAATGGAATTTACTGGATCCTACCACCAGAATTTCAATTTTCAGAAACCGACATGAACAATTTTCAGGTTACTATATAATGCAAAATTCCCTCTGTGCATGTACAAATATAGATGGTTTAATGGATGCAATAGGTTTCCAACACATCCCTGAAGAATGGAGGTTTATCGACTCCTCTAAAACAAGCCTTAAGGCTGTTTTGCTACATAATGGGAACACTAAACCATCAATTCCAATGACATATTCCGTAGAGATGAAGGAAACTTATGAAAGTTTGTCTGTGTTGTTAGCTGTGATACATTATAACAAGTACTGTTGGCAAATTTGTGGTGATTTAAAGGTCATTGCTATATTACTGGGGCTTCAGGGAGGATTTGCAAAATACTGTTGTTTTCTTTGCTTGTGGGACAATAGGACAACTGAATCACCTACATTTAAAATAATGGTCCCCAAGAGAAACATATATGCCAGGGAAACACAATGTTAAGTATTCTCCCTTAGTTAATTCAGACAAAAAATTCTGCTGCCGCCTTTATATATAAAATTAGGCTTAATGAAAAACTTTGTTAAGGCCATGGACAAGAATAGAGAAGGTTTTGCGTACCTTAAAAGTCAGTTTCCAAAACTTAGTGACGAGAAAGTAAAAGAGAGGATATTCGTCGGGCCCCAAATTCGGAAACTATTAAAGGACAACATCTTTGAGGCAAAGTTAAATAATGATGAACTATCAGCTGGAGAGCTTTCAGTAAAGTGATGTATGGATTTTTGGGAAATCATAAGGCAGAAAATTACCGTCAATTGGTTCAAGAGCTTTTGGATAGCTATCAAAGGTTAGGATGTAGAATGTCCCTGAAAATTCACTTTCTTCATTCTCACTTGGATTTTTTCCTCGAGAATTTAGGAGCTGTAAGTGACGAACAAGGGGAACGATTCCATCAGGACATTCAAAAAATGAAGCAACGTTATCAATGTAAATGGGATCCTCATATGATGGGCGACTACTGCTGGTTTTTAGTTAGAAAAAGTGACTGGCACTACAAAAGGAAGAATTAATTGTAAGTACAAATGTTTATTTTCATACTTTGTAAAGCAGTTTTGCATTTGATCCATTGTGAGTTATTGATATTTGTTTTTGTAGGTCAATATTAATTTTTTGTTTACTATCTTGAATAACGTTTAAAAGGCGTGGAAACTAAGAATTTTGTGGTATACTTTTGGAGTTAAAGATCAGTTTTTCAATATGATTAATCTGGGGCAATTCCCGTTTCTGTATCACTATATGAACAGTGACATGAGACAAAAAATCTACTTTTTTTAGGGAATTTCCCGAAAAATCCATCTAGAATTTCCCTCTTATAAAAATGGCGGACATAATGCATACATCATTGTAAAGTATGTTTCATTACAAATCCAATGAAGTATAAACCTTGCTTATATTGTAATTCCCGTGGAAGTTACATGTGATTTTTCTGCACCTACTGTATATGGTAAAATGGACAGTACACATAGCATATATTTATAGAAATATATTTATTTCTCAATGAAGAATGATGCGACCCAGATGAAACTTACAGGGCTTACTAAGTATAAATCAAGCTAACCTATAATATAATTTGTATGTTTATATGCCTAAGGGTACCCGAGCAAGAGGTACAAAAATGAAGAAAAAGGGAAATTTTGGGGGAAATTTCACGAAAATCCTTCTGTCACGGGAAATCTGTGCGTGATAGAGAAAAACGGATTGCAGATTTGACTTCAGCGGTCAAAGTTCTTTTAAGATCAGGTCTTTTCTCTCATGTGGCAGAAAAAAAGTTAAAATTTGTTGACTAGTGTAATTTTAGGCGTCGTAACATATATACGGCGAGTCGAAACTTTAAGACGCTTTTTCTAGGTTATTTCTGGCTGTTGCGCTCTCCCAGTTTAAATGTGCGTTACTTCCTCGCGAAAGATGGCCGCCAAGTTCATTTAACAAAATCTGCCTTGTCCTATGAAGGTCAAAAAAACTCAAATTTTCACCAAATCTGTCACTGGGCATCACCAATATATCAACCAACTTTCAATGAGGTACCTCAATATTTACTACATAACTATCTCAAAAACTTGCTAGGAATTTGATACCGCCAAAACTAATAGGGCCACCAAAGTCAAATTTTCACCAAATATATCAATAACTTCCTCCAATACATCCACTAAATATCATTAAGATATCTCAATATTTACTATATATCTAAATCAAAAAATTGTTAAAATTTTGGTTTCACTTCGCCACCGCCAAAACCATGAGGGCCACAAACCAGATATTTTCACTAAAAATTCCAACCAACATCCCCAATATATCCACCAGCTCTCATTGAGATATCTGAATTTTTACCATATAATTATCAAAAATATTGTCAACATTTTGGTATAAATAGGCCACCGCAAAAACTATAAGGAGCACCTACTTGACTTTTTACTAAATATAATAATCACCACCCCAAATACACCCACAAACATTCAATATTTACTATATATCTATATCAAAAAATTGTAAAATTTTGGTATAACTTGAACACCGCCAAAACTATGAGGGCCACCAACTTCAAATTTTGACCAAATTTACCACTAAACAATACCAATATATCAACAAATCAACATTAAGATATCACAATATTTACTATATACTGTATCTATATCAAAAAATTGTTAAAATTTTCGTATAACTTGATTATCGCCAAAACTATGAGGGCCACCAACTTGAAAAGTTCAACAAATATATTAAATAGCACCCCCAATATATCCACAAACTTTCATTGAGATATCTCAATATTTACTATATACTTATCAAAAAATTTTTAACATTTTAATTTAAATAAGCCACCGCCAAAACTGTAAGGAAAGGAACTTGAACTTTTCACCAAATATAATAATCAACCGCCGAAATATATCCACAAACTTCCATTGAGATATCTCAATATTTACTATACATCTATATCAAAAATAGTTAAAATTTTGGTATCAGTTGGCCACCGCTAAAACTATGAAGGTCACGAACTTGAAAATTTCACCAAATATATTATCAACACCTCCAATATACCAGCAAACTTTCATTGAGATATCTACATATTTACTATATATCTATATCAACAAATTGTAGAATTATGGTATAATTTGAACACCGCCACAACTATGAGGGCCACCAACTTCAAATTTTCACCAAATATACTACTGAACAATACCAATACATAAATAAACATCATTAAGTATTTCAACATTCAGTATATATTTATATCAAAAAAATTTGGTATAACTTGGCCATCGCCAAAACTATGAGGGTCACAGATTTGAAAATTTCACCAAATATATCAATTAACAAACCAATATACCCACCGAATATCATTAAGATATCTCAATATTTACTATATATATATATATATATATATATATATATATATATATATCAAAAAAATGTTAAAAGTTTGGTATGACTTTGCCAAAACCATAACTATGAGAGCCAACAACTTAAAAAATTTCACCAAATATATCAATCAACACCTCCAATATATCCACCAAATTCGACTGAGATATCTCAATATTTACTATATATCTATATCAAAACATTGTTAAAATTTTGGTAGGCCACCGCTAAAACTATGTAGGCAACCTACTTGAATTTTTTACCAAATATAATAATCACCACCCCAAATATATCCACAAACATACATTCAGATATCTCAATATTTTCTATATATCTATATCAAAAAATTGTTAACATTTTGGTATAACTTGGCGACCGCTAAAACTATGAGGGTCACCAACTTCAAAAAATCACCAAATGTAATAATCTACACCCTCAATATATCCATAAACTTTCATTGAGATATCTCAATATTTACTATATACTTATCAAAAAAATTGTCAACATCTTGTTATAAATAGACCACCGCCAAAACTATAAGGAAAAAAAACTTGAACTTTTCACCAAATATAATCGTCAACAGCCGAAATATATCCACAAACCTTCATTGAGATATCTAAATATTTAGTATATATCTATATCAAAAAATAGTTAACATTTTGGTATCACTTGGCATCTGCTAAATCTATGAATGTCACCAACTTAAAAAGTTCACCAAATATATTATCGACACCTCCAATATACCAGCAAACTTTCATTGAGATATCTAAATATTTACTATATATCTATATCAAAAAATTGTAGAATTTTGATATAACTTGACAACCGCAACAACTATGAGGGCCACCAACTTCAAATTTTCACCAAATATACCACTAAACAATACCAATAAATCCACTAAACATCATTAAATATCTCAACATTCACTGTATATCTATATCAAAAAATTGTTAAAATTTTGGTATAACTTGGCTATCGCCACAACTATGAGGGCCACCAATTTGAAAATTTCCACCAAAATATCTATCAACACCCCCAATATATCCACCGAATGACACGAAATTTGCTTTTTAGATTTTGCACTTAAAATAATTAAAGAGCTGATTCAGTGTTTTCCTTTTTTTTCCTTAGATGCGGAGATAAAAGGCGGAAAGGAAAATCGAACTGGGTTCCAGTTGTTGAAATAAGGTGCCCATATTGCGAATGTAAAATAAATAAAGACAACTTTAAGCGTTTTTTAAATGTTTCTCTTAGACGCAAATCAAAGACAGGAAGGAAAAAGGGTAGGGCTTGCTATTGTTAAAAAAAGATTACCATATATCCAAAATCTCTTAAGATTAGAGACATGCTGAATAAAGACGTGTTTCAGCATTTTTCGGTGTTTTCCTTAGAAGGGAAGAAAAAAGGATTAGGGCTATAATTCTTATAACAAGATGGCCATATCTCGGATTCCCTTAAGATTAGAGATATACAGGGTGAGGTAAAATAAGTGTTACAAGCCAATATCTCGCGAACTATCCATCGAATAACAAAAATGTTAAGAGTCAATGTACAATACGAAGATGCCTAAAAAATGAGTCTAACACGAGGTTTCCCCGCCCAACATTTTTGGGGGAGTAACATTTGTAACATTTTCAAATGTGAACTTAGGTCGAGTGATACCTCGGTCGAAGATCTTGGAGGATTGAAAAATTTTTGTAGGAAACAATTTTTGATATGGGACACCGTTTTCAAGATGGCCCCCAAAAATGGTCCTGTATCAGATAAAATTTCCGGTATTTATAAATCCGAAACACTGAGTAGAAAAAGATGAAACAAAAAATGAAAAAGGAAAGCGCCATAGGCAACGCGGAATGGTGATGTTGCACTGTCCCCAGGGCCCTCGTCATGGGTCCCCGGGACAAACTTGAAAATTTCAAATAGAAATATATATTGAGTGATATCTTCTTTGGTAGATTGTGGAAAACCAAATAGCTTAGTACAAAATTTGTTTAGATTTTGGGCAAGTATGTTCCAAAATGGCCGCTGAAATTGGTTCCACATTGAGAAACAAAGCACAGTGTTCAAACTGAGTGTTACAAGCCAATATCCAGCGAACTATGCATCTAATCGGAAATATGTTAAAGGTCAATGTACAATATAGACAGGCCTAAAAAATGTGTCAACCACGAGGTCCTAATTTTGTACTAAGCTGTTTCGTATTTCATGATCTATCAAAGAAAGTATCACTCGCCCTATATTGAAATTTAAAAATTCTACGTACACCTCTCCCTCCATATTTTAGGCCGCCTGTATTGTACATTAACTTTAAATACTTTCCATATTTCATGCATATTTCGTGAGATATTGGCGTGTAACACTCAATTTGAACGCTGCGCTTTATATATGAATATGGAACCATTTTCGGCGGCCATTTTTAAGCAGACTTGCCCGAAATCAAAACAAATTTTGTACTAAGCTGTTTAGCTTTCCACTATCCATCAACAAATTATAATTTTCCAATTAGCTTTCGGGAACCGGAAAATTTTCTAATATTTCAAGTTTGGAAGTAAAATTTTACAAAGTGTTTCTTTCTCTCTCTTCATCTGCGAGCTCCTTCCTTGCTAAGCGGTTAGCATACGCGCATTTGGCCTGGAAGACCTCGCTTCGATTCCCAGCAGGAGCTCATGTAGTTCGGATTTCACGTTAATCAATTGGTCTCGTCTTATGTAGTCTCGCTGCTGAAACGGACGATAAACTGAAAATAAACTCAACTCCTCTCTCTCTCTCTCTTTCTCTCTCTCTCTCTCTGTGTGTGTGTGTATGCAAAGTGCAGAGAACATACATTGAGTTCGAAGAGTACAAATATCCCATTCTATTATCTAAAATTTAAATTTATTGAATGTGCCTCTTATCCACTACCCACAATGCGCAAACTGAAACACGCCGAAAGAAGAATAAGGATGTTACAAAGCCTACTGCTGTATTCGATTACAATAATACGATGGTGGGGTGTAGAGAAAGTGGATCAACACATAGCAAACAATCCTCTGTCCCGCAAGGGAGGTAAGAAGTACTACAAAAAATATTCTTCCATCTTCTGGAACTCAAAATTTGGAATGCGTTTGTCCTATACAAGAAACACTAAGGAGAGAAGAATTCACTCGAATTTGTCATGGAAAATGTTCAGAAAATGATTGAAGACCATCACAAGCGCGAATATTCTCTGAAGGCAGCTGGTCGTCCGTCCGTCCTTTTTATACATGCTTTCAGCCAATTTTATGAATACTGAGGAACTGTTACTTGAACACTTATATTTGTTAAGAACGGAAAATGACATTCAGTCAGTTCTTACATACGTATGAGAGTATACTCTACAGGCATCTCGTATGTCAACAGTACAGAAAGGAAAACCGATCATTCAGAATAGCGCTGCCAAATCTCAATGAGCGTTTGCCTTTTTCCCTGTATTATTGACGTTTTCCCCTTTTCTGCACTGTTGAGATACGAGGTAGGTGCAGAGTACCGTCACTGACGTAACATGCTTTTACAGAATACAGGATACTCTGTAGCTACCTCGTATCTCAACAGTACAAAAGAAGGGTAAAATGCTCATTTAGATTTGGCAGCGCTGGTATTGAAGTATCGTTTTTCCCTTTCATTACATAGGCAGGCCTACATGGGAAAAAGTAGTGGAATTTTCTCTTTCTGAAATTGATAATTGAAATTCACAAATGTCTCTTTTCAATTTCTTGTTACATTTTAAGTATTGGAATGGAATATTTGTTCTCTACGAACTCCATGTATGTTCCCTGCACATTACACACACACACACACACACACACACACACACACACACACACACTCACAAACACACACAGAGAGAGAGAGAACCACTGTGTATTTTTACTTCCCAACTTGAAATATTAGAAAATTTTCTGGTTTCCGAAAGCTAATTGGAAAATGATAATTTGTTGCTAACTTTCCTCAACAGGAATTGAATTTTATAGCTGAATTTGCTGGTAAATATAGTGGACAATTTTCCAAAAAACATCACTATACATAATATCCAAAATTGTCCGGATTATGAAAAAGTGTTTTCACTTGTTTCTACGTTATGATGAAAATTTTCCGATTCGTGAAAATGCCTTTCATTTGTTTCTACAGAGCAATAAAACAGTTCCCGATTCACAAAAAAGTTGTTTTACTTTTTCCTTCAAAACGAAAATCTTCCGACTCATAAAAATTCTTCAATTTTTCCATACAAGACAAAAAAAAAATTCGACTCATGAAAAATTCTTTCAATGTTCCTACATAGTACTGAAAATTGCCTCAGCCATGAAAATTTCCAGATTCTTTAAACGATCTTTCACTTTTCTTAACATTTCTATACATGATTTCAATAAATTTTATGAATACTGAGGAACTGTTACTTGACCACTGATATTTGTTAAGAACGGAATTTTTTCCGGAAAAATATAGAATTAAATTTTCCACATCACATCATGGCTAAACAACGATGTAGGAATAAGTGGAGTATGTTTCTATGAATTTTAAAATTTTTCGTTTCACAATTTTTGGAAAATTTTCATCACTGTACAGGACAGACAATTCTTTGATTCATGAAAAATTGTTTCACTTGTTTCTGCATAGTACTGAAAATTTTCTCAGCTATGAAAATTTTCAGATTCATTAAACGATCCTTCACTTTTTAACTTTTTATACATGCTTTCAACCAATTTTATGAATAATGAGGAACTGTTACTTGATCACTTATATTTGTTTAGAACGGAACATTTTCCGGCAAAATATAGAAGAAAATTTTCCACCTCACATCACGGCTAAACAACGATGTGGAGTATGTTTTTATGAATCGGAAAATTTTCATCACTGTCGATGTGTCTGTCTTGCATCTGCTCTGCAATGCGACAATTTTGTATTTCAAAGTTTTGTAAGCGTTGATAATCATTTAAGTGAAAAGTCTATACAAAATGGTATTAGTTGCCAAAATTATGAATTGTTAACTTCACTCAAGAAAAGAAAAACTTTTGGTGTTCCGAAATCCTCTGCTAATGAGATAAACATTTAATTCAACAAAGATGGTTTCTTTGTATTATTGTCGGCGCCGGTCTGTCTACAGAACACATGTGTGCAAGAAAAGAAGTAATTTCTCACCTGCTCCAGAGCGTTCAGGGCAATGCAACAAAGTAACTTTTTCGTTCACTTGAATACAATATTAATTTTGCATGATGGTATGAAGAAGCGCGAAAATATAGAGTTTGTCCAATAAATGAGTTGTTATGGCTGACCTGGTGGTAATACATGTTTAAAATATATGCCCTTCACACAACAGATAAGAAATCACTACCACTATAATGTGTGCTAACGTTATATAATTCAAAATGTTCCATACATTAGAATCGGTTATATTTCTAAGTGTGCATTATATATTTTTTTTACAGGAATGTGCAAATGTAAGTCTATTTTAATCTTATTCTAATTTGATATCCTGGCTATACTACTTAGGAAATCGTTTTCTTTAATTGTATACACGTTATAATTTTACGTTTGAAACTGGAATGTTCTCAAGTCAGTAATTAATTGTAATTTAAGTTATTATAGCAGTTATGAAAATAAGCACTCTCCCACTCGCCCGAGGAGAGTGGTTCATCGGTGAAGGCGAGTACTTGATATCATACCGAAGGTACGTAAATCATTTCTATTGTGGGATGTGGGCTAGTACTTTAGCTTTTTTTGGGGGGCGAGTAAAACTTTGTTGCTTATTTGCATCCCTGTATTATAGCAATCAATTCAAATATTACAAGACTACATTTACAGTATTTTCTAAAAGTTATTTATCCATTTTTCTTTTTAATATTAACATTTTATTGTTATTTCATTGTGTAGCTTGTCACTATATTATTATATTTAGATTTCAACGAATATACAGGTAATGGACATTTAATTTTCTGTTGTATTTTACGTGCCCTGTATAACACACCAAAAATGCGAAAGCGATTCCTGGGTGGCAGTTGCGTAGAAAAGTGGAAGTGAAGACTACTTGCACTTTTAGTACTCCCATTTTTTACGTTTCTTTTCTTTGGAACATTATGTTTGATATTTTATAAAGTGGAGTAAAAATAGTAATAACATATAGTTCAGAAATAAGGTATATATATATAACATGTTTATAAATGCACGCCACTAAGGTAAGTAATTCCTTGCTAGGAGGTAAAGTTTGTTTGTTAGACAATTAGCATTAAATCCAGCAATTTACACACATTTTGTTGTATTTTTATGATATTCTACAAAGCTTTTTCTGTTTTACACCTATTCCTATTAACAAGCAATCACTTCTAGCAAAAGGAAGTTAGGAATATGTTTCTTCGTTGCCTTGGGTTTTTTTCCGTAGTGATAATTGTTGCTTGCTGCGATATATAATTGGGTGACTCATATAAATGCTAGAAATTCAGTGCTCTTGCTTAAACTTCCGCTGTGTGCTAAGTTGTAATGGATGCACTGAAGGTATGTAGTGCAATTTCTTCATACGAACTCTCTGAGCACCAATAATTCAAACTATTCTCTCAACATCTCAATAATCATACTGTATTTAGCAATGCATTCTTGTTGATCTGAATTAATTTTCTCGTTAGTGGTTCACTGCACGACTGTGATTCCCGTAATCGAGATACATCAACCATATTTGGAGCAACAATAGCAACACTATTATCTCCGTATCTTACAATTGTTACACATAATACTACAGTTGTGACCTGATTACAGAAGTCATACAGTAGCTTGTTAATTTCTTATAGCGGTTTCAGAGTTGTCCATTTCCTGTAGTTGGCACATTAGCTCGCGCAGTTGCAGTTCCATCATGGTTGCTGGTGCGTTCTTCCAATATCTTCGCAGAAGTGACAAATATATTCATATAAACACTATAGCCTTTACGTACTGGATGTTTTCCTTGAGGTTCAGATTGAGCGAACACCCCACTTCATCGTCAGCATTTGTATTCAGTGTAGATGTCATTGATGGGCTTCTGCTGTAATATTTGAGATGTGTATACATAAACAAAATTTTAATCCAAATTTGATAAGTTTCCTTTGCAAATCTTGTTTGCTTCCGTGATGTCCGAATTAAGTGATAATGGACTATGAAAGAACACAACGTATGAACAGTACTGAATGCGTCATTGGAATGTAGATGCGAATTATCGCAAACATTAATACAGCGTATTAGATAACCAAATCTATTTTTGAAAATAGTATTAGCCACACTATAATTTTTAGTATCTGTTCCCATAACCTTAGTAGTTCTGATAGCGTGAACATTGTCAGAAGTAATATAGAAAAAGTAAAATTCAGTTATATTTAATTGTGAGTATTCTTCAAAATTTGACCATATTTTCATAGGGGTTAACGTTCAGAGAAGTTATCGAAGAAGGAAATGATATCGTCGTCAAAAAACGAATACAAAATATTAACTGGTGGTAAATGCTGTTCAATTCTTGGGTCTTTAAATTTGGTCTTTCCTTTGTGTATCGAGTTTAGGTAGGGATGTCGTTATTCTTCCAATGCCTGGACGGAATCGGAGTTCTCTTTATTTTATTTCAAGATTCCTCCGAATAATTGACAACACTTACTACTTCCTTATTTTTGAGTACTACTTCTATTCCTCTTGCCTCTTCACCAGTCCCACTCTGTGTGATAGTCTTGTTTTTAAATTCTACTGCACTTAGCTGAGATATTATTAATGTTTCCAAACTCACATTGCTCGTCCCTTCTATCTTCATCGCGTATTGAAGGTTCACAGGAGTTAAATTGAAGTAGCAACAAGAAGAATTCCTCCTGCTTAAAAAATTGCAGCGATTTCCTAAATAGTAATTCTGGAAGTAAATACTAAAAATATATGTTCATTCTTGTATAATAAAGTTTCTAGAACTATATATAGAAATCAGTTAAATTAAGTATATAAAATAACGAAATAAGTCGCCGGAAAGTAAAGTTATAAATATAAAGATCCCTGGGCATAGAGGTTTCAGATATCAAAGCTCTCTGATAATAAGAAAATACATAGTTCTGTTGTAAAATGTTAGGAAAGTTTGCTGATCGAAACACAATGCAATAAACGCAAGCAGTAATTAATTTATAACTGGGTTATCGACTGAAGGAAACTAAAATGAAAAATTTACGTTGTGTTGACTCAAATGTTGCAGCTTGAGGTCTACACAACATACAGAACAGAATAAATTATAATCCTGCATTTTTCAACTTAATTTTGTTTGACTCCTTGTACACAAAATTTATCATTGTGTTGCCATTGCCCATTTCGATCTTTATATATATTGCAATTCATTTTATACACGACTTAAGAGCTCGTTCTTTACAACACATAGGAGGTGATTCTAGACATGAATACAATGAAAAGTTTATATGTAACAAAAAGTCAAACACTATTTCTATCCGTTTTTACGGGAATCCGAAAGTGTGAAGAAAGGAACGTCCACTTGGAATTGTGGCAAAATAATGGGTCTTAGAACTTCGCTCAAACGTGGTTCAGAATGAAACAGTATGCATAAAATTCAAAGGAGCATTTATCGGTTAGCACACTGAGAAATCAAGGGATTTCCCAAAGAAAGGGAAATTCCCAGCAATTTTCTTACGCATACACGGCCAATATAGGCGAAATGTAACGCTTTGCATACGACATGCTTTAATACATGTTTGTAGGTTTTGCTGGTTGGAAACAATTACAGAACACAGAAAAGCACGGAGAGAGAACACTACATACCAAATAGGCTATGGAATATCAATGTGCATAATGATCTCAGGAAGTGGACACATAATTCAAATACTGCTAAGCAGTAAAGACTGGACACGATGACATCGTAGACGGTGTTTAAACTGTCCCTCATTTTATACATAAATTATAGCAACGAAGCATTTTTTCCGATGAAGCAGGCGGTCTGAATGCATCTGGCGAGTTTGAAATAAGCGCTGGCGTTGACACCACTCGGGCAATCAAATCCTGAGCTGTTGGGGCAGTAGTTTCTTACATAAGTTATTTCATCTCTCCCACAGAACAAACTCACGCGATATGAAGTCATGCGAGCGAGATGCCATGGCACATTTCCACCCATTCCAAACCACCGCGCGGGATACTTTCCATTTAGGGAAGGCCCTGACATAACGATCAAAATGCGCAGTGGCAGTGTCGTGTTGGAATCGCATTCGACTGCAATGACATATGTTTTAACAATTGCAGTAAGAGGACACGGAGAAACGTGAGATATGTATCACCAACAAGGTGGTTCAAGAAGACGTAAGACCCAATTAGCCGCCACACATTATTCACCATAAATGCAGACAAATATGGACTACAAATCTGTCTGATGATCTTGCACCAAAGTACATGTGAATTTTACATTTCCCACACATGACTGTTGCACACACTCGTCTTGGTAAGTATATCTTCTTACGTACAAAATGTCGCAGTTAAAAGGTGGGAATTTGAGAGGTTTGACGTAGGTATCATTAGCAAAAATCAACACGTCGGGGAAAGTATTTTGGGAATATCTTATATACTTTCTGCAACTTGAATGTGTGCTTAGCTTCCTCATGGAGGACGTGTCATACACTAATATAACTGGTGGGTAGTGTCTGGGCAATACCAAGTGTACTGGATTGTGGGTGGGCATGAATTGCCACAACAACTCCAGTTCAAAACTAACAGTTCACACATCTCGAATTCTTTCAATATAAACTTAGTGTCTCAGAGATAATGTTCATCGAATATGAAGATCTAGCAGTTGAAAAAAACAAGTGCGATAGAACTCGTCGATTAAGGAACTTATCACTAAACAACTGCCCTTGGCTCTCGGTTTTTACTCCTCGACTCCCTATATACGACATGTATGTCAGCGACCTCGGATAATGAGAAATGTGTTATCCTTGACAGAAAATGATATCACATACACACAACTACTTCCATTAACACCAGAGCACTGTCTTCTTCCTGTATTCTTTCAAACAGCACGTACAAAAAGTGGACATTTTAGTTCAGCAACGTAATTTGATGTAAGGGGAAATATACCGTACATATACTCCCTACAAAGTGAAGCAGTGCAAGGGTAACGCAAAACTAGCTTCTAAGACCTCCAGCTGATTGCTTAGAAATCTCTGTACCTATGTTGTACTTATTCAAATGAGAAACAAAACACTTCACTTTGTCTTTTTGGGTTGGTGCTTGTCTGAAGCAGACTTACTCATGAGAAATACTGGAAAACCTTGTTCATTTCGGCTGCTGTAAGATTTTGAAATCCAGTATAGCAACTGGGAAAATGGTTTTATCCAACTGATAATGTTCTTAGTACTGCTATTGCCATCATAGCAAGTGTGTCTAATTACATGCCC
This sequence comes from Thermobia domestica, assembly GCF_964235325.1. Lineage (NCBI taxonomy): Eukaryota > Metazoa > Arthropoda > Insecta > Zygentoma > Lepismatidae > Thermobia > Thermobia domestica. The sequence goes on along the minus strand of NC_137457.1, from coordinate 112,809,126 downwards.
TTTGTACGCACGTACTTCTTCCTGCATGTGGGTAAGCAATCTAGCACAAGATGTTTCGTCTGCCTTCTTGAATCAACTTCCTCTATAAACATCCAGCAAAGTGTTAAATTTCGACTATTTTGTTCCTTGTATCCATCGAAAAATTGTTGGGGATCTTTCTTCTTTGTAGAATCCCTTGCGCTCCAAGTCTAGACAAACAATTACAGCGCTTTTGTATTGTCTGTGTACTGTTTCTTTCTGTGCAATTCCAAGTGGACGTGCATTTCTTTACACTTACGGATTTCAGTATTTCCGGATTGATGCGGTATTACACTTTGTATTAAATAGAAACTTTCATTTGTTTTCATTTCTAGGATCACCTCCCGAATATTGGAAAAAAAGAAGCTATTACACTGTGCGTATAATGAATTGGAATATATCTCAATATCGAAATAGACAACGTCAAAATAATACTGAAGTTTGTTTAGAAGAAGTCAAACTAAATGAGTTAGAATTTGAAAAAATCAGGATAATAACGGCATAAAGCACAATGGAATATATTGATAGTCATTTCTGACCGGTTTGCGTTGAAGCGACGCAAAATTCGCGTATTAGGGATTAGGGGGATTATTAATTAGAGTTCTGGGCTATCGTCATCTATAGCCAGTCACGTATACAAGGGATACGTTCCTCGTCGAGCACACTTTCCGGTGAAAGGTAAGAGAGGAAGAATGGAGAAGCAAGGAAGCGGCCTTGGGCCATTATGTTAGATGCGATTCCAGCATTTTCCTGGAGTGTATGACAGAAACCCAGGAAATGCCTCAGTCAAGATGGAGGCTTGAAAAAATGATACATTGTTTGGATTGAATGACCAAACTGGGAACCGAAACTGTGACTGCTAGTACTAAAGGTGAGATCTTTAACAACTACGCTACGCGGTTCCGATTATTTTATACTATTTTGCATTCGTACTGTAATTGTTTCTGATCACCCCTAATCACATCTAATAACACACTTCCATATCTCCTGCTATTACATATGATAAACCGGAAACGTTACTTCATAACGTTTTCATTTGTTTTTCAATACAATCTTCTGTTTTAGAATTCGAAGAAATTTTTGCTGTAAGTATCATGAAACCAGTAGTTCAATAATCCTTACATCTGTGTGGGATGAGTATTTAGCCATCGGGATCGAGATTCTCTTCAGAAGGTATTTCAGTCACTCTCTTGTTTCATATATTTCATTACGCAGTTGGAGAAATTCTTTCTTGCTTTTCTCCCCAAAATTCTTAATAATTTCGATTGTTATACTATCTATCCTGTTTGACTTTCTAAACTTAATCTCCGATACTTCTTTTACAAATCATCGCGAAGAATAATAATCCTTGTGTACTTTATTTTCTACTCAACATCTAGGACACATGTATCCTTATTCTCATATAATTTTTCTACACTTTTTCCATATTGCAAAGACATCACGTCTCTCTCTGACTATTTTAAAATTCTCATTTTCTACTCCCACCATAATGTTTCTTTTTTCTTTCGATGTTCTATAGATTACACCTTTTACATTTCCTCATATTTCCCAACTTTTTCTAATAATCTTTTGTCCTTGCATTTTCTCTTGTAGAGCTCTTCCCTTAAAGTGTATGTTTTCCTTTGTAACTCATTGTTTAACTTTTTTTTACAGAATTCTCCTCTCTTCGGTATCAATCTCTTTCTGTTTCCCTCTTCTTTTTATTCTGCAACATCTGTTCTGTAAGCCTTGGTTTCTTAGACGTTTTGTGTTTACGGTAAGTTTATACTTCTTCTTCAGGCTATTGTGTGCATTTTTTTTATTTGTATCCACCTTCTGTTACTACCCGCATTTATCTTTCCTAGTTTGAGTATTTCTCTCCGAATTTTTCAACAAAAAGGTTTCTTACTTCTAAGTTCTCTATGTTTTGAGTATTCAACATATTCTTGCATACTTTAAAATCGAATATCCATTTCTGCCAACACAAGGTTATGATCGGAGAAAATGTCAGCCCCTGGAAGGATATTCGCGGTCTTCAAGCTTTCCCGTATCTATTCTGAGTCATAACATAGTCTGTTTTGTATCTTCGTCCTTCTATACAGCATTTCCGTGTATACCTTCTTCTCATTTGCAGATTGAACCATTTGTTTCCAATTTTTAGTAAATGTTTCTACATAAATTAAACAGTCCCTTTAACTTTTCATTTCTTTCGTTTAAACCATATTTGCCTTCGATACTGTCTTCCCAATGTTTTTATACAATTGCATCAAAATTTCCCATTACAATTACGCATGCATACTTCTTCCTCCTGTCTATAATTTCTTCTACTGTTTCGTAATTTTGCCCTACTTCTTCAGTGATTGGTCTAAGTGCAGTTTGTTCGGTGCATGTGTCTATATCAGTATTGGATAATTCTTTTTAGCTTTAAGTCTTAACACCATAAACCCATCATCTCTTCCTTCTATTTTCAATACATTCTGTTTTAAGGGCTTACCAAGAATTGTTCCTATAGCATTATGACCGTCCTTTTCATTACTTGAGTAATCCATTCTGAATCCTATACGTCTCTACCCGAAGAAATGGTTAGCAGGGAATCTGATGCTACAGAGAAGAATTCGTCCCACCAATATCGTTAATTGAAAGCTAATATTCAAAATTCGTACGTGCACAACTATATTGCGAGCTGTTTAAAGTGAAGTGTCAAATTATACTCTTATTTCGAGCAACATAACGAAGTATCAACATACAAGCACTCTGATGCAACAGTACTAAAATAGTGTTTGCCTCTGTCATCTATTTTTCTATTTTATTAAATATTTTTTTGGTACAACACCCGTTCGTCATGCTCATTTATTTTAACCACATGTTATTGAGATAGGGAGGGAGTAACTAAACACTACCCCTTCATATCTACTCCGGAGGAAGTTGAAATAAATTCCACGTCCTCCCAGTCGTATCACGTGTAGTTTTGTTTCACGTGTCGTGTCATGTGTAGTAGATGCAAATAAATGCAATGAATATATGTCCATGTAGCTTCGTGTTTTCATTAGGCATTAGCAGTTGTCACTTTTTCATGTCAATCCCATCCACTTTGTTTTCTTTTCCCACCATGCTCTTTTTAGTTTAATGTACTTTTTTCTACCGGATCTCTAAACGTATTATTCGTTTGATAATTTCTTTTGATGAGTATTTCCCCCACTGTATCAGTTCATCTTTCAAATTACAGATATTTGCAACATACCTTACATAAATTACATGTTTTAGATACTCTTACTTTCTTATATTTATTTTCTATTTATGATATTCCAACTTCTTTTGCCTCCCTCCCACGTAAAATTCTGTATTCTCAATAACAAGATACTAAACTTTAGTTTACCATTTCTTCTAAATTTCCCTTGCATGGTCGCAGCAATTTTTTAAATCATAATCATTAGCGTTTCCAACATTTTTTCCCAATAAATACGGTGTCTGACATCTTGTGAATTACTTTTTTTTCATTTTTCAAACCTTAACTTAAGGGTGCATTATTCTCTCACCCATCCCAGATTTCCACTCTTACCCTGATTTCGAGCATTTTAGCCCTGCTGTCGGTTTAATGTTGATCTATTTACCGGAGCTCTTTCGTCACATGTTATTTTAAAACCGGACTTCTTTGAAGCGATGCCTTTCAGATGCGGGCGACTTTTGACTCATACATTTTGTAGTTGATTGCTTTTGACCCTACTCTTCTAATGCAGGACTCTTTTGACAAGAACCCTTTTCGTCTGTGGCGCATATGAAATGGAATCTAATGAAACAAGAGCTTCTGAAAGTATTGAAGCATTTTAACAATCAACACCAAGAAAGTTGTGTACACCAAAGAAGAAAGTGAAGTAAAATTACCACAGGGGTGGACTAGAATTAGTTTAGGAATCTTGTAACATTTCTTCACGTACATGATGATGTTTCGTCATCAGCGGAATTGTATATTCTTCTTGTTACTTGTTTGATTGGCTAGAGTTCACGAAATTCGAAACGCCATGTATTATACAAGGTTGGCCCCAACCGTATTAAGTAAGAAATGAATGTCGTTAAGTAATCAGGGTGAAATTCCCAGAGTGCGATTATGTGCTTGTGAACTCAGATTAAGGTGATTGCAAACGTTTCGTCAGTGTTGAACGAAAGAATTGAGTCAAATGTGTTGCAACAGGAACTAAAATCTGTTTATCCTAGAAATAATTCTTAATACCACTATCTTGATAATGATGTCTTGCTCGAAAATAACAAATAAAAAGGTGCCTATGAAAACAACAACGATTCTCTAAACCAACAAAAATGTTGAAATAATTAAGAAATGTTTCATGCAGGAACTTATAACAATCATAGGTTTTAACGAGCAATTATTCTATTTTAGGCGTTACTAAATTTGATCTGTTGCTTCGTTACTAATGAAATGTTCAAGTTACTTGCTACTTGCAAAATATGCTGAAAGAAAAAAGTTTCAAGATAAAATCCAGTACGTAGTAATATGTAATTAGTTATATTGATTAACTAAAAAGTAGGGAAGCATTCTGTGGTTAAGTGAGTCAATTACTTGGTTCAATTGACTTTAGTTAGTTTCTGCCTCTACAGTGCTATAGCCACGAGAAATAAAGAATAAGATCTTAAAAGCTTAAATCTCTTATTATACTTCAGGTACTGTAGAGATTTAAATTGAAGATGTATATTTCAGTTATTCTCACGCATCTGTTCAGCGGATTTCTGTTTTAGCATTTAAGGTATTTTTTCTTTCTAAGCTTCAATATGTAACACTTCATTACAGTATGTTTTAGTATAAACAAAATTTAATTTTTAGAGATCTCTTCCACACTGTAAATAAGGTTATCTTCTTAATTTTCAATTTAATAATCTACATTCCCTATTTTATTTCTAAAGATGATCCTAATAATTATTACTTGAAAACTTGGCTCAAACCAAGGTACACACCACATACAGAAAAACTGAACTTCATCTCGTTGATCACACTTTCTTGTTACATGGATAAAAGACAAAATAATTTTCAGCTTTAATTATATTATCTTTTATTAACATAAAAGGTTCAACTATTATTTTGCTTAATCATCTTTACTTGACATAAGACAAAATGGCGCAGTCAATGGAAATGTCAATGGAAAATCTCTTGACAGGTAAACTTGTAATAATAATCAGTGAAAAAAGCAATGTAAAACGATGAATCGAACACTCGTACGAATAAAACAAACAGAGCTTTGTAGCAAATAAAATGTTGCTAACAGCCGTTAATTTCAAGTTGTCATATAACTTAAATTTTCTGGTTTTAAAAAATGCTGTAGGACTTTTATAATGCAGTGAGTGAGTTGAAAAGATTAAAATAGTTTATTAATGAATTTGTTACATAATGGGTAGTGCGAAGGTATGTATGGAAATGTGATTCAAATGTCTGCGAAAACACACATTTTTATTCTGAAAGATAATAGTGTTAGACAAGAATAACGTAGCATCGATTGCATTTATTAAAAATGATTTTATTCAACAAGTGCACACTATACAAGATATATTGTCAAACCGTAAACCTATAATATTTCAACTTTATAATATATTGCTCGCAGATACGTGTGGTAAGTACATATTATTGTAATTTATTGACGGGTAACATCCTGTTATGATATATTTTAACCAGGTTAGTGTTACTGGTGATATTCAAAGTAGTTTGGTAATGCAATTCTGGAATTTCATAGTAAGTTCCAGCTGTCAATTTTGATTGTTACACAACCCTACAGAAGTAATAAGTTTTCTTATTTATGGTTCATACATATCTTTGAGAAATGAATTCAAATTTACCATTTGCATCACAAGTGTTCCAAGTCTAAAATTGAATATCTTTAAGGTAGAAATTTGAACTCTAATATCTCATGTAGATCACATAAATATATCTGATCCACAATCGAATTAGCAAAAATAAGCTTTATAATTATGTTTTGTTTTAAATGAGGAATGAATTAATCTTTTTAATGAGATTTTGAACTTCAAAGTTCTGAAGAACATGCAATTACAGAATTCGAAAAATAAAAGAACAGTATATGTTTTCTTTCTTATTTTTTTATTTATGCATCAAGGATACTGTAAGAGGCATTTGATTAAGTGCATTTATTTAGTGTACAATCTGCTAGTATTCCTATGGATATACGAGCGGGAGTCAAATAAAAACCTTAAAAGTAGAAATAAAAATCCGCATATGGCGCCAGTGAGCTGTAAGTTGGCATGCCTGTTTACGATAGTATGCCGGATGTCTCCTAGGTGGCAGCAGCCGGCAGATGCAAAAACACCGGCGCAACAACAGTTCCAAAATAGCAGCCCCACTAGCCACATGCACCAGCGAGGAGCAGCGTTCTGTGATTCGGTTTTTGCGAAGTGAAGGTGTGAAACCGATTGACATTTTTAGGCGAATGAAGGTTCAGTATGGAGATGCGTGTTTGTCACAGCCACAAATCTATGAGTGATGCCGGAAATTTGCAAATGGTATTACGTCTGTGGCTTCAACGGCAGCAATGGTCTCTGGAGTCACTACGGGCCGAGCCTGGCCGGGGCGAGGAGCATCGGCCACAGAAGTTCGGAGCATCTCCATACTGAACCTTCATTCGCCTAAAAATGTCAATCGGTTTAACACCTTCACTTCGCAAAAACCGAATCATAGAACGCTGCTCCTGCCTGGTGCATGTGGCTAGTGGGGCTGCCATTTTGGAACTATTGTTGCGGCGGTGTTTGTGCATCTGCCGGCTGCTGCCACCTAGGAGACATCCGGCATACTATCGTAAACAGGCATGCCAACTTACAGCTCACTGGCGCCATATGCGGATTTTTATTTCTACTTTTAAGGTTTTTATTTGACTCCTGCTCGTATATCCATAGGAATACTAGCAGATTGTACACTAAATAAATGCACTTAATCAGATGCCTCTTACAGTATCCTTGATGCATGATGCATATATATATATATATATATATATATAAACTTTACACATGGCTTATATTTGTAAACACTAAACCCCGAGGTTTATAGTTATAAGAGACACATATTTTCAAATTATAAATGCTACAACCAAGCTGGACCACAATTTTATATTGTTGTTAAATAATGCAACAAAAATTACTAAGGCTATTGTTTTCTAAAGTTACAAACGTACAGCTGTACCAATATTGATTTTAGTTGGTGAAGTTCTCGTTTTATCACACCTAAAGAGCTAAGAATTTTAATATAACTCAAACATTTTATAATATTTTTAAAAAAATGTTTTTCTTTTGTTTACATAGCTTATCTTGAGAGCTGTAAAAATATAATCCTTGTTTTAGTTCGCCAAGAAATTTTAGCTGCCACCACTCAGTTTACCTAAAACGTTGGGATACCTCTTGTGTTATTTTGCTTGCTTAGCTCATCTTGAGATCAGCTTTAAGTAACGTCATTATTTGGGTTGCATGGTCCGTTGAAAATTCTTAAATCACTACAATTGATTTTTCTTTGAGCTTCATAGTATATGTTGGCCTGCTATATTTCGGGGTACATATTTTCTTCAAACATTATAAAAGATGTTATAAGGGTACTTCGATGAGATAAGATTGCATTGTATGAGAAAAACAAACTGTATTCCAAATTTATGTGTTATTAATTCATCTACTATTACCTTATTAAGGTAATTTTACAAGATAAAAGAATCAAACTAAATTCAAAATGATTGTATTGAACACTCTCCTACCACATGCTTTGTTTAGTAACCAAAATACAGATAAAACTATTTAATGCATGCTATAGATTTTGCAGTTTTTTCCTTACACATCAAAACGAAATTGACTTATTGAAATTTATGCTCCACACTAAAACAAGCAAACACTTTTTAGACAATGCACCCAAGGCAAAAATCATCTTCGCTTAATTAAGGGCGACGCAAATCAATACAAAAGTACTTAAAACTGTAAAGAGAAATTTACGCGTATTAACTTCAACCTGATAAAACTCTAGCGATATCTATTAATAATTCATATACAGTTGCAGCTATCTTGTCTTTACCTATGTAGTGCGAAAAACCAAAAACTAATAATGTCTCTAATCATTCTCGAAATAAGCAAAATTTACAAGTCATACAAAATTATTAACAAACAACCTTAGAAAATGCTCCCTTACTCAACTCACCTAGAAGATGTTTCCAGAATGAAAATAACAATGTTCCCCTATGCGAATGCAATTGCCACAATGTCCATCCCAGCATACCTACTCCAAGAAATATCCGGCAAAATATGGTCTAATATTAGCCAAACTGCCAACGTAATGACTATCTGTTATATAATATCTTAACAAAATGAGAAAGGTAACTTATCAAAAGAAGCGTCCTTTTTATGGTCAACAAAAGTTTAAATAGTAAAACAGAAAATAAACACACTGCTGAACAAGATTGCACTTATTAAAAAACATGTTTACACGTGACGTTTCGATCTAGCCAAGATACTCATTAGACGTACACTGCGTGATACAAAAACTACTCAAGTATATATACACAAACCATCTCCCTATTTGCTCTCTCATTGACCCGTTCAAACAGCCAATCAGAAGCGTGGAAATCTATCTGAACTGACCAATTCGAAAACATAACATTCTACCAAAGGAAACAACAAGGAGCAAACAGTAATGCACATATAACCCTTGAATACAGTAATACACATATATTTTTCTGTATTTATCAATAATATTTCTCCATTCTTTATTAATGCTGATGCCTTTGGTTCAATTTATTAAGTTTATCTTCCCTTCTTTTTCTATCCAACATGCCTCTTTCCACATTCTCAGCCATAACCTTTTTCCCGTTCCAACACAAAAACTTATTCCCAGTTCACATCATATCCTTTTTCTTTTAAGTGTTAAAAGATTGCGTAAGTTTATATGCCATATTTCGCATCACTTTTATGTTGTTCAATTCTTTCTTTCAATAATTTTCCAATCTCCCCGATATATTTCATATCACAATTCTTACAATTTATTCAATAAATGAGCTGCATGATATATTTTTATTTTCTCTTCCATTTGATTTTGACCATGTCCAACAAAGTTCTGCTACCTTCTCTATACACCTTGAGATCTAGGAAAGGTAAAAGTAGGGAGGACAATGAGGGGGTATGGAAAGAAATTGTACGGCTAGCAGAAGATACTGAGATTTTAAAAAAAGATCTTAAGAAAGCAAGGGGTAAAGTTGTATGGACAAGGTAGCATAATAATTCATATTCATCTTTTTTTACTTATATTTAAAAAGAAAAAACTCAATCGTACTGTCTTATATTTACAAACGTTCAATTCATTTGCTAAATTCATTATCACGCTTTTCCAATACACTAAACCAATCTTCACATATTAAACTTCTTATTTGATCTATCATAATTAAATAAACCTACTTCCAAATTTTGTTTCATGACTGAAGATCGAAATATGGAACTTCAAATATGAACCACTCAAAACATCATACTTAATTATATGCTATATCGTAAGTCATAAAACATTAGCACAAATTTTACTTTGTAGCAATTTATTTGCTTCTGATAAAACATATCAAAATACTTTAGATCATTTGCTAATAAGAATAATACATCTAAAACGTAGTAAGAACAACTTTTAAATTTAATATTTGGTTTTCAAACTCTAAAAGACAATTCAAACATATACTAAAAAGATATCTATTATACAACAAAGACAACATACTTAAATTTCAAATATCCAAGAAATGTATATAAAACGTTTCAAAACACTTAATATTCACATTTAAAAATTAAAAAGGGCAAAAAATTTCCTTGAAATGGTTCCTAAATGAATTCTGATATTCACATAGTCACATTAAAATGCTTTGGAGAAGAATATTCCAAATACCTCTTACCAAAGTGTAAGGTGCAAATGTTTCTCAAAAAACAAAAATTTCTTCAAAAAGGAAAACGGAAAATACTAAATGGGCTATCACTACCTCATTTTAACAATAATATAAAATATCGTGCTCACGGTTATATACCAAAAATTAAAATCAAACAATTCCTCATAATAAAGCGCAAAATATATGATAAGTAATATATCCATCAATTAACTAAAAAAAAAGACTTATACTTACCGATATAAATACAATGCATTAATGTATGAGATAGAAAGTTTCATTATTTCTTACTAAACAAATAATCTAAACCTTGATAAGGAACAAAACTATTTACTTCTGAAAAAAACGAAAAGTGGAAAAGAGAAAAGTTGCAGAATTGTTCCAATCAATTATGACTTTAGTGTGCCACGCAAAAAATAACAGAAGAGATTCAATCGCCCCAAACAAAACTCTTTAAAAAAGATTTTTAAAAATCGCACCACTAAGGATAGTTTGCCCTAGCTGCTTAAACATTTCCTACTTCAAAGAGAAGCATCCTACACAACTAAACTACTTGGAGTAAATGAAACTAAGAACATAAATCAAGTATTTACGCTGCTTTCACTTAAATACGTTTGACCCCAAAATGCCTTACTGTACCACTCGTACCAATATTGATCATTACATATAGTATATCTTTACTTTTCAAATCTATTTACTAATAAATAATTCAAATTTATTGATAAACATTCTACAAACCTACTATTCAAATCAAGAGAAAACTTTACTCTAAAATCAAGCGACTATAAAAATATACCACTTTCTAAACTGAACATGTAGCTCAAAAAAGTAAGACTTGTATTAAATATCCTCTATTATAAATACACAAAAAATTAAACAGCAAATTATTACATTACCCAATTAATTCTATATTTTCGAGTTTAACTTTAACATTTTAAAGCCTTTTCCAGTAACAAACATACAACGAAAAAACAAAACACCATTCTCGCATTCAAATTCTTACCATGTTGTTTGTCAACAATGATATCGCGTTTTTCGTTATGGCTTTACATTTTCATTGTCACGTATAAACAACTTGTTTCTTCTTTTTTCTGTATATCAATCTCTCGTTTTACTAGCTCTGAACGAAACAACAAAAACCGATTCCACCATACTTATACTCAATCTCCACCAAAGCTGGGGGACGTCGGATGTGAATATAAGTCCGTTAAAAGTTTGAACAAGTATACAAATAAACTCGATATAATCAAGAAACTAAGAACATTACTTTGCAAGAAAATAAAATTCTACACATCAATTGTGCCTATAAATCGAGGTATATGTGACTCACGTTCATCGTATAGATAAGTAAAGCGTACTATTTTTTTATTACACGAAATAATAAAGATCCCTTTTGATGAGCTCTACCTTTTGTATATTATTAATGATCTGTACGTGGCTTTTCTTTTCTATCAATATGCTTCTCGTGCTCACAATAACCTTTGACAGGTCAAATCCCCTTGAGGGCGTCGCTGTCTTGGCGTTGAGATGGAAGCTGTTGCAAGGATCTCTGACTGGCGTTCTCACATCTGATCCTCCTGAATTTTCCTTTAGGTATCATAAACAGCACACTGGTACTGGATATATGGAGGTACGAAAGAATGTTGAAACTTGTGTAAATCCAAAAAAATGATTCACTGTTTGTTGTGCTCGACCCACCAAAACACTAGCGACAGGCTGGGGAGCACGCTTCGACACGCTGAGTTAACGCAGTTAAATATATGTAAATATAGTTTCCGCATAGATTAGTTTACTAATCTTAATGCTCAACTCACCCCTCCTTATTAATAAGGAAGGGACGCGTTTCAACACAACCATGCTGATCTGCTCGGGCTATTTAAAATTTCAGCATTCGTCTTGCCGAATCTACTAAAAGTAAAACATGCTAAACATTTCAGACAAATCTAAAATCACATGCCAACTCACAAAATATTTTTTTCAAACGTGCCATTATTTAAAGTCAATATAACAGAAGCATTTTCTTTCCTTTTCTCTTCGAATTGTTAGTTGCTACAACAATGTGAATTTATATTTTCACTAAATCATTAATATTCACTGGAATGATACGAGGTATTAACATCAGTGCACGGATTTCTACAAATTTATTGAACAAGTAATCAATTACTGAAACAAGCACTCATAACATTATCTTCAATAAGACATTTTATTGCTGTGCCAAAGTTACTTCTTATTTATGTTAGAACATTTACGGTTATAAACAGCACACGTTTATTATATGAAGGAAACACAAACCACCTGTACAAATTACCAAACATTTACAATAAACGTTATCCTTTTATCTATCATTGACAAAAGAGGTATTCGAGAAGTGGCAAGGAGTAACCACTCTAGAACGTGTGCTGCCCTTTGTGGCCTTTTGCATCATGTTAACATACACATACATAATATAGATAACACCACATAGAGATGGTGCTCCCTAATAGCCTTTTAAATTGCCCTAAGTTACTGTTTCCGCTCAACTGCCATTCAATTAAACCCAATTACATTCAGCGTAAAACTGCTCCCGATAAAATCCTTTTGTTCACTCGATGAATACTACCAATATCCACGTACCTAATTATTTTACTAACACATTCTTCATGGATGGGACAATTATTACATAATCAGATGTTAGACTTATGCATTAGGGCGTGTCATTTTTGAGGGTGAAATATAGTTTTTGCAATTTTTCATGATGGGGGGGGTCTTAAAAATACGTTTTTAAGCATGAGAAATTCAAATCCGCTATTAGTTTTGTAATTAAACAAATTCTAGCTAGGTAAATCGAGATTTGAATATGGCACAAGATCTGATTTCGGAATTTCATATCAAAATACTTTCGAAAAATGCCACGTGCTATAAAATAACTTATTTTTCCGTTTAAAGACTTTATTAGCCACCAAACATGTTGATAGAAGCTACAAGTACAATAAGAAGGAATATATAATTAATACTTAAAAAACATTCGATGAAGTTTCTGCACATTCTTATGTACTAAAATACTGTATTTAGACGTTACATTATTGCATTACATTTACTACGAACAGTAAGAGAGTATTATTTTGATTTGTAACGATCTCGTTACGATGGGTATGGAGAGAGGATAAAATGAAGAAAACAAAAGAAAATAATCAATTGTTAATGTAAAGTATACTCTCCTCATGAAAAGAGAATGTTTAAAATTATGTATCAGTTTTCCTTACTTTCTCATTGCTTTTTTTAAGAAAAAAAGAAAGAAGAAAGAGTGAATGAATGTAAGAAGTTTCGATCAGCTGAGTTTGTACATAAGGAGAGAGAGGGGAGGAGGTGTCTCACCTGACGCGATGGTAGCGCCGATTGGTTTCCTCGGTTCGCTCGTCCCTCGTGGCAGCGAACTGATCGTTGAGTGTTAGGGGAAGGAGGATGTCTTGGACTTGTTGTTCGGAGGAGGAGAATGACTATGTCTTTTTCGCGTGCTATATGGTCGAAAGAGAACTTTACTTAATGGGACGTTTTGGATTCTATTTCGTTTCATTCCAAAGTTTTTGTGAAGCTTCATTACGGTGTGGACTAATAATAGAAATGAGAATAAGAAGTTTTCGCTGTGCATTTGTTCTGTGAAGTTTTCTAAAAAGAAGTGCTGTGGAAATAAGAGTGTTACTTCATGGGGAAAGTAATAGTGCATTGTAGATTGAGTCCAATTGTGAGTGGGGTTTATTTCCATTTGCCACTCTTTATGTTTGATTTAATTTTTCTGAGTCTCGTTATTCTACCGTGCTTGTGCCTTGCATACAAGAAAAAGTCGTATGTGACACCTTTGCCTAAGTCTGGCACGATCATAGAGTTTCCTGTTTCAAGGAATATCCTAGTTGACATTGCTAAATTACAGTTCTCAGTTTGGTGGAATGAGAACGGGCGAAATTCGTGAATGCACTGGTAGAAATTTCCCACTTCAGACGGTGCTAGCATTCCAAAGTATTGGTGGTTGTATGCCCAATTACGTAGTACTTGTTTTTATGTGCTACTTTGGGAATTCAACTAAATGGTGGAATGGGGATGTAGAAGGCGCAAGTGCGAGTGGAATATAACTTTTGTTTTTGATCAAAAAGGCTTGTTTCCACCTCTTTGTTGATGTTCCTTTTCCCTATATTTCTGAAGACTGCCTTTTGGTCAAACAGTGGAATGCGAATATGGGATATCACAAGGCAGAATATAGTTCAAACTGGTAAAGAGAGAAATATCAAACCTGGTTACATTTTCATTGGGTTGATTTGCAGAAATAATTCAGAATTCGGTTGCAACAGATGCAAGGGAGAGTTGTGTGGTGTAGTGGTTGGATGTTGACTAGAAAGAGGAGTTTTTCCCATCTGTACAAATTGATTAAGGTTGGTCAGAGCTTCAACACAGCTTAACTTAGCAGCACAGCAATAACCAATTATTCTCGTTTCCTTTTTCAATTTGACAAAGTCGAATGCAGTCCCAGGACAATCAAAGGAGGAGGTAACTATAGAATTGAAAGCAACGTGAGGTGTGTGTCAAATTATTTAATTATTAGTTGGTTGTCCATTGTGTGTGTTAATTGTTTGTGGGTTGTGTATTCGTTTCCATTATAGCTTTATTGAGGTCTAATACGTTTTCGATTTTCCGTTAGTGATTTGACCGCGTGATAATTCAGCATTTAGTGTTCCGGCTGTGATCCATTATTATCAATTTTCATTCAATATATATATATTTATTGATTTTTGGTTTAACCTTAACTTGATATCATATCATGAATATTTAATATTGAACATTAGGAGTTTTGGAATATTGGAAGATTTAGTACGATCTTTGGATGCTTTAGACGTACGGGGTGAGACACTACTAAGGCGTTGTCATTATTGAATTCTAATTAAAGTAATTCTTCACTTTAATATTTGATATTAAATTTTCTCTTTGTCTAAATTGAATTTTGAATTCAATTACCCCCCCAGAATTTTTGACTCCTTTGTATTATTAGTACATGAATGATTATTATTACTCCAGATACAGAGGCATTACAAAGAATTGTTCTCTCTCCTTATTAGAATAATAAATGTCACTAAATATTGAAAACTTTAGGTAATTTTAAAACTATACGTTTAAACGCATTAATGATTATTGCCATTTCACTGAATATTGAAGAATTGAATTTGAGATTGGAAGCTACTACGTATTACTTATTAATCGACGGAGAATACTTTATTGCCATTAGATATCTGATAGATCAGATATCATTTGTAAATATATTGTGAATAAAATTGTTAAACTGAATTGTATTTGTTCTCAATTATTTGACATAAGTATATTTGCTTATTTGTGTGGTATTTATTGGATTATTTGATAAATGCCCTTTCACTGTCAGAATCCTGTTCTGAATATAGTCTGGTAACGTCCATTCTGGTAGATCCCTCTGTAGTTGGTTGAGGGTGTTGCTGACGGATCAACATATCTTGCGACCTCTTTATCCATGTAGGTTGGCCACTTGGCAACTACTCTGGCTTTTACGGCGGATGGGAAAGCTACAGATTACGTACTTTTATATTTTATTCTACATGCTTGACACATGTAACTTCTGTTACGAATCTTGAATTCGCATTTATCATTGATTTTTAGAATACCTCACTCAACCACATTTACAAGCCACTAATTTTTAATTGTAATGAATTATGTTGTAAGTGCAGCATCATACAGTTCATGCAGTTGTTATTGCAACTATACTATATATATATATATATGCTATATATGTGTTACATTTTGTGATAACGCTGACCTTGTTTTACCTAATACTAATGTATTCAAGAAACAGTATTAAGTAAGCAACGATATTAAGGCACAAGTTATTCAAAAAAAAAAAAAAAAACAAGTTTCATTAAGTCCTGTTTTGATTAATTTTTGACATCGTCTTTCAACTTGCTTTTTGAACTTCGATTTACCCCTCACGTTTTTCATGTGTGTATACTTTTCTGTAAATTCTGTAAGCTGCCTCTGTAAATTGTTTCACACGCTTTTCTATTGATTGAACGTGGCATGGCCACTGTGGTGCTTTCATCGGAACGTCTACAAGCTTCTTTACGTCTGCTGTTGAAAGTTTGCATGTAAAGAAAGGTTCATAACCACTTTCGGACCAGATGATCATATGTAGCAGGGAAGATGAATTGGTATTGATAGCAGATGTTTTCCTGGGACGTACAGAGAGATTTCCGTGTGTTCCGTCACCTCTAAAAATTTCTTTTCAACATCAGCTTTTCTTTCCTCAATATCATCCGAGCACAGAAGTGTCTGGATTGCCATTTCGCTGAATGCATACCATGCTGAGTGCCTTATCGTTAGATGTACAACATCCACAACAATCTTCTGCATTTTAATTCGCTGCAGTTGAAACAAGATGTGGCGTGGCCCTTTCACCCAGCAGTGTTTGACTTTGATGTTGAACCAGCATGGGTAATAGATACCAACAATGTATTCCACTAGCCGCCTAAGATTTATGAGATCTTTCCGTTAAGTCCATGTTTAGAAACCCATACACGACTCAGTCTATTTGCTGTGGTCAAGTATCTTGGATGATTGACTGGACCAATTTCAAGAAGCGCCATATCCCGTGGAAGTTTACCACTGTGAATGGCCGTTGTAATCCGATATCCTTATGCTTGATCTGTCGATAAATATATTACGACATTTTCACTCAGCGCTATAAGAGGCTCCCCAATTGGGAGTTTCTGGAATAAAAATGGATTTCAACTTCAGTAACTGCGGTAGCATGGTACCAATAGTGCCTTTACACTGATTGCTCGACAAAGTTCTCTCATCCAGTGTTGTGATTAAGTGTCTCAGAGGGTAAAAATCCCTGTGAAAAGCACACACTAACCAATTTAGCTTACGATCGAGTTTGACTTCTACCCAATGCATAGTACCATCTTCCCAACCAGCGTTTACATTAGTAGAATAAACTGCAATTGCTTGTAAGTTTTATTAATGTCCTTTGTTTTATAAAATCTTCAAGATTATCAGCAATGATTCCAGCTCCTATTATTGTTACAATCTTTCTGGTAACGGAAATGATATAGGATGCGTCTATGCAAACGTAATGTTGTTCTCTTATAATCCTGGGAAACTGGTGGATTAAATTTTCTGCTACCAGCATAACGTTTGTAGCATCTTCACGGCAGCTAAGGAGGATGCAGTCGACTTTACCTTGCTGATAAAACTCATCAAATTCCTGGTCTACGGATTTCATTATTTTTTTGTGCTCTCTTCACTTTTTATGATCAATCACAAGCCTTTGGTCTTTGTCAGTGACCAAGCTACAATCAGTAAGGGCGACAATAGATATGACAGCTTTATCATGCAAACCGACACCATACTTAATGCTCTGCATGACATCGTTGGGTATTTGAAACATACTATATTTTGTTTTCTTCGTAGTGGAAGTTTGCAATTTGTATTTTTAAAGAAGCACCAAGAAGCCACGATGTTAACATTAAGACTACCTGAAAAAGTTTAAATACTCAAGCCACAATCACAAACACGAAATAGATATCTAATTATTTTTGGTACGGGAATAGGGTTAACTTTATAAATCATTTTATTTTATAGGAGCAAAGAGTTCTCTACTCCCAGCCATTAGAGGGTTACGCCCTCTCTTTGGCAATATATCTAAATGTTGTCTAAAAACTCTTATGTTGAAGGTTCTTACTTTATACCCTAGGAGTTATTATATAATAGCTGTGAGAAGTTTGGCACCCGTTTAAAAAATTGAAAACATGATGGTATAGTATACATTATTAAAGCTGTAACTTAGAAAGGCGTAAATAGATAAAACTAATCTTAACGAGCATGTTTTTTTGCTCAATAAATGAGACACCATGCTGGCGCCATCTATGAACAACCAAAGTAAATTTGAAAAGAAAAGCACTAAAATGACAAAAACTCTGGCATGATTTTTACCTAGCAAAACAACACTATATCTAATTTCTATATACAGGCTTCGAAATACAATGCCAGGTCTCAACTTTTTAGCACCCCTCATTTTAAGACTTTGAAAATTGAAAAAATCGACACGCTCTACTCATGCATCATACATTGTTTAACTCATCAAATGAAATCGAAATATTTTCCTCTCCTTTTCTTATTTTAGTACGAACATTCTTAAACTCAATGTACCGATTTAAATTAATTTTTGTTATCGTTTTATTTTATTGGCACGCTTTTTTTTGATCCATCCAAGTTAACAATAAAGCGTTTATTTAAGTCATAAGTCTTTTAAGACCACATTTTCCACCAACACACTTTTTAATTTGTCTTGGATCTTCTGATGTTCAGACAAATTTCTTATTGACTGATTTGAGTTCGCTGAGACCAGCCATCAATTCTTGCATTTCAGGAGCAAATTTAGAGTAATAGCTAAAAAGCCCTACAATTTTGATAAGGCCTCTTCGGTTTCTTGGTGGAGGAATATTTTTAATTGCAGATATTCTGTGCGAATCAATTTCCATTTGATTCCCTGACACAATATGTTCAATATAGTTAATATTAGTGTAAAAAACATAAACTTGTCAGTAAACACTGTAAGATTATGTTGCTTGAACCTATCTAACACTTTACGAATAGTTCTCTTATGTTCTTCAATCGTATCGTAAAATTAAGATACCGTCAAAATAAAATTTAACTCTCTCCATTCCCAAATCTCCTAGCATTTTCTGCATGACACGATTTAAAATATTACTTCCTGATTTAATTCCAATAAGGACTCGTGTATATTGATAAAGACCCTTAAGTGCTACAATAGTAGTTATTTCTCTCGAGCTATCATCTAAAATGATCTGATTATATGCACCGGCTAAATCGATTTTTGAATAAGGTTTCTTTCCTGATAACCCTGTGAGACATTCCTCAATGTTAGGAGCAGAATAAGGATCATTTACAATAAGTTCTTAGGCTTTTACCTAATTACAAACTATCCTATATGTTATTTTTATTCTTGACTAAAGCTGCGTAGTTCGAGTGATCTACTTCCCTTAATATTCCATGGTTAATCAGATCATGAATTTGTTTATCATTTTTTTTATTCTTTGGTATTGGGAAGGGATTCGGCTTCAACGATTTATTCTCAGGTAAATAAATACGCCCCAACGAAATTTTTTATACATCCCACTCTTTCTCACATAATTTCGGAATATTCGTTATAAATTGAATCGATGAATTAGTTTATATTCTGATCTCGATAACACGACGATTCGTGTATATTTGGTTTTTTCCCCTGAATGAACGACTGATCTTTCACCTGTTGAGATTGAACTTGTATTGTTTCTCCCTAAGGAGTATCCTCGACAGTATACTTTTTATTCCGACTCAATAGATTATAGAAGTATTCAGCTTGCTCTATATGCACATCGGATACCTCAGATGAACTACACTTAACCACCTCTGGAACAGTTTTATGATCATTAACAGTCTTATCCACAAATGATTCTCTACCATTATGATTTTTATTGTTCTTCCCTAAATGTTTATTCTTCTTCCTTTTCTTCTTTTAACGGACTCTTAAACTGAACTATTAGTTACAGTGGCATCGACGCTTTATCCATCATTGGTGAAGAAGTTCCATTCTGAACAATTTCATTCTTAGATGCCTGAAGATATTGAGAATCATCCATGGTACCTGGATCATTATTAGTAGAAACTTCGCCATGTCAAAGCAATTTGTTCTTCTCATTTTTTTCTTCTAATCTAGAAGTTGAATAACCGCCAACACCATCATCTTCATTCTCAAAATCAGGATGGCTTCTCTGATCCAATGTTTCCAGAACTGGGATATCCATCACATCATAGTTCTTAGATAGACTACATTTAACCAGATTTATTGACACTTCAATTGTTAATAACTCTTTATGTAATCGTTGAAGTTCGTGTACACACCTTATTTTCTTTTCAATAGAAGCAAAAAATACCGTCCGCTCGGATGAAGTATAAAGTGAATCCCGAAGAATCCTTATTAATTGATTTTTTATTTGAATGTTCACGAACAAATTGCTGTTGGCCATCAGAATCTCCCGATTTAAATACTCTAGTGAATTGGTTCATCTAATCTCTTTGGAAATTCAAGCGTAATCTTTTCCCTCCCTCACGCAGAATTAAACACTTGTTCTTATAGTCTATCACTGCTGAAGTTGAACTAAGTAAAGGCATTCCTAAGAGACACTCGCAAGTTGTTCCACAATTATAAAATTCACGTTGTGGAAATACCCCGACAAATAAATATTGAGAGTTAGTTCCTCTCCAGTAGCAAAATTTAAGCTAAATGAGCATTGACAGTTCTTCCGTCCACAGGACGAATATATCTATCGACATCACATCGACTCACTAAGTTTCTTGTAACAAGATTAAAACTGGAACCACTATTCACACATACACTGGTTAAAATATTATTAATCTTGCCTATCACAAAGGTTGCTACTAAGCCGTCCTCCTGAGATGGTATTCTCTCCTTTAATTTCACAGAAGAATTTTCCGCTCGATCACTTTATTATAATTACGAAGTCTTGGATTAATCGCGATCTCAGATTCCCTCTTCAATTGATTCAAATTTACATCAAATGCTGACGTACAATTCCGATCTGTTGACCTACTCTCAGCCAAAGTTGAAGCACAATTAGATAAAACCATATGGGTTTTTCCTATAACTCCCATTAACTTATTATATTCAATTTCTTCACGAGTATTATTTACATACTGTTCGGAAATATCTAACAACTCTAACCTATGGTTTGGATATGAACCAAGCATACGAAAGCGTTGATTTGGATTCAACCATTTATGATGATTCTTTCTCCATATTTAAACTAAGAATATTCATAGCAATTATAAACGATTTTACATAATCATTCATTAATTTCCAAAGCCTTTGGTTTCTGTAAATCCTATCACTAATCAATGAGTAAATTAGAAACAAACCTAGGATAGGAGAAACAAACCTAGTCAACAAATTAATCTTTCAAAATCCCAATTAAGATGTTCATGTAACGCAGTAATTACCAATTTCAAAATAATTGAATCGCATTTTGGAATTAATACTGATAAACTCCTGCAGAGATGGAAACAATGAGTCCCAGGTTTCTCAAAGAGTCCCCCACTGTTTTTTGGACTCTCCTAGATCCCCAAATGAAAAAAATGATTCGTGTACCTCAGGGTGCCAGAAACCCTCAAAATTGTCTTTCCAGGAGCTCCCAATGTGCCTTATTGGCATTTTATTTCCTATGGAAAGTCAGATTAGAAACTAAGTTTTGTAGGAATGAAATAAGAATGGGAATGGAACCCAGGAACTTCCACAATAAAGTAGTGCACAATAAGTGCTTATCCACGCGGAGATTGAAAATTCTTTCATGTTGTTTATAATAACACTCGTTGTAAAAAAAAATCGTAGGAATAAAAGAGAATTTAAATCGCACCCGGTACTACCAGGTTAATTTGTGCACAATAAGTGTTTAGTATGGAGGATAAAGTGTGGAGAAACATATTGTGAATTCTCTTCTGAAAGACGTCGCGAACTTTGTGAGGTGTAAAATCTTTGTTCACTTATTTTATTGTTCATGAGCATACGCGTTGTTTAAAATGTGTGATGCTGGTACATATACGTATACAGAGCATGGTTTTCATACATCCATCTCTCACAACTCTCACATCTGAGTGAAACCTATCAGGAAACTTGCTGTTCTGTGAAGTTAAAGTGTTCCTGTGCGCGTGACGTCAGAGGTTTACATCATCTGTCCTCATATGTTACACTGCCATTGACCGGGTTACATTGCCATTAGAGGAAAATACGTATAAGGCATCAGAAGTTCTCAATGACCTATTTATTTTACCCCCTCCCTCATTTCCTTTGCATACTGCGTGTGAGTGACCTACCAGTATGATTCGAGCTGAGACATAAGGGCGCAGTGGGATGAAGCAAGTCTGTGTTGTGCATGTAAGCACGTAGTGTTGCTCGCAAAAGTATACAGCCAACCTTCCCGCTCCCTGGTTTTGCATACTTGATGATACGTACAGGCAGAAAACCTTCTCCGTCTTCCTCTTGTATTTGTAACACTGTTTGATTTTTGTTATTGACCTCAGCCCCAAATAGTTTGATTTCTTGTTTCAACCAACTTTCATCTTTGTACACAGAGATAATTGATATTGGTTACTTGGAAATTTTTGTAAAAAGTAGATGAAAAATGATTAGAGACCCCAGTACTTGTAAGAAAATTGATCAATGATATGATCAAGTGAGGGGCTACACTATACTTTGCCTCTTTATCCAGTGTAAAGCTGGATTGAAGCTCATTTTATTTGGTGTATACCTGAACGTTAAGGTTGATATAGTCCCTATAGCCTTTCCCTTGGATCCTCGCCTATATATAAACAAGCAGTGTTACCAACGCAAAATAAAGTTATATTTTCTCAAATTGCACCATACAAGGTATTACCTATTTCTAATTTAGATATTAAATAAAACCTCAATACCACATATATTGTTCAGTGTAACAAAGGACAATACAGTATCACTAACATCAACATTTTGGAGATCTCTAATAACTCAAATAGCATACACGGTGCAATTTGCATCATTTAGCGTCAAATATTATGATTACGGTATAATGTATTTCGAATGAATGAAGGAACAAAGTTACAAGAACTGAAAAAATTAACTTTTCCTAAAGACTTTACTTCGAAAACGTGCTGACATATCACGTCTCATCATGTAGATTCTTCCGAAAGACTTAAGTGATCATAATGTCATTTACAAGAATTTTTATTTCAAACTGTTTCAGAGATACCAAATACATGGATAATGATTGTATTGCTTAAAATAACGCATGTGTGTTAAGTTTTTATAATGATTGTTGTTTTAGTTTGCTTCTATAACATTACAACAATAGTTTTTGGTTGTTTTAATTAAAACAAGTTGAAGTTCCATTATTTTAAATAATGTTGCCAACTGTAGAATAATAAATTGCTAAACATTATTATAAATATAGTGCAAACAACGTAACTAAGCTGCAAAATATTTTAATAACACGTATTTTGTTTTATGGTGCAAGAATGGTTTCAAAAGACGACGTTCTTCATAGTCTTTGGGCTATTTATAATGTTAATGTCAAAATTTTCGTTCCAGCAATACATGTAAATGCAAATTGTAACTAAAATTAAATGTAACTGATAAGTTTTCAGTAACACTAGTTGTTCTCCTAAGCCGTAGACCTGATGTACACAAAACCATGCTTAATTAAAAGTTCTAAATACACCTTAGTTACATTTCACTTCTTTTAGTTTGACCACCGGCCACCTCAAACTCGATCCATACCATATAACTATATGCAATTATTCAAGGACTTACAGTTAGTAATACACATTGTGTTGATTTTTGGTTTGGTTTGTTTTAGTTTAACGCCCATGATTATGCTAGGGAGTCTAAAGGAGAGGTGGAGCTAATGATTATAATGGAATCCGAACCACTTCGGTCGTTCAACTTTATCCCCACCAGAAATCGATTTCGGGACGACGCGAACCGAAGTAAAGCGTGCTAGCCGCTAGACCAAATGGAGATCCTCACATTGTGTTGATTTAAATCATTGAGTCAGTGTTGCCAGATTCGAAGATCAAAAAGTAGCGTGTCTGTGATCCAAAAGTAGCGGATTTGAACTATTTGTAGGCCAAATATATACAGTAGAAATGAATTATTTGGCAACTAATGACTGGTACTAATTGGATAATTTTTAACATGGGCTAAAAATGTGCTGCAGATATTGCAAGAAATTATGATCGATGAACAAAAACAATTCTAGACAGGATACCACGAGATGAAAACAGCCTAGGAAACGTCCTTACACAAGAAGGTTTTACAAAATCAAGAACAACTGGGCAGTAACCTGAAAAAGCATTGCTCAAGATAGATAGTTGTGGAGAAGACTTGGAAAGACCTTCATCCAGCAGTGGATTGGCAATGGTTGATTATGATTATGGCTATGATTTTATTACGTCTGGACCTCAGAGATAAACTAAACGAAGTAATAAGTTCTTAATTTTACAGGAGAAGCGAAAAACCGGTTCCTTAAGTAAGACCTATAGTACTGTTTTTCAAACTATATTAAGTAGTTACAAAGTAATCGGATGCTTTTAGACTTACATTATTACACCACAAGAAAGAACATAGTCTATTAAAAAAGTATTCTTAACTGGATGTCGACCAAAAAATGACTTAGCATGGTCTACCTCTAAAGTTCATATTTATATATACGTTTACTAGGTAAGGTAGGGTAAAAATAGATCCAAAATTTAACGAAATTCGTACAGCGAAAAACAAATTTGATCCTTCATATTGCTGCAAAACTACGAAATTTAATACTAAAGAAAACTAGAAAGTTAGAATCACTTGTTTTGCCGGGACAGAGAAAATAGATACATATAGCTCGAATT
Organism: Thermobia domestica; assembly: GCF_964235325.1. Lineage (NCBI taxonomy): Eukaryota > Metazoa > Arthropoda > Insecta > Zygentoma > Lepismatidae > Thermobia > Thermobia domestica. Next base: position 112,784,743 of record NC_137457.1, on the reverse strand, counting down.
ACCTATATACTTACATAATATGTATGTACATGTTTCGCAAATTTCAGCGTAATGAACAGATGATTAGTTTTCTCGAATGAAGATCACATGCACCGCTGAGAAAATGAAATGAAATCTTTGAGTTTTACGTCCCACGTTTATGCTAAAGGAGACGGTAATTATGAGTAATGAATGAAATGGTGGAATGAAGAAAGTGGGAGGAAACTTGAGAACCCCGAGCAAACCCACGCACACGGCGTTTGTCCACCACAAAGTTCACTTGGCGGGGATTGGGATTGAACCCAGGAATCCAAGCATCAAAGGTGAACGCTCTACCACTGAGCCACCGCGGCCCTATGCACCGCTGAGAACTCAGGAATAAGCTTAATCTATGTTACGGCACTGGGTATATGCTTATATAATACATTACGACCTTATAAACTTGTATAAGAAACAGAATGTACTTAAAGTACATCAGAAAATAAATATATTCCGTGGAATTATCGAGACGATACCGAGACTAGTCTCGGTCTCGGTATCATCCCTAAACCAGAGACCACAGATAGCTAAGATGAGAGCCGTAGCTCGCACTATAAGGTTAAGGAAGTGCCTGTTTTAAAGTGTCAATTAAACACTGAGATGTGAAACGGTAATAAAGCAATTGATCAATTTGAAACAAAATATATGGTAGTAATGATTTATTCTATTTGTTAAGATAATGAACGTTGTTTTTAAAATGACGATCAAAGCAGAGTGTTTTGGATAATAACTCAGAAATTGTAAAATTTCAATTTCGGTACGATTAAATACATTCGTGCTGCAATGTGTTGCGTTATCCGTTAGGAGGTATTGAACAATTCTGATTCAGAGGAAGTAAATAAACCATTGTATAGTACTGGAGTTAATTTAATAGAGTTTAATTGTATAGGAAGTATTGAGGCTATTTGAGACAAAGTCTTTTGCTGAAAGTGAAATATGGGTTACTATTAGTGTTTTATCCCAGTATGTTATACCCACTGATGATTGAACCCGGAACACTCGCATGGAAAGCATTAGCGCTAGCAAATTAGCTACGAAGAAGTACATCATATCATAATTCTGCCAAAAATGAAGGCAAAAAGTAAGAACCGAGAACGACAGACTGTACGATAATTATACTTTCACAATTTTAATTTCATACTATTTATTTCGAGACTTTCCAGACGAGACCCGAGACGAGACCGAGACTTGGCCTTCGAGACCGAGACCGAGATCGGGACAAGCATGTGTTGACCGAGACGGCGATTTTTGACTCGAGACGAGATCGAGACCGAGACCGCTACTTTTCAACCGAGACGAGTCCGAGACTGCACAAAGTCTCGTCTCGTCTAGTCTCGATACCATCTCTAGAAGTTACAGTTGAGAAGCCCATTTTAGACATGGCGTCAGGAGGCGATAACCAACCGTGGCCTATTTTTAATACCATAGTACGAACAGCACCTTTTTACGCTTGGTTAGGGGAAGACGTGGAACGTTTTATGCGAGAATATGAATCTATAACCGACATTAATGGTTGGGATGGAATGAGACGCAAGCTAGTACTTGGGAATTCGCTTAGGGTTCCAGCCGAATCATGCTTTAGATCTATGGAGATAAAGCCGGATTTTGCTCAGATGACTTATGAGCATTTTAAGCAGGCATTAATAACAGCGTTTAAGGATAATTTGGTTCCTCAGTTGACAGAGGCCCAAATGCGAGGACGGGAACAGGGTGACGATGAGTCAGTTTTTGATTATGTATAGCAAAACAGGTTCTCATTCTGAGAGCAGATCCTAAGGCGTCTGAAAAAAAAGCGGAAACAACTTACTATAGAAGGGTTATTACCCGACTTTTTCAAGGTCGTCATTCGCAAAGAATATAATACGGTAGCTGCGTTATTGGGTGATTTAGTAGTGGAAGAAGAGATTCGGCTATTACTCAAGAGAAAAATGTTGGAAAAGGTCTTTAAAAAGAATTCTCCGGTCTTGCATTCGTCAGTGGTTTCGCCAAGCCAACCTGATATGGATGAGTGCGGAGTCAGCAGTTCAAAGCCCATTTTACAGGCCAGAGAATTTTGTGCAGTCAGCTACAGCACAGAACGAACAGACTAATAAAATTAGCGATCAATTAAAGGACTTACAACAGCATTTACTAAAAATGTCTCTTCAAATATCCGCGTTAACCTCAAATGATGAAAATCAAGGTAGCGATCATGCACAAAATAGGAAAAGTCAGCAAAGGAATGTAGGTCAGGGTAATAACGAGAGAAGTGATACTCGTCAAAACCGGAGAAGCAATAACAACAACAATAATAAAACAATTCAGGTTCTTCCATGCAATCTTCTTCACAGACCCAGGGTTCGACTCCTAGTAAGGGTCCTATTGTCTGTTATAAATGCAACATTTTTAACCATATTGCACGGTACTGTAGGGCGTCTTTAAACTCAAAAACGTAGTACATCGCAGATTCGTCATAGTCCCCATTGTATCTTCTAACGACTTACCACATGTTTCGGTTATTGTAGATTGTCAACAAGTTAAGATCATGATAGATTCCGGTAGCCAAATAAGTTGTCTCGGGGAGAATTTAGTTCCGAAGAACGAAAGACGTTTTCGTCTTTATACCAGATTAAAGGGAGTTGCGGGAAAAAGCATTCAAGTATTGGAAATTGCCTTGCTGAAATTTTACCTCCTGGAACACATGTGTTACTCACGTTTTTAAATAATCTCGAATTTTGATTTTAGTCCTTTGGTTGGTGCGGATTACTTAGAAAAACATAGAGCTATCATAAATTATGATTAGCAGAATTTGACTTTGTATCGTTTTGGACGTCCTCCGTCCAGGAAGTTACCACCTAGGAATTTAGAAGTCAATTTATCGGAAGTGTTATAATCGAGAATCGGTCGTGAATCTAGAGCCATGTTTAGAGTCCATCGAGAGGCGTTTTACCACCTCGCCGCACACTTTAGTTAAGTTACGTTCCTGTTGGGACATTAGGGGGGAAAAGGCGTCACTGTTATCGTTTCATTGTATAGACGAAATGTTGGGAATTTTTATCTCAAGTGTAATAGTAGATTGTGACTCCCCAGTGGTGTTTGTAGCGAATCCCACCGTCAACACCGTGAAGTTACGCCAAGGAACGAAGATAGGTGATGCGGAGGAGTTCGAGTAAGTACCTGATGTATCACAAAAGACATTGACAGCATCAGCAGTATCTTTACCATCTCCAGTGAAGTTGGAACTGTTTAGAAAGATGTGTGACCCGAAAAGAGTTGATGTCAACCCAGATTTCTCTCCAAAAGACCGGGAGCGTCTTTACGGTCTAATTTACCAGTTTGCCAATGTCTGGAGTTGGTCGGATGACGATGTGGGACTCGCCCGTGGTTTTGAGCATGAGGTATGACTTTCCAACCCCACGCCAGTCAACAAAATAACCTTATTTAGTACGTTACCACCTACGTGAAGACCTCAAACAAAAGCTGAATACCATGTTCAGACAAGGGACAATTCGTGAGCAGACGTCTCCATGGAGACACCCAATTCTTTTAGTGAAAAAACGCAGTGGACAGTTCATATTTGTATCATATTTGCGTCACGTCGATGCCCAATCTCTTCCCTCGAACTTTGCGGCGCCATCGATTGACGACTTGCTTGCTCGCATGGCTGGACGTCTTCTTTACACCTCTAGTGACATGTAGCAGGTATTCTTTCAAATTTCAATCACAAAAGAGAGTCAGGAGTGTACAGGATTCTCCGTATCAGGAGCTTCGAGTTATGTTTACCAAGTTCTGTCTATGCAGAGGACATGTATCCTCTGCAGCAGCCTTGAATAGATTAGTGAAATTGCCTGTCTCAAGCGTCCCGAGTACCAATATAATGTATTACATCGACGATTTTTACCTAGTGGCCTCTACTGTGGACAAGACGATACACTGGTGCACCATCCTCTTCCAAAAATTTCGAGAACGTCCGTTGATATTGTCACCCGAGAAGACGAAAATAACACATCACTCTATGGTGGTTTTAGGCCATAAACTTTAGAAATATGGTTTACAGATTTCTGAAAGAATGCTGGACACGATTAAGAACTACGAACGTTTAGGACAAAGATGAACTTGAAGAGTTTTCTCGGCGTTTGTTCTTTTCTGAGGAGGAATGTCAAGGACTTTGCCCAGATGGCGCACCCGCTACAGAAATTGATAAGGCGTGACGAAGAATTTACTTGGGGTTCTGAAAAGGAGCAATCCTTCACGGCACTAAAACAAACGATTTTGGAAAGTCCAATTTTAATGGCCTACATGCCTGAAAGAGAGTTGCACATCTGTACAGAGGCTAGAAAAAAAGGGTTGGCTTGTGTAGCCAAACAACCAGCTACTGATGAGCCGGGTGCTGAATTGATGCCAATTCCGTATGTGAGCAGAAAGGTTGCATAATCGCAAAAGTATTTGTCCATCATTTGGAACGTTTAGACCTTCTCTACGCTCCTTTCGACTCTCCTACTTTTAGACCTTTATCCTCGGACGTGATTTTCACATTTCTTCACCATAGTAAGAATTTGACAGGGAAACTGGCTCGTTGGTTTTCAGAGATTGATACTCATGATTTTACGATTTCTCATGTTGCTGGTTCCGAGAATTTAGAAGCAGACGCAATCAGCCGTTTTGTGAAACATCGAAGAAACGAGGAGGAAGAAGGAGCGAGTGCCTCAGATCCAAGGATCTTCATGATCGACGAATTGGAAAGAATTGCCCTTAAGAAGGAGCAGAGGAATGACGGATTTCTGAGTAAAATCATTGCGTATTTGGAGGATAGACCCGACAAAGACCCGGAGTATGATTGGAAAGCATCGTAGTTTGCCCTGCGTAACAACATCCTGTATAAAATTAACAATGAGAAAAGGTTTTCTTTTAGCAGTGCCCACCATGTTGAGGGATGTAGTATTTGAGAAGGCCCATACAGAGTAATTAGATGCCAATCAGGATGGTTTCTGTAAGACGTATAACCTCGTAGTGAAATCTGTTTATTTTGTAAACATGAAGAATGCAAACAATGTTATGAAAAATGCAAACAATGCATTAGCTGTCAAGTATTGTAAAAGCGTAGTGGCAAACCTTACGGAAGTCTCCAGACGCATCTTTGCGTTCCACCCTTCTATAGAGTATATGTTGATTTAGGAGGTGTGTACCTTTGTAATAATATCTTACGACACAAGTATCTCATCGTCGTCGTGGATGAAGGGACACGATAGTGTATCACTGGATCTTTACCAGATGCTTCGGCGGTTTCCGTTAGTTCCATCCTATACGAAAACGTTATTCTGAAATATGGATTAGTATCAGATCGCGTGTGACCGTGGAGCATGTTTCACTAAAGCTGTGTTTAAAGAGCTTTGTCACATCCAAGGAACACAGATACAATTTGCAGATGTACAAGGGCATTACAGTATCGGAACAGTCGAAGTCGCAATCCGGCATATAGAACAGCAATTGAAATTAGCTTTGGACAAATATGATGAGTCAAATTTTATAGAATTACTTCCACAGGTTACGTTCTCGTACAATGTAACTTGTAACCTGAGTATGGGTTTAAGTCGCTTCGAAGCCCTTGATGGATATTCCCCACGGCTATTACACTCTGCTATATTAGCCACGCAATGTCAGTTCTCTGAGAATCAAGACGGGAATCAGCAACTTCAGTACATAAGGGACAAGGCCCAGAAAAACTTGTACAATAGACATCTGACTTCTGTAAAGTCACATGATAAGAAGAGGGAGCAGTTGACATTTAACAAGTGTCTACGATGCGACAAAACGGAAAGGTGACTGTAATGCGTTCTCTGGAAAATATTTTGGACCAGGACAAATAGTATCCCGTAAATATGACAATAGTTATTATGTAAAATACCGAACTCCTCGAGGTCAAATAAAAATTAGGTTAAGGTTTTAAGGAGCCCCTACTTTCGCCAGGATCGATTTACGGCATGACGGTGCTTTCACCCTTGATTCGAACTTAAGTTTTTAACGTCAAAGTCGCGATGGATACAAGCTTTTGCCGAGGCACCGAATTTGGGGTGCGAGTTGGGAGGATTTTGCCGCAATAGATGTGTAATTAAGCACTTTTTTGTTTTCTTTCGTATCTCTTGTTCACTCGTATTATTATTTAATTGGGTCGTTTTCCCTGGAATCTCGTTAAATTCGAGTGTAAGCATACTAATTATTCAGGCCTGCTTGGATATGTAGCATTTGAATTTTAATAATTTAGTTCTGAAAGAACTTTGCTTGTAAAAATTAGTATGAACATACTAAACGTTGTTGTGTACCCGTAATTTCCGAGAGGAAATGAATACATTCTTTTTAGGAATGGGGTCCAACCATATTTATTGCTTACTTGGTACTAGGACCAAGTACCACCCAATATTTCCGAAAATACTGAAAGCTCATAATAAGTTACTCCAACACTCAGTGTGAGCAAACTAATTACTTAGTATTTCGCTTCGATACGAAGCTTAGCACATTTCTTTTATCAGAAAACTTTATAAGTGTAATCCTGTGGAAAGTGAAAATACTAATTATTTACGAATCGATTTCAATTTTCTGGAATCTCCTTTTATATAAAAAGTAAAAAAAAATGTTATATCACTGTTATTGATGGTTAATAAATACTAGAAAAATTATTTTTCGACTTGGACTTTTCTATGCAATTAGAGGTGGGAAGCACCGGGAGTGGGGTTAAGGAACTCAAGCCCCTTTGATTATTAAATCTGCATTATGGTTTTAAATGCTGATTTATTTAAACTAATTTTAAAAATGGTCATTATGTATAGAAGTAGTTTATTAACGTTAATATGGAGATTATGCACACGAGCATCCGAGCTTAACGGCACTTTACTGAAGACAGATTAATAATTTAAAAATGTAACACAATATATCGCTACTAGCAGCCGTGTCTTCATACATGATAGATTTGTTTATTCATTATTATTGTTGTTATTATTGATAAAGTATAATAATACTGGTAATTTCGTAGAAAACAAAAATACAAACTAATTAATGTGGGGGGTATACAAAGAAAAAGTACGAAATGTAGTCTTGTTGGTAAACGAAAGTAAAACTATCCCAAGTAAGTTTCTTGCAACATATTAACCAAACTAAAATAGATGCTTGATAACTACAAATACAAATTGATTTATAGAAATTGAAAAAAAAATTATTGGAAGCTTAGATCTAACTAAGAAACTCAATCATACGAAGTGAATGCTGTAGCAATTCAGCACTTCTTATTAGGTAATTTTTATTAAAGCGTGTTATGAAGATATTAGCTTCCGCTGGAAATTAAATTTTGTGTCTCTTATACTATCAATACTTTGTCGGAAAAAATCCGAATTATACGAGTTTTATACTAGGATTGAAAAATATACGAGTTTTTACACCCCCGAAAATTGTTTGTCGGTACTAAGTTAAGTAGCGATTGAGTGTAACGTAATGTGCAACACCGAGGATATATGAAACATGGTTCCATAGGGAATACAAGTTTTAAATTAAAGAAATTTTTGTTGTCGTTGGGACCAACTCAAGATGATTTTGAGTTTAATGTCGCATTTAGCAGCGAAACTATACCTTGTAGATCCTTATAATCATTGTGACCATACATTCAGTTTTTTCACAAAAGTGAAACTTTTTTAATGCAGGGTTTATTTTTAAAAAATAAACAACGTTTTTCCACTTTAAAGATATGTATGCAGATTATAAAGAAAACAAAAAGAAAATTTTGATAATCAAGAATTGTTATTTCTACTATATGCTTTTTAAAAATGACAAGGGTTTATGGAAGATTAATGTTAGGAATTCTTACTATGGTAATTTTATTAGTATTAGGTCTATTGTGTACACATTAAAATAGCAAATATATTGTAGAAAAATATGTCGTTCTAACAACACTTCTATTATTTTTTATTTTTGAAAGATTATCTCGCATTCAAAAACTTCTAAAGCATTTAACAACGAGGGGTTACGAAGACGATTAAGAAGCTGTATTTGAAAAAGAAAGAAACCAGTTATCTATGGAAGTCCGATGACTTCCTCTGAATATTGTGCAGATAAAATAAAAACCAAAGGGGATAGACATTCGTACTTTCTTTCGAGGGCATGCCCTCTAAATGAAAGAAAGCAAAACTGGCACAAATGTGGACAATGCATAAATATACATATTCTAGAAGTGTACACAGAAGGAAAAAGAGCGTGATGTGGGGAAATTTGGACATGCTGTGGGAGTTAGAGGGGAAGGAGAGTAATGTCTGGGAGAAGAAGAAAGGAGAGGAGCAAGGGGTGATGGAGGGTGATGCGGATAAATGGGTGGCGATGCAATAATTGTGTTTTCTTAAAAACTTTCTAAATAGTTGTAAATAATTTGTGTATTGGTGTGGGCAAGAGAAAATTTGTGTTTTTTTCTTATCTGAATGTCTACCTTCTTTGGAAATCTAACGTAATACCATTATCCTGCTTTATTGTTTTGATTGAGTTACTTAACAGTTCTGAGATATTCTGATAGTAGTATGAAATAATGTGTAATGAAATATCATTCTATGCATGAGACAGACTATTTTTTCATATACTGCAAAGTGTAGTCTTACTTCAAATCATAGTAAGTATTTTTGATAGATGGTTGAAATTTGAGTTTATTATTCCGTTGAATAATGCGACTACACGTGACAGGTTCCTACATGTGAATGTTGGATCCGAAACATACGAGCTATCACCGGGAATTGAGTTTGTCGCTCCCATCAACACCATGGATATATTTTTTCGCATATCATCAGAAGACTATTTGTAGTGATTTTAGCAACGAGTCTACATGAGACATTGATCTACAGCTCAATGTGATCCACACGAGCTTCCACTGGACAATTTAACCAGGTTATCCAACGCCAACCACATAGCCATAAAGAAGCTCGGAAAATATTTTTTTGAAACTGGAATCTTCTTTCTTTTTTATTTTGTTGTTTTAAAGATTTAAAATGAGCTTTTTATATGTACGCTGAATGGAAAAGACGGAAATCGGATCCACATATTACTTCAATAAGAATTAAAACAGCGTATTCGAATGCTAACTCATTCTCTTTCTCTTGTAGTAGGAGTAGTAGTAGTAGTAGTAAACTGTTCACAGTTTTCATCTATTGATAAGAATTAAACTTAATACTGGTTCTTTAGTATACCGACTGTTTGGTATATGTAAATAACTGGTTTTCAAATATAATATAACATAGTTTAAGGAAAGAAAGAAATATTTCAGTTGAACGTCCCCAGTTTAGGCGAAGGATGACGATGATTAGGAAAGCAGCGTGTGAAGGAAAGCAGAATAAAATGTGAAATGAGAAAAGTCAGAGGAAACGGGGGTGATCTGAGGAAACCCAGGGGAACAATATTGTTTACCACTAGCTTACCTTTACGAAGGATCGAACCAATACCTTTACACCCCATAGTATTATTACTATGTTTATCGAATAGAAATAATGTTTTTGGACTGTTAACGTTTAAAAGAATTAGTTGGAGAGACCGGGAAGAAACCCACGATACCATACACCATGGGTATACTATTCTTAAGCAACTAGTTTGAAATATATACAAGAACGGTCTTGGAAATGATAGTTTTGGTGTAAAAGAAAGGAAGTAGACAAGCTATAGCTTGTACGACTTCTAAGACTTTTGAACCTTCAGATTGCAAGCAAGAAAGGCAGAAAACAATCTTATTAATTTATTTATTTATCATGAAGGATATCTAATATCGACGAAAAAATGGGAAGGTATTGCTTAGAACTTGTTTTAGTACCATTCTGACATTTACTTGATAGAACTGAAAAAAACTTCATATAAGATGTCTTGTAACAAAAGAAGAAATTGGAACCATATGCGTTGTGAGACTAGTACCATACAACTTTGTTCGATTTTACCGTTGAATATATTGTTTAAGCTAAAAGAGAGAGAAAGAGAGAGAGGGAGAGGGATGATACTGACAAAATACCATTCAAAACAGATGCAGAAAAGGTGCAACAGATGCACTCCGCAAAAAGTTTGAATTCAGTAAGCACTATGGTATTGCAAACTGATTCATATGTTTAAAATACTTTATTCTATTTCAACAACACTTTAATAGCTCACACTGTGTTTTTAATATTTAGGAATATTTTTTTACATCGAGTATGCCTTGGCATACGAAGCAGTATACAAGCTGAGATTCCTATGGAGTTTAATTATGATCACAGCATGGCTGTTATAAACTTCAAAACAGTATGATCCATATTTAAAATAAAAAGATACAATGTAATATATAATCCAACTTTTCTTTAATAGAAACGAAATATTTAATGGTTGACACTGTATACTTTTACTGGACCCCAGCAAAGTTGGTAAAAGTTCCGGTAAGAAACAAAAATATACATAAGATGAGCTTCCGATCGAATAAATAAAAAGAAATAAATTCATTAACCCTTTGAAATTATGATGGCACAACACCTCTTCCAGTGCGTTGACCTTCGGAATTTCCTTTATAAATCTCTAGTAAAGCTCTTTAGACCGTTTTCTTTGCATTCATCCAAATATGGAAGCATCACAAAAATATTTGGTGGGCATTTTGCAGCCTCGCGTGCTCTGTCTGAGGACTGTAACTCCACAAACGTGAACGATGGGTTTAAAAAATGGTATATTGGAGAACTTTCTTCAAAAAAATCTCTGACGCATTACTATTAACCATAGAATCATGGTTTGTACCTCGTTGGCTATGAGACAGGCTTTTGAAATGTACCACTCCAATTTCCAGACCGTGTACCAGCATGTAGAAAATTTCGCCCAAAATGGGAAAGAGATTTTTTAAGAAAATAACCCCTTTTTCCCATTTTTATCTTCAAAGGTACGCAATAGCCAAATTTGAGTTCCACCATTTGAAAGGCTGCCTTACGCTGAACAAAACGAACTGTGACTCATGTTGCTAAAGTCAACAGACATGTGTCAAAAAGATCTGGATTTTTCATTTTTTTTACCATTTTAGTCAAATACTTTAGTAAAGTATCTACAATATTATCAATATTTATTCTAAAGTCATGATACGTACCTCGTTTTCTTTGGCATGAACAAGTCTTTCAAACGAAGGCACTTGCATGTCTCTAGCATGTACCATAGTGGAAAAAATTGCGAAAAGCGAAATTTTTGTCAAAAATTCATTTTTCCCCGATTTTTGGCCCGTCTGGCCGGCCCCTGTGTCAACCCACAGAGCCCCAAATATCTCAAGCATACTACACACTATGTGTAATAACTGTACGAGGTCCCAATGTTATATCTTGAAAAATAAGGGAGGGAAAAATATTGTCCCATGTGCAACCACTGCCAGCTTTCCCCTATGAGAGCAATGGATAACCTATTTTGCCCATGGGGCAATATTTTTTCTCTCTTATTTTTCAAGATATAAAATTGAAACTTCAAACAGTTATTACACATAGTGTGTAGTATGTTTGAGATTTTTGGGGCTCTGTGGGTTGACACAGGGGCCAGCCAGTGGGTTCCTAATTAGGGGAAAAAGAGATTTTTTGCCAAAAGTTCACTTTTCGCAAATTGTTTCAACTACGGTACATGCTAGAGACATGCAAGTGGTACCGTTTAAAACTATGGCTTTGGCCAAACAAAACGGTGTATTAATCACGTCTCTACAATAATTAGGGATGAGTCTGGAAATGTTTATATAAAAATGGGTTATCCATTGCTCACATAGCTGAACTGTTTGCACATGGGGAAATATTTTTTCCTCTCTTATTTTCCAAGATATAACATTGGGACCTCGTACTCTTATTACACATGGTATGTAGTATGTTTGAAATATTTGGGGCTCTGTGGGTTGACACAGGGGTCGGCCAGAGGGCACAAAATCGAGGAAAAGGGATTTTTCACAAAACTTATACTTTTAGCGAATTTGCCCCACTAGGGTACATGCTAGAGATATACGAGTGGTATCGTTTGGAAGATTTGTTCATAGCAAAGACAACGTTGTACAATTCATGTTCCCACAATGAACAGTTTTGATGATGATGATAGTATAGAAATTCACTAAAAATGTATTATCAACGGAAAATATGTAAATTGGCAGTAGCATCAAAACTATTCATCCCAGGGCCACTCTTTGTATCCCATTCTCTTCACCATAAAGCAAAGTTTTTTAAGTAGCATTCGCATGATCGTATCCTTTTCCAAATGGGAGATATTCGCGATAAAAATGTAATTTAAAAAAAGAAAATCCCTTTTTACAACTTTGAGTGGGACTTCCCCACATTTGGTACACATTAGGGAAATTTTACGGACGCAGTTAAAAACAATGCTTTACTAGAAACAAAACGGGGTGTGAACAATGATCCTACGATAAATAGTCTTTACGCAATAGATGATTGAGTGAAAGCAATACAAAATACCTCAAAAAAGCCATCATTTAAAAGGGTTAAAGTAATACTGACCAATATCTAACATACGGATAGAGTTTTTGAACAATTCTTTGGATAACAGTTAAGAACAATTTCAAAATTTGTGTAGCTTCTCATTTTTTAACGTTCATTTTTTAACAGTTTGTTGCAGATAAAAAAGTACATCGTTCTTGGGTATGCACTACAAAAGTTATGATTAATGCATACTGTATGTAATATAGCTAAGCTATCGCGTGTCGGCAAGAAAAAGGTTTGAAAAACTTGCACTGAAATCTTTGACTTTTTTTAAATAGTATAGACAATAAATAAATGAAACGAGGGAATATATGAGTGTTTGTTTGTTAGGATCGAGCCAAAAACCTTTACATTGGATATGTACAACCTATTACATATGCACATACATATGCATTTCAATAAGCAAATAGTCTTTAAATATTCAGAAAACAAAATGTATCTGTAAAAATAAATAAATATTAATACATGCAAGGAAAGAGGAGGGGTAGGTGGTAAACTTGGAGACTATAACTTACACACTTTTATTATATATTATTAGGAATTAGAGTTTTTTCTTTGAGCCAATTTATCATTTAAGATTACTTAGGATTTAGAATTATTGAACGTTTGCCATGTTTGAACCGTGACGCATGAAGAATAACGTCGCTTGGCGAGTATACAATCCAGGGAAAAGGACAAGGAAGTTTAGGGGAAGAAGGAAAGAAGGAAGGAAGGAACCTGTTTGGAACCTATAGGTTAGGTACCACACCAGCATTTATGTGATGCAACAGTCGGAAACCAGGAATGATTGGTCTGAAATTGCGTTTTACACTGCTTGACAGTGTCCCTACTAGGAATCAAACTCGCTATTGCACCATACAAGAATATACTAGCAATGCTTAGGTCATACTAGGTATTGGAAATGTTATGAATAAAGGTTGGACAATATTAAGAAATTTAATAAATGTAACGTATTTGAACCTGAAAAATGGTTTTAGCAAAGGCTTAAACATTCTGTAAACCTGGGATTGATATCGCCATATAAAGTAAAGGCATGAAGCGGAACTATGACATACCAGTAAACATTATTATTATTATTATTATTATTATTATTATTATTATTATTATTATTATTATTATTATTATTATTATTATTACTATTATATTTCTTAAAATGTGTGATATTCAAAACTAGGAAAATGATCAGTAGGAAAGAGTTAGCTATGCTCAATTTAAGAAAATGACTGTTAGGAAGACTTAAGAATGGTTCATGGTAAAATTAGATGTCGACTAAAAGCATTTAATTCCTGTTATTATTCAGTTTAAAATTTGTTCTTGTAAATTTTCACAAAAATTAAAGCTTAAAATATATAAAACGATAATTATACCTTTTATTCTATATGCTCGTGAAACATGGTCGTTTACTCTGAAAGAAGAACTTATACTCAAAGTATTTGAGAAGAATATCTTGAGACGAATATTTAGACACAACAGGAAAGGCGGAAACTTCATAATGAGGAACTACATAATTTATACGGTTTGTCAAACATTCTTAGAGTCATGAAGTGTAGGAGGCTTAGGTGAACAAGTCATATAGTAGGATTAAAAAAAGTAGAAACGCTATCAAAGTCTTGACTGGAAAACGACCATTAGGATGACCTAGATGTAGATCGGAACACAATAATAAGATTGATCTCGCAGAAATAGGAATACAAAGAAGAAACCGCATCCAGTTGTCTAAGGATAGAAAATAGTGGAGAGCTTTTGTGAACGCGGCCTTGAACCTATGGGTTCCATAAGCCATAGAGTTAGTTAGTTAGTTAAAATATAGCAAACAAAAACTAGAAAAGAGAAAAGTACAAAGCGGTTGATCATTATTTTTAACAGAACACTTAATAAGTGTGATCGTGTTAATTATTTCTTTTTTCGCTTCGAAAACGAACCTGAGATTATGAAGAAAATGGGCGTACTCATAACATATAATTTACTTAAAATAAAAATCTATCTTGAACTTTATATAGTAACTATTTTCTTTGTCAACGATTTTATCCTATGTGGTTAAATAATCTGGTATGACATTGTTGTAGTGCTGGAATGCATACCATCAAGGAACTGAATTGCATTTAACAAAATGGTGAATAGCCAAAATAATGTAATTTTTGCGATTAAACCATGCATAAAAAATAAATCCTCTTTTACAGGGATAATTGTTACCTGTTGAAAAACCTCTTTCTAAGTGGGTTGTTATGGAATGTAAAGAATAAAGGATCCGCTGAAACTTGTTCTATGCTATAATGACGTCAATAAAAAATACATAAATACCGAAATTAAAAGGAAGAAATCAGTGTGTTCTAGTCCTTGAAGTTTATTTCCTCTTTCCTCTTTACTAGTAGTTGAAAAATAATTACGTAGTTCTAGTCGCTGATTTCTTCTTCTTCGTATTCATCTATATACGTGTAAATCAAAAATAAAAAGAAAAGAACAAAATTCATCATTAAAATATTACATTATTTTGAAAAAAAACTGTTTCAGCTTTTGCTCTTTTGTATATATTATTAATTAGAAGAAAAATGCCTGATGGAAATGTGAGTGTTTGTCATTGTGATGAAAATAATAGAAATATTCAATGTCTAATGAACGATTCATTTGTGGCAGCCTAAACGAAAAAGTTTATTACTGTGAAATGGATGTTCAAAAGGATATAAACAAGCTATCAATCTCGAATGTATGATTATTAATAGAGACATTTTGAAAACAACAGGATGAAGTTGATATACAGGATAAAGTTCTCCGAGAATTTCAGAAGACTCACGGATAAACATTTAAAAAGCTACAACAATTTTTCAATATTTATGAACAAGCGATTAATAATGACGCATTTATTAAGCAATTGATAAAAATATTCTTGGAAAAAGATTTTAAAAAGTTTTTACTTGAGAACATTGTTTGTGATTAGAAACCAAAGTGATTAAACTATAAAGTGTGTTTACAATTGAAAAATCCACCATTGATAGAACTATGTTTTAATGGTTGATTACAGTGTTTTGCGATTTTAAAACTGTTAGCAAGTGATTCATGGTGTTATAACTGTCTAAAATTATTAGTCTACAGTACAATAATAATACACAGCTCTGAATAGAGAAGGGGAGAAAGAGGTTTAAATGTATGAAAATTGTAACGTGGTACATATGTAAGCTAGTGTTATTATTATTATTATAGTGAGCAAGAAATAAGCGTTTATATATTTTAAAAAGGTGGGATGAGAATCAATAAATATATTAAAGATCATATCTTCAAATACGAATAAAAGATTTTTTTTTACTTTCTATTACGAAAATGAAATTACAAAATTGTGATTATCTTGTTAACCCTACTCCACGTATGTTGGTGGGCGATACATTCTTAGAAGTTAAATTTCACAGACACATATATGGGAAATTCTAACTCAGAATCCTAAATTAGGTATGTTTGCCCATAAGAGCTCTGATACACGTAATTAATTTGTAGTAACCATTCTCATACAAAATAAGGATTTGTTTTTTACTCCTGCATAAATTACTTGGTATTTTCAGTTCATGGTGTTTCTTTCATATACGATGATTTGATAATTGGGTGCCAAGTATTGCTGAAATTTTTTTCTGATATTCTTGAATATTAACATTTGCGTCAGTGGTTACTTTATGACTTGTTTCAATAATCGTCCTGTGTGATTGTAATTCATATACCTGTCTATACTTATGATCTTTTTTACCCATTCCCAGGATAATGCTCTTTGCGATGTAGTATACATCTCCGTTTAGCGGGATCGTACTGTGTTCTTAATGAATAGATCATCGTACTTAGTTAGTATTAGTACCACATGTTTAGCCTTTTTCTCACTGCAAGGATGTACAGTATGATCCCCAAAAAGAAACAATGTTTCGTACTATAAGCCTATTTTCTACTGTTCTGAAGAAGGTCTTCAGTTCGATTCTTACCTTTTCATTTGTAAAGGTTATCATAACGTATCACATTACATTAAAATAAAGTATTTTTATTTATATTCAGGTTGTTCTCTTTCACAAGAAGAAGGCCTATGCGATCAATTCAGGTTTTTCACCGTTACAGGTAAATTGGCTTATTTAGCTTCAATGCAGTGCTCTCCATAGGTATTCCTACAAAGGTGTTTTTTTCAACACACTTTACTATATGGGCCATTATGAAATTAAATAATGCCCGGATATGGGTTTCAGCGGTCCACATGATATACATATTCTCATTATTTTGCATCTACTATTTCAAATTAATTTTCAAATCATTGTCTTAGGTACTTCTACAAAACTCTGAAAACTTGGTTATGTTAAGTTCATAGTTTACCTAGTACTATCGGTGCGTCCTCATCATATAAATCAATTGACTTAACTGAAGACTTCAAGTGTTAAATTTTTCATAAGTCCATTTCTTTTTGTTTTAAGCTGTCGGTGTGTCTTTGTCTTTGGTCGTGAAAGAATGATATTTAACCTTTTGCTTTCAATTCTTTTAGTTACTAAATAAAACAAAGTTGATAAGTAATTTCTTTTCGCGTTCTAGTGTCCAAAGTGATACCCCTGATTTTTATACATAAACAAATTTGTCCTTCCCCAATTTTTTTTCATCCGATAGCTTTAATTTTTGCTGCTAAGGCTTCATATATGAAACATATTCTTCACCTCATAATAACAAAAGGAAGGGTGAGAATCAACCAATCTTTCCTTTTCGCAAACAAAACGTGTAAATTCTAAGTATATTTCATCGCGTGAAAAACGTTTTGAACTTGAAAAACCAAAGAAAAATATTTTGTACATCCAAATGATCCTTCTATTCATGAACAAGAAGAAAAGGTGACTCATTTAATATTGTCTACTCTACGCAGAATATAATACGAGATGGTATGTATAGACGAAATATCAGATACGCATATGAAATACCTCTGAAGAGGAAGTAGTAGATCAAAATAAAAATTTCTAATGATATTCTAATATTCAATGAACTGAAGTGTGAATATACCACTAATTTAGTGAGTGAAATTTGTGCAAAATAGATTTTAGAAAACTATAAACTTTCTGAGCCTCTACTTTGTGAAAGTTGTGCTATTCGTAGTGAAAACGAAAGTGTTCACAAATGTTTAACAAAAACTGATGAAGAAATAAATACTAGTGTGGAATTTCCTAATTAGAAAATGAACACAGGACCAAATATTAAAACAGTATCTGAAAACGCATGTAAATATATAGATGTATATATTATACCATAACTTAAAAACAAATTTAACTATACATATCAAGAGGTTACCTTAAGTGATTATCATATTTCTGATTTAAGAGAATCGTATCCAAGATAAACATGTGTTTCAAGAATCGTCAATTTAAGCATCAAATGTATTCCTTAATACATATGATGATTGTGAATATAAGTGCACTTGTTTTTCTGTAGACGAACACTATGTGTTATTGTGTATTGCAAGAGGGAAGCCACAGCGTAAACTTTTATGTTATGGCTGTTTTGCAAATTGCAGTATTTTAGATGAACATAAACCCATTACTATATACTATCACGTGTCATGCCATAATGCCTGTGTGCTTTGGTTACTATGCAAACTTTTGACGACTTATATGATGAATTTGAAACAGTACATAGTGATGTTGAAATTGAGAATTGGACTTTTAAATATGCATTATATAATATATTGTTAAGCATTGAAAACGTTCAACTAATTACGTAGTTATTCTTAGAAAAGTATTTACAATATAATATGAATTTTGAAAACCTGTAAATAATAATAATAATAATAATAATAATAATGAGAATAATAATAATAATAATAATAATAATAATAATAATAATAATAATAATAATAATAATAATAATAATAATAATGGAAAATAAATGGAAGTATATCATTCGCCTCATTGTTATCATTTCAGAATTGAAACTAATTACGCTGAACGTGAATATGTTTCGCTGCCGTAAAGGAAGGGCCTTAACAAATGTAAATAAGCATATTATAATTAAATAAAACATAGAAGTATTTATTCCGTGTATAGCATAATATAATACAGTAACTAAGCAACATAATAGTCACTAACGCCAGGAGGAATTTTTTATACGGGGTGGTGGGCAAAATACCATAATAGATGTATATTAAAAGTCATAAAATTTAACATTTACAGAGTATATAACCTTATTTTTTAAAAACTCTACTGTAGCCTATCAGTCAGAACGTTCATCTGAAGCCAAGATGCAAAGACAAGAGAAAGGGGGAGATAAACTAATTTTAATGGTTTAACTAATTTTGGTGCGTCCTGGATCGACGATTTACTTATACTGGCCCCCTGTCCCACGCATTTCAGCTATTGTGTTATATATATATATATATATATATATATATATATATATATATATATATATATATATATATATATATATATATATATATATATATGGTTTCATGTCACAAGGGACCGACAAAAGGGCGAGGATAAAAAGGTCCTAGTCAAAACGGCCCGGGACAAAAGTTCCCGATTCGGAAGTGCACCGCGTCAAATGGGCCCCTCGTCATAAGAGCCCGGGTGAAAATATCGTCGGGAGAAAAATACCCGAGTCAAAGGGCGCTATGTCAAAAAACTGGGGTCAAATTGCACCCCATCTCAAAACGCCATGGGTCAAAAAGTCTTCGCGAGTAAAGCGCCCTATGTCAAAAAAGTGTCAGGTGAAAAACGGACCCTGTCTCAAAAGGGCATGGGTCAAACTGCCCGAGTAAAAGGGCCGAGATCAAAAGGGTCCTACGTTAAAAGGGGACAAATAGCTCCGGTACAAAAGGGCCCGGCACATACAATTCCACGGCCAAAAAGCATGAAATCAGGGTGAAAGTCAGGTGAAAGAAAGAGATATGACCAGTGGTGTAACTAATTTTGCTGCGGCTTGATCGTTGATCATCTATTTACTCATACCTTGCTCCTGCCCCCACACTTTAGCTGTTAAATTTATACATGCATCATTTAGTTCGTTTTCAGTAGAACCCGGACAAAAGGGCGAAGACACAAATGACCGATTAAGAAGGACTCCGGTCAAAAGAACCGGTGACAAAAGTGCCCGAGTCAAAAACAGCCCCGTGTCTAAAGAACTAGTGCCTAAAAGAGTCTAAGTAAAAACGGCACAGGGTAAAAGGAGCCCCGGTATAAAGGGGTTGGCGATAGAAGTGCCTGCATCAAAATTGCGCTGTCAAAATGGCTCTGGTCAAAAAGGCTGGAGTCAAAACAGCTCCGCGTTAATAGGGTCAAGTCGAAAGTACCCGCGTAAAATGGGTCCAGTAAATACAGTTCCACGGATAAAAAGCCTGATATCAAAGCAAGAGTGGAAATCAGGCATGCACACGGTGATATTGCCCCCTTGGTAAGTTGAAGTGAGTGTGCAAAAGAAAGTGTGGTATAAGTTTTGTTTGGTTGTTGATTGTTCTGCAACAATTCCTATTGATTAAGTCATTCTCCACGAAAGTTTAGTTGTAGTCCTGTCTTTCTAAATTTTTATCGTCGTGACATAGCCCATTCAAACTTTGTCTATTATTGACTTTCCTCTTACTTCTGAAATCCCAATTCTACCGCTTGATCCAATTATAGTATGCATAATATTCTGTGAAAAAGATTAGTTTAATCTTGCTATGAGAAGACACAAGTGGAAGTGTATACAAATTTAGTCAAAACTATTTTTACAGAACCATATTAACGACATGCGTGTACGAAGGCGAAAAAAATGTCAGAATTGGTATTATTGCATTGATTTCTAGTGTGGTCACCTTCGAAGCCATCTTCCATTCCGCCACATCGCATATCACACCATATTTTTTAAATGTAAAATGTTATGATTTTGGACAATAACCTAGACTTGAATATTCCCGCAAATGAGCATGTGAACTTGTTTTTGACACATCATCTCTTTGACACAGAGTATGCTCTGTTTGACAGGGTGCTCAATGTTTAAAAGTAAAGTATAGACATTCAGTCAAGTGGCTACAGCTTCATACCTGTTTATCGTAAAATCCTGGTTCAAACCTTGTTTTTTCACAATCGAGAAACCTTTCAAATGGTACCATTTATACTCCCATATTGTGAACCTGAATGGAGAAATTTTGAGAGAACTCAGAATTTTTCTCTGTTTTTTTTGTTAGCCTCTTTAGACCCCGTGTAAACGCAGACACTTGGAAATCAACTGAAAAATACTAAATGTGTGTACAAAATTTCAAGTTTCTATCTTGAATAGTATTGTCAGGAAAAATATTTAGTTCATCAAGAATCCCCACAATGCCGCAGACTACCGGAAAAGACCCTGATCTCAAATAAAAAAATCCTTACACATCCTTGCTTATTCTAGGATCACGATTCGCCGATCATGTTCTTCACAATAGAACTATTTTTCAAACGGTACTATTCACATGTCTCCATCGTGTATTTAAGGCGGGAAAATCGCAAAGAAAGGGATTTTTTCATTAAAATATCATTTGCCCTTCTGGAATCCACTGTTTTAACGCAGAGATTTAAAAAATCTCATAAATGCTATTCGGTAGAGTAAATGCTATTGTCCATCCATGTCATGTATGTAAAGCTTAAAAATCGCGGAAAAGGGGATTTTCTGGTTGAGAATATTTTTTACCTTTTTGCTCCTATGTACACCCTACTATAATGAAGAGGTTTAAAAAAACTATAAATACTACTTGGTAGACTAAATGTTTGTGCAAAATTTCAATCTTCTAGGTGCAAAAGTAAGCCCGCCAAAAATAATAAATAAAGGCCTAATAAAATATTTTAATGACGTCATTACAAATAATTTTATGACGTCATTACCTCCTATGTCTCGACGCAGAAAGCCGTGCAACCATACTTAACGTGTTCTACAATAGCTCTAGATATGAGACAAATCAAAGTAAAAAGCTTTATTGATTAAAGACATTACTTTAGTACATAAAAATATGTACCAGAAATCCAAAGGGTTAACAAACCACAAGAACCGTCACGTGTTGAAACCCTCATATCGAATTATGAGTGCATTTCAGGTGATGCTTTCAAGAAACAAAAGTCAAGCCTGATATGTAAGAACCCAGCTAACAAACACGTGTATTTGTCTGAAATTCCTTTTACTGATCACACAAAAATAATCGACGTCACTTGGCTACGTCGCATAACAGACACCTTGACTACAACTTCCATGCCACAACATGCACTTTGGTTGTCCTTATTCATCAAAGTAATCCCCGTTATGCAAGTCTTGCAGGCCAAGTATACAATTTCTATTTTTTTATATTCAGTCGTCTTTGGTTCCTTACAGAAATATTTTACTTGCCAAGCAAATATCTCAGTATCATTCGGAAACACACAGTGTTGCAGCTGTGGCATACTCACTCAATAAGAGTGAGTCACGAGATAGTGTACTTATCTAAATGTGAAGGTGGCCTTGGTCTTGAAAACATTCAACTTCAGAGCTGATCGCTGTTCATACATATCGTGTGCCAGACTGCTTATACTCGGAGTTACCCTTTCCAGCACAGTAAAAGTGCGCAAGGACGAAAAAAGAAAAGCAAAAAGGAAGAAAGAAAGAATACGGGAAACTGTTCCTTATCCAAAGAGCGTTTGAAAACATTTCAAAAGGTATGCTATGACTATTATCGGTTAATTTGGAACAATCGATATCGGGGACAGATCCATTACTTTGTGAGGGGGAGGGCGCTGGTCTGAACAATAAATTTGAGACGTTTTTCGATATGTGGTTCGCTAACGAAAAATGTAAAGTGGAGTGCTTCATAATATGTAATTATCACCCTTGTGGAGGTTGTAAGGAAACCATCCTGCGGTCGTTGATGTAACTCCCATTCCAGGATGCTTCTTCACAAATTAGAGATATAAAAATAAAAAAATAAATAAAATAAAATAAAATGTAATAAGATTGTCAATAATTGAAAAATATGTAAATCAAAGGTCTGTTGAAAGAGTTTTTTAGTCTTTCTGTTAAAAAAAATAATAATGGTTAATTTTCCTCGTTTTAAAATAGGTGTTAAAAATAATAGAAAGTGAAGAGTGCCAATGTATGAGACGATTCGGTAGTTCGCGTGAGTCGTTGTAGGTGCGGTTCCTTCCTCCTCGACTTAACGTGTTGTTCCTGACGTGAAGAAGGTTTTCCGCTCTCTCTGTTCCTGTTGGAGTTGTTGTCTCCAGCCTTTTTCTTCGTCGTAGGGAATGACTGTATAGTGGAGCAAGTGAGTATCGAGCAAAAATAGTTTGAATGCCGAAACTTATGTTATTATATTTTTCTCTTTTTGATAACATGGTTAATGAATTTTTGCATTTAAGGCGTGAATTTTGTAACCTTCTTCCAAAGAATAAACTAAGCAAGGCTCTAAGAGGTTATGCCTCAAATGGAAAAAATAACTTGTTATATTAGTCAAGTTATTGGTAACTGGCTTTTAAATTATAGCCAGTATTTTATTGTACATGAATGTAAGACTAGTGAATTGATGGTTGAATACTTAGTTCTTAAAAGCTTAATAGAACAGAGTTATAGTGCCTTTTAATATGTGTAGTTGGCCAGTTATACTAGGTGTTGCTGGTATTTTTCTTTAAAGGTGACACATGCAAATAAGGCTAGTGCAGTAGTAGCATGCTAGTTCCTGTTTTGTTCAGAGTAACAGTCATAAGATTTATTTATGACAATGAGATTTGAACTTAATGAGGCAGTAGATATTTTGGCTGCTATCCTGTGAATAGTATAGCTCACGTTTCCGAATCAGTAGTGGTTTGGTGGCAACCTCCTTGGTTTAATAAGGAAAGTAAACTGAGCCTAAATCTATGATTAAGTTATCTATGGACAGTATTAGAATTGTGAATAACATCGGCAAAAATAATTTCCGTTAAAGAACAAAATTTCTTGTTCACCTAGCTTTTGATGGTGGCATGCCAATGTGGGAGAAAGGAGCATACATTACAAAAGACGTGTGCTACGTACCCTTTAAAACTTGTTCTGAGGCCGATTGGACTACATTAGATAACGTTAAATTTTGTTATTTTAAGGTTCGCACCGTAGCTCAGTGCTTGCATGCTTTAGCGTTTTATTGAAAGCCAATTATGGTTATTATAACTTGCAATATAAAACGTTGGTCCTTTATGAATTTGTGGTTCCTTTGGCCAACTAAATTTCCAGGATTTTTTGAGCAAATCCTTTTCGGGCTTTTGAGCTACTTGTGCAGCCCCCCCAAAATAGATCACAGTTGTTATAAGGCATTCAAACTGAATTTTCTCGATTGACGTGAGTGTTGAATGAAGTCAGACAACAACTTACGGATATGGCTAAGCAGCAAAGTGGAGATAAAGGGTAGAAATAAGTAATTTTTCATAAGGTGAGTGAACATTTTTGTTCTAGTTAATAGTGACTGTTGCGTCAAACTTCGTTTGTCTGAAAGGTTGTCGGATAGGATCGTTGTTCTGCTCTGCTTTGCATTCAAAGATTTTGCTTTACCAATTTACTTTTTGTTGACTTGTTTTCCTCCCATTTTCTCATTCTATAGATTTTTTTTTAAATTCGGAATTCTTCTTTGGAATTTTTTTTTGGTTCATGATACTCATTATTTTTTCGAGTTCCGTTCTTGCAGAATCGAGAATTATATTTGCTTTCCTCCTACTTTATCACTACAATATTTTTTGGATAATCCGATTGGATTAATTTTTGAAATAATTCTACGACCCTAGTCCAATACTTCTCTTTGATGTATCCCTCATTAATTTTTTATATTATTTATATTATTAAGCGTAAATATTACGACTGGATTAAGTTCGTCAGCTTTAATTAAAACATACATTGGCAATCTCATTATTTTCTGAATTTAGAGTATAAAATTGAGAATTGATTAAATTATACAAATATTGTGAGTTACTATACAATGAGTAGTTGAGAATTACTATATATATAGGGTGTCCGAATGAAATAAACCGATTATTGTCTGGCTTGAGAATTGTTAGATTGGAGAAGATTTTGAAAGGTAAAAAATTTCAGAATTAGTCGTGATAGCTTATTAGCATTGAAACTAATTGTTTAATAAACTAAATTTGATTAATTTATTTCGAGATTGAAGAAATTTAGAATTGTATTAGAATTTGAATCAGAGCATAGACTTTGATAATTTTACAATTTTGAATACGACTTAATAAATTTGAAAAGAGGATTGGATCGTTCTTTCTTTTAATTATTAAATTCATTATTCAGATTTTTACAGAATATATATATATATATATATATATATATATATATATATTATAGTCATATTTCGGCTTTAGTTGCTTTAATAATCGCAGATATATTCATATATATATATATATATATATATATATATATATATATATATATATATATATATATATATTTCATTAGTTATTTATTGTTGTTGGTCTATAAAGTGTATATGGATCATTCAAACGCTTTGGTACATATACACTACCCTGAATTTGTAATAAAATTTGTTATTCAAGATTGAAATTTGTCTTGTTATTATATATATATATTTGAATTATATATATTTGAATTTGTTATTATATATATATATATTGTTTTTTCTTAAGAGAAGTATTGGATGGTTTCATACGACTGTTAACCAACTTGAATAGATAGAAGCGTTGAGATCCTTCATCACTACTTCCGACTTCTAGGGAATTACTGGGCGGAGCTCAGGATTAATTTATTTATATTTTATTTTTATTCTGAATTCTCTCCGGTTCTAGCCCAGGGGGACAGGAGCGTTACAAGGTAGCATTGAGTAAAGCCATGTTGTATTATTGTATTGTAATACATGCAGAGCATTTATGCTTTTCTAGTGCGTCTTCGAATCTCTTTTGTACGATTCAATTTATATAGGCTAGAGTTCGCAATTTTCCAAAACAATAGAACTATCTATCTGTCTGTCTATATATATATATATATATATATATATATATATATATATATATTGTTACCATCTAAAGTCTCCGATAACCCTGATGGCCGGGTTTCGATTCTGTGGTTTGGAGTGGGAGCTAGTGGCGGTGACATAGTGACAGGAGACAGGGGAGAAAAATATTCTTCCGGGAATGATTTATTTAAATCTCTGCCTGGCTAAGCTGTGTTCCTGGCCCCTGTTGGCTGTAAGACCGCAGAGCAGCGAACAGAAATATAAAAGACAAAGCAAAGAAGGTCTTGTGCCATTCATGATGGCAGAACGAAATCCAGTTGTAAAGAAAGGAAACAAGGACCCTAAACAAGGAAACCCTAAATATATTGGTAGTAAAATAATAAATCTCAACAGAAATATAGTTTCGCCGCGAGGTGTATAGCCTAGCATGGGTTAGTACCATAGTTGGCCGCTAGGGCAACGGCAATGTTAGTTGTACTCTGCTTCCTGCCACGTGTCGACTCCTGCCCACGCGCTCCTCGAAAGGTGCTGGATTGACCTTGGCTATCGGCCCACACACTCCTTCAAGGTGAGATAGAGGTTGTAAAGACAATAGAAAGAAGCTAGATTGGCCTTGACTATCCGCCCACATGTGGTGCAATATGGTGCAATAAGGTGAAATACGGGAAGTGGTGCAATCGGATGAAACACGGTGAAATCTGATGCAATAGCCACCGCCCCGAGAGTATAAAAGAGGTGAGTTCGACCTTGCCGAGATCCTGTTTTAGGCCGGCACTCAACCTGGGCTGGTCTCGTCTCCAATTTGCAGCAGTTGCGCTACTACTTCAGACTCAGGTATGCTGCCGAACCTAGAAATAATTTCTAAGTTCGCCATCAATATGATTTAACTTGAAATTTCTTAAGAAGCGATAACATACCAAGAAAAGCTAAAGGGTTACGCGAGTATTAACACCTTACTTGCTGCTCGAGTCCAGGTATTTCTTAAATCTCTTTTCTTTTTTCTTCTCTTCACATTTTTACAATATGTGGACATTTCGCGAACCGAGGAGCAGTCTATAGGCTAGTAACATATATGTAAGATGGAGTAATGTCAGTTAAACTATAAATAGTCTGGTCACGCTGTATGTAACTCGATTGTACTTCTTTTCTTTTTGATTTCTTTTGTAATAAATACTTTATTTTGGAATTCTTATTTATTTATTTATTGGACTCATTTAATGATTTAGGTGGAAGCCAAGAATCCTCACATTTGTACTGGGCGATTCAGGTACAGTCTTAAAATTAAGCCTCTGAGCTACGAACTTTGATGCTACTTCTCTTCCATTAAGGTACCAGTTAGTTGATTCCAGACTAGCGACCGAAGAAAACGCTCAGTTCGAGGTTAATCGCGGGTTAATACAGAATCCGTCAGCTAGGAGGAAGAATACGAGAGAGAGAAGTATAAGTTCATTCCATCGAACCTGTCCTGTGCGTATGTTGCACAGGTGGTGGAGCCCCCAAACCATACTCACACACCAACTTACTAGCAATAAATGTAACAGATTTTGGTGGAGGCGCCGGGTACAATATTTTTGGTTTGTATAGTCCTTACATTTACCTTGGCTTGCTTGGTTATGTTATCGCAGGAAATGTAGTTTATCTTTCTTTTCGTAAATTACTTAGTGCTAATATTATAAGTTGTGCTTCGGAAACTATAGAAATAGACAGTGTTGTTGCGCTAGTTAAAAAAAAACGAATAGTGAACCAACTTAGTAGCATGTAATCCCTTCAGCCTACTAGCCTTATAGCGAATTAATATCGGCGTAATTTGAGATACTTATCAGAAATTAAAATTTGATAAAAAGTAAAAGAAGATAAAATAAAACAGAGCATTAAATTTGGTTTTAAAAATAACAGGAATATCAATATACTACGTAAATTCTACATTTTTTAAAGGAATAAAAATATACAGGAAGAAGGAAGTATGTCTATTATGATAAATTCAATCTAGAATTATATTTTTTTTATTTTCGTACGATTGAAGGAAATAACGCAATTAACCACAAGGTTTTTGTCTTCTTCCTGTCATTGCTAAAATAAGAAGTAGGTTAACAAGGGCATTGTCACGGACGAGTACTCGCTGAAGAACTTACAACTAATGCATCAAAATACCTACCTAAACAGAAGAAGTTTCATGGACATAGCAATAACCAGCAGCCCGATACTTCCAGTGCTCATGAACCGGAAAGTAGTAGTCCGTCTCTCTTAAGGGAAGATAACCCTTTTTCTTCTACAACAAAGGAAAAGAGACATCTTCACCAGCAGTTAACCCCACAGTTTCTAATAAAACGGAGCTTAAAATTAAGACGGAAGCTATGTCAAAATCTCTGCTTAAAAAGAATGGAACAGAAAATGATCTTATACACCCCCCCATCATAACTGTTATGAATTCGTCAGTAGGAGCTTTTCCTGGTAATCATCAGGTACCCCACGAACCTGAAAAGGATAGTTCGTGCGAGACGCAGTCTGAAGTAGGGAAGTTACCTTCGTGTTTGGTGCAACCAATACAAAACTCACAGAGGTCTCATCGGTAGAACTTCCATCCGAGGACGTTTCTAGACAGAATCTACGAGGAGACCCTCTTGGTTTAGGTGAAGATGTGTCCGAACTTTACCCTGAAAACGTTTTTAAAGTACACCTTCCATCCAACTTGCATGTATCCAACATGGCCAGATTGGTCCATAGTGAATCTGGTTGAATGTTTTGATGATTCGAGTGAGTGACAAGTGGTGCTACACAGTGAGCATATAAGAAATATTTGTGATGTGTGTTTAACGAAAACGCAAACATAAGAGTATACTAAGAAATGTTTATTTTTGACCCTTATATTCTTCGCTAAACTCAATGCCAAATATAGCTTAGAAGGCCACACTAAGTACATGGAGCGGAAGAATTATAGACGAAACTTTTATTTTACGGGATAAAATTATTCCTAATGGAAAGTTCAAGTGAGTGAAATCTTTATAGGAAGTAGAAGTAAAATATTTAAGGGCCATATGTGAATGTTAGACTGTTTAGAGAAGAAAAGCTGCGGCAAATATAATAAGGCGTAGAAAGATTCACCGCAGACTTGAATCATGGAAGTTTGCGCAGTCCAGAGGTGTACCTTTGTTACCGAAGGGGAAGGGACAACCACCTTTGGTGGACATAGGTGTGATGTATGAGGGGAAAGAAAGAATTATGTCAGATTCAGAAGTAGTCCTGTATACTCCAGGGGGACGGGCAGCTAATGTCAACAATTCTGGAGCTAAAGCATTCATAACATATCGGCGAGCTCTGGAAACGATGCCTTGTAATGAATTAGTGGTCACAGATATTTGTGTTATTCTAGCAAATAAAGGAGAGACGCACCCTCATGCATTTTGCCGAATCAACAAGAATTTAAATAAAGGAATGGTTGGTTCAGATGTATTTTTGTGCTACAAGAAATCGATGAACAGGGCGAATTTGCTCTCATACAAACCAGGAATTCTTGCACGATATCCTCGGATAGACCATCCAAATTTTCCCTTTCCGGAATCCGTGCCTATGTTTTGCTTACCGATGGGTTCGACGATAGAGTGTTGGCCTGCGCAAGCGTCTCAGCCGAGACCAGTGTTTTCAACGTTTGTACTAACAGTATCAGACGCTGCACAGAAGGTTTACGGGTCTGCAATCACATTCTACGAACGATTTCCAGAAGAGAAGCTTTCGGCAGATCAACGAGATAAACTTCAGTCGGAAGAACCTGGAAGCAAGACACCAAAAACAATCAATACAAACAAATGCATATGCCTTCTGTCCCATTGGCCGTTTTTTGATACTTTTGAATTGTTCCTTAAGTTTCTTTACCGTCTGGCAATTAGTGGTCCTCAGCCAATTCCTATAGAAAGGTATATCTCTTATTTTTTGGAAGAGGTTCCATTTCCCTCTCCTCAAAGGCCAAGAATAATGATTTAACTATCCGCGTTACCAACAGATGTTGTGGATCTGACGCCGCCGGAAGATATTCCTCTTCCTCGCAGTGGGGCTGCGTTTCGGCAGCTTTTAACAAACCTGGGTCCAGATGACTGTTTGACAGTTTTGTTGCTTGCTCTAACTGAACAGAAGTTGTTGGTACATTCCCTGAGGCCTGATGTTCTGACAGCAGTTGCGGAAGCGATCTCGATGATTATATTCCCTTTCAAATGGCAGTGTCCTTACATACCCTTGTGCCCTCTTGGATTAGGCGATGTCCTACATGCACCGTTGCCTTTTCTCATTGGGGTCGATTCTAGATTTTTCGATATGTATGATCCTCCTCCAGACGTAAACTGCGTAGATCTTGATACAACTACGATCACAGTATGTGAAGAGAAACGTAATCTCACTTGGAAACTACTTCCGAAAAAGCCAGCGAGGACTCTCCGAAATAATTTGCAAAATCTACACGATAAGTTACGACAACTGGTTCGAACCAGGCAGAATTTAAAAAGTGATCGTAATCGAGACAACAGTATCGATAAGGATTTTCAGTTGAGGAGAAAAGAGCAATGTCTTGAACTAGAAATACAAGAAGCATTCTTGAGATTCATGGGAACGATATTAAAAGGCTACAGAGCATATCTTCTTCCTATTACGAAAGCTCCAACAGTTGGCACAACAGATGCGAGTTCTTTATTTGACCTTCAAGGATTTCTGCGTTCCAGAGAAAGAACACACCATAATTTTTTTAATTTAGTAATGAAGACTCAAATGTTCATCCGATTCATCGAAGAGAGATCGTTTGTTTCTGATATGGATGCTAGTTTAGCATTTTTTGACGAATGTACTGAAAAGGTTGATTTGGATGATAGTGACATTCGCCTCATGGAATTGGACGAATCTCATCAAAGTGAGAGAACAGTTTTTATAATGCCACCTGAATATGCAAGTCAGGAAGGTGTAACACAATTATAACAAGGGTTTCACACTAAATAACAAATTGTTTAGTAGAGGAGAACCCAAGGATTTGTTAAACGTTGGACCACGATTGAGAGGTCCAATTCCTGGTAGTCCGATGGCTAGAAGAACAAAACATGAAATAAAATCTGCTCAAAAATTGGCGCGAAAGCACGCAGAAACACCAATGTTGTGGGCTAAATGTTTACTGGGAACTTGCTACAGTTTGTGGTTCATTCATCTTCCGAGTTACGTAATTGTGTCTCCTTCGAAGGCTGCATGTTTACGAACCGCATATGAAACTCTAGTCAGAATTCAAAATATCAAACTTCAGCCGACGGATGAGGTTTGTTATCGTGTCATGATGCAGCTTTGTGGAGTTTACAGCCAACCAGTGTTAGCTGTGAAACTGTTGTTTAAAATGAAGAGTATGGGTATTCAACCAAATGCCATTACGTATGGGTACTACAACAAGGCAGTATTAGAAGCTACGTGGCCATCAGATATGACTAATTCAAGCCAACTTCTATGGAACAAATTAAGAAATGTGATAATTGGCGTAGCTTTGTTTCGCCACGCGGGACGCAAGGGTGCTCGACGACGACTTTCTCTATCAACCGATGCTGTTGATCAGTTGTGCATGGAGATTGATGGTTTGTCCAGAACTTCTCTTGAAAGCGGAAATTCCCAGGATTCAACGCATACATTACCCAGAGATTTGCCAGAAATGGGAAAGCTGGAGGAACGAACGCGAACTAGTACAGGAAGTCAGTCCGATATGGGTTATAGTTCAATGAATGAAAATACAAAAACAGGTTCGTTGCAATAACTTAATATAGAAAAAAAGTTGAAAGGGAGAACCAAAGAGGACCGCTTCGCAAAACAATGTCAGCAGCCACTCTAAGAATCCCTTCTAATATTGTTTTTACAGAAAATAAGCCTGATGCTGCAGCCGTAAACAAATCAAATACAGTAGACTTCACTGCATCTGACCAGTTCAGATCTCGTGTTGGTATCATAGTAAGAAGTTCAGCGAAAACACTTACTTCAGCGTCATTGCAGAATCAAACATTTGATAGCAGTGCCGGCTTGTTGATGACTGGTCTTTATGATGGTCCTGTACGGATCACAGATTGTGCTAAGGATAGTGGAAGTACCACAAGATGCAATAGGGAGGCTCTGAAGCGGCGACATCGTAGTGGTAGTGCTGTTCAAGCAGATTTTTCATTTTGTGGGAGGCAAGCGCCAAAATTATTGCATTCACGCTCTACTCAAGAAAGGGGAATCCAACATTTAGCGTGCCAGAATAATTCAACGGTATCTCCTGAAAGATGTGGGGATCATTTCAAGCTTCTAAGGTCTGAGAGTTTTGCCAACGATGCTCAAATATTCGAAAAGCTAAATCAATTAAGTCGTGAAATGGGTAATAGAAAAGAAGATCATTCATCAAGTGCGACATCTGATGACGGTGTAGTGATAGATAGAGACTCATTGCTGCTGGAATCGGACGAAGTTATCAGGTCCAATCGTGATTCTCAAACATGCAAAATAACACATGAGCAGGCTATCATAGTTACAAATTCTGATACGGATACTATCTTAACCAACTATGACGTAACGTCTTGTTTAAACCGTCCTGATGGACTTTGCAAGATTCCTGAAATCATACTTACTCCCTTTCAAGCTCCAAACTGTATCTATCATTTGTGGCGAACGTCTTCTGTTGCAGAAATAAACCAATTCTGTGCGTTCGAATGTCTTCCGCATAAGCATACAATTGTGACACCATTACATCAAGACAACTTTCTCATTACTAATCCGCCACCACAGATGACTCTAAGATGTCCCGAAAAAACTGAAGTTATCAGGCAGAATCCACTAAACCCCGGATCGCTCAAGATCAATCTTAACTGTAAATGTGCATTGGAAATATCACCACAGTTACGTATCCCTGAAAGGTTTCCCTGCTCTCAAGATTCAATATCCAACCCCTCAGTGAAACGACTATTACCCTTGACGTGGTTACCCTTCGAAACTCTTAAACAACCCAAGAACCTGTTTGATGAATTGGAATTTACGGACTTAAACACAACGTTGAATCAGAATTGGACGGTGAGGGTAAACTATTACAGTCCCCCAATAAAATCCGAAAATGAAATCCCAGTAACATTCTCTCACGACCTTCATGTATCAAATATTACAGGAAGGCCGTATCTAACTATTTTGTTTGTTTGGAATACTGTTATAACTCTTTGCCTGATATACGTAGCCTTCCAGCTAGGAACAAATCTATGGCCTTTTATATTCACAATCCCAACACCGGTTAAAGCTCAAGGCATCATCCATGAATGGACCGAACTCATAGTGTATGTCGTGATAGGACTCACATTGTTGGGCCTAATATTAGTTTGTTGTTACAAGGTAGTATGGGTGAAGTTAATGTCACTTATAGGTAATAACGTTAATACGCCTCACTCAACTTCTGAACAACTTCAGAATTCAAGAAGTCATCCAACTCCCTCAGTTCGCCACACCCCTTTATGACTACCTATGATTTCATTTCTTATGATGACCCATTTTACTAGCGCACACACCTTCAACTCTCAACACTTGCTCATTGCGGTATTATTACTGAACATGATCCACATGTCTTACTATATGATTCATCATTGCCTTTAATCCTGGAATTCCAATATGAATCTTTCATTCCACCCTCTACTAACATTTGGAATGAATTACCACAAAATGACCTGGAAATTTTGATGAAAGATCATAGTCAACAAGGTTATCCTTTTGTTTTTGTTACCAAAGTTCATGTCAAACAAAGTTGGATTACTGATGCGCAATTAACAATTTTTCTTAGTCACTTGCGGCAAGCACAACACTCATCAATGATCTCTTGGAAATCTTTGCGAACAGTTCATGATATTCCTACCTGGAATCAGCTATTATCAGCCTGTGTGACCAACAATATCACTCCAGTAATGCTTACCCCGAGTTTATTATATAACCTCACATTAGAACTCGAAAAGCAGCTACAATCAACAACTTATGAACTAGTTATTCCCGCCTCATATATTTCAATTGTATACTCGTATAAATTCAGTGAGTGCATAATAGCCCCAACAAAAGTGGTCATGGCTATTAAGTTACCCTTGCGGCAACGTGGATCTACATTACAGCTGCTACATCTCCGACTTATTCCCTTCCAAAGGGAAGAACAAGTCTGTCATGTCAACTTACCGATACGGCAAGTAGTTTTACGATCACCGGGGAAGGAACTTTTAACAGCTGATTGTCATTTGTCACAAGAATCCATCTGTCTTGCTCGCGAATTTCAACCACACGAATTCGGCACACTACCATGCCTCACGGCTCTTATTCATTCGAATTCTTCTGCAATTCATGAAAATTGTCCTACGACTTGCCAATACTTACCAGAAATAGGGTTATTTCATAGGTTAAACTTCACTACCGTAACTATCTTGGCACGTCGTGAATTATCAATTCATATACTATGTCCAGAAGCCGATATTCCAAACATGTTTTCACCAGACAACTATGGCAGTTTCTTAATCAATCTTGGGTGCAGATGTTCCGTAAAACTACAAGGCATAACTCAAAAACCAATATATCCTTGTATAACAGATAAACTACAAAAGTCCCGCGTAGTGAAGCTAATTCCGGTACAATGGTTGAAGCATATTACTCATTCGTTAGTACCGTTCTTTTGTCATCCTTGTACTTTGAAATCACATACATCATATCAATCACTCATGCCTAATGATTATTATACTATATTATTAATATCATCCTGGTATTCATTTCCTTTATTATTGGTGTATCAGCTAGTATTATGAAAGTAATTATATTGCGCAGAAATATACTACTTCGACGTCGTCGACGAAGACAACCCTATTGCCACAGAACCTCACCCCCTAGCCCTCCGCACTATTTAAGTGTCACGGGATAGTTATATATCAGTATCAATTACGTACGAAATAAGCTAGCTAGCACAAAATTTCGTTGTCTCTATCTTTCCAGATCATGGATGTCGACCCAAGCACAAACACGCCCTTTCCATCAACGCACGATCTACGGGAAGAACGAGTTCGCTTGTCCACCTTTACTAACTGGTCGGTACCTTTCATCACGCCAGCTTCCTTGGCTCGTAGTGGCTTCTATTTCTTACGTGCACCTGACCACTTAAAATGTATCTTCTGTAACATCGAGATTGGCTCATTTGAACCAGGGGATACTGCACACAAAGCACACACGCGATGGGCGCCATATTGTCCATTCCTCCGCGGGTTCCAGGTCGGGGAAGTACCCTTGATCCCTCGATCCACCCCTCATAGAACAGGTCATGACGTGTGTGGAAGCCTATGTCTCGAACTGAGACCACATTCACGTTCTGAGCGGGACCCCCTACCAACTCGTTCATCGCCCGAAAACGATGAAGTACCTGTGAAGGGCCCTGTACATCGTCAGTATGTTACCGAACAGTCACGTTTAGATTCTTTTAAGTCTTGGCCTGTGAGCCTTAAACAAACACCGGAAGCATTAAGTACTGCAGGTTTCTTTTACACTGAGAAAGGCGACGCAGTTATCTGCTACTATTGCGGCCTAGGCCTCCATAAATGGTTCCCAGAGGACGACCCGTGGATTGAGCACACTCGTTATGCTCCCAAGTGTGCCTACGTTTCTCTTAAAAAGGGATCTGAATTTATTAATCAAATACTGAAGTCGTCTTCCACCTCCTTACCCAACAATGCGGCAAATCAGCCGTCTCACTCCCTGACGATTAAAGATGAGGGCATTCCTGTCACGTGTCATGAAACTATCTCTTCAATTCATGGCCCCCCAGACCGTTTGCCTGAATGCAACTTCCACCCACAGTGTAAGATTTGCTTCACTCAAGAAATACAGGTTATATTTCGTCCATGTAATCACGCCACTACATGTACCTCCTGTGCCTTAGCTGTACAAACATGTGTTGCTTGTCGTACTCCGATTGAATCTATCATGCGGATCTACATTCCTTATTTCTACACTTTCTTATTGCTGCTTCGTGCTTGCCTAGTCACATTTTATATTATTTTCTTATTCCTATTGTATATACTGAATATCCAACATTATATGGTGTCGTAGTTTAAAAAAAAGTTACATATATTTTATTCAGAAGAGATATGTCCAAGTTATCTGGCCTCCTTGTATTCCACTCCTAGCTCATGTAAATAAGCTTCTAAAGTGTTACTTTTCTAATTATTATTTTATTGTTAATTTAGAATAAGCTAAGGAGCCAGAAATCAATCTTCTGAGACTTCCTGTATACGTAAATTAAAATGTCATTGAATATTTCATATTTTCTTTGAACCAATAGAACTTGTAACTTCCTACGTACTCAGTATATTATTCTTCATGCATTTATTATATTATCTTTGTACATAAGACAAAGTTTACTGTATGGTATTAGTTCTTAGTCTATTTTTTATACTCATAACATATTCGTACATATTCATATGGCGTTTGTATTATTCTTTTGCTCTATATTCAATATCCCGATATATTAGTTAGCATTTACTATATTATATTAGTTCGTAAGATAAGTTTACTATATTGTATTAGTTCTTAGTCTATTTCATATATTCGTAATATATTCATACATGTTCATTTGACGTTTTGTGTTATTACTATCTTATCTATACACTATACCAATATATTAGTATCCCTATATATTTATATTATCTCATATTTTGTCTTGCTATAATCGGAACACAGTGAACAGATGTTTTTATTTTTCCTTCAATTTTTCTTTTTTCTTATTATTATTTTTATTTTCCACGAGGTGAGGCAGGCGTATGCACACTTAGTAATTGCCTTGTAACTAATAAATAAATAAATAAATAAATAAATAAACAAATAATAATAATAATAATAATAATAATAATAATAATAATAATAATAATAATAATAATGCCTTGTACTTAGTAATTGCCTTGTAACTAATAAATAAATAAATAAATAAATAAAAATAATAATAATAATAATGCAAATAATACCGAACACAGGAAATTCATGTTACAATTATCATTGTTGTATTAATTATGTCACATACTACCTGATAGACATTAGTTCCACATGCCAGGTGTGTTGTATAGCGGTAATGCATATCCAATAAATGCATATAGATTAGACTAGACCATATGTAACGATTATGAGTACAAATATGAAAGAAGAGTGGATACTGAATGAGAAATTTGGTATAATAAGTGATACTTAAGCTTTGAATTATTTGTATATGTGGGGGACACGAAATACACTAATGTGTTGTTTAACTGTTTGTGATTGAACAAGAGGTTGAAATTAAAACCAAAAAGGAGCATCCGCCCACTTCTGTCCCTTTGGAGTTGCGCAGTCACCCTGGAATATATCCAGAGTCCAATATGAAAATAGAATTTGGCAACCTAAGTAGTAGAATAACAAATGTAAGGTTTAACATATTTTCACGACGTGGAGTAACTCAAAGTAACAAGAACTAATTACAACTAATCAAGGACGTAGTCTATAGTACCGAGGTCAATAGTCATTACTACAAAAGGTATTAAACTTTCAAACTTCAATAAGCTAATAGAGGGGATGTCTACCTTCCCCCCCCCATCAGATACTGTACCAACCGAACTAGTAATTCATAGCACGTTTTAAAAAAAACAATAGAGGGCCCACAAGTGCGGCCCCGGCCCTGTACGGATTATTATTTTTTTTTCATGACATTCCTATCGCCATTGTTTCTAAGTTCATGTAAAATTATTCTACCCAAAATTATACTTGGTACTTCCACTACAGCTTGTGGGTTGAAGTACGATCTGAGACAAATCATCCGATGTCTCGTAATACGAACTGAAAAACTCGTGCTCGATTAGTAGCAGTGGAATCTCTAATACGAAGTTTTGAATCATAAACATAGGACGTAACGAAATGATTTCGAAGTGATTATCCCTGAATTTAGATGTTAGTTATGCACTACCCTACCGATACTAGTACACCGGTAGTCTTGGGTTCGACCCCCGACTGGGTCCTCCTCTTATGCCTAAAGTCCAAGTTTAACTTTCACAATCGAGCAAGATAATTGTTAATTCTTTCTGTTCACGCAAAGTATTATTATTTTACGAAATCATTCGCACTGATTACAAACATCCATTACTAAGGATCGGTGAATGTTGTTTCCGGAGGTGCCTCCTTCGAGGCCTGAACAGACTACAATACGGTCGACCGTACACTCTGATAGTTGAAGTATGGCATCTTTATAAACACTGTTTCATTTCACTTCATGAAGGTTCTTAATTATGACGCCAAGGTGCCGTGAAGTCCGTCCTTCAGTGTGGGAAGAAGGAATCTACTGGTGTTCGAACCATGGTACCATTAGTTATGATTGATAATAATCACCCTCTTCCCTTCTTACAGAAGGCAAACCTAAACTACATCCACTGCATCTACAAACCGTACATTCTCTTCTTTTCTGGGTACTCACTAGAATGCAACCATTAGAATGCAAACCTTGAGTGGACTTTTTAGCACTCATACTGAGCCTTGTTAGTTTTCAACTGCATACAGACTTATAAGGGCATACAGACTTCTTCCGGTCGAATTTATTCGAAATAATTGGTGTAAACCACCACTCAATGAACATTACAATAAATACAAATAGTTCAACTACTTTGACATAAGGATAGGTGCACAACACCAATCACTTCCCGCCAGTACTACTAGTCCCTTCTTCGACTCCGGCCATAGGCCTAGATGAATTTTAGAAAAGTAATCATTCCGCACTTTATTTCTTTTCTTTGCCACATCATAGGGCACACACAAAAAACACCACAGTATCACGATTCACTGGTGAAATTGAAATTCAATTCACACGCCACTAGAAAACTTTGCCATGCCACGGCTCTGCACGACACAAAAGAATCATGGCCACGATAAAGAAAAATAGTAATACTCACCTCAACGCTTCTTCAGGTCTCCCCGCGCAGTAATGTAATACTTATAATTTCATAAAGAACTCAAAGAGACAATCTGGATATATCAATCGTCTCCAGCCAGTCGAACTCCGCCGAGAATTGAACCCAGCTCCCGCTGGGGAATCTGAAAAATATAATCACAGAGAATCAACGTCTAATATTGATAACACATCATGCAATCATTATGTCTTAATTTTCTAATCTGGTTAAGCCAGAAGACACTCAGTTATTTTTCACTAGCTCCTAACTAAATTGGTAATAAAGTAACTTTTCGATTGCTCTAACAAAATTGGCAATTTACAGTCATGAAACTTATAGGAACAAGAGTATGCAGAGCAAATCAAGAATCCAATAACAAACTCTAGTAGAATTCTACAACTCCTTTTAAAAACAAAAAAAAGGGTGACATTTTATAATGCTAATTGCACCTAATAATAATAATAAGATTAATAGCGCCTCGGTACCAAAGTATTCGGAACCTCAGATTCATACTATTTTAAATACTAATCATAGTACTTTAGGAATTGAATTAAATTAATCACCCCTAACAGATTTCGTAACGAGACAGATATAAAAACAGAGAAGTAAAGAAAACAAAAACTGGTTGCGATGGTAAGTATTCATCGATACTTTTGTACTAGACGTTATATGCAATTGCCTAGGAGTAAGTGTCTTTGCAGATTACCTACTTCACAGCAAGGACAGCGAGGTGAACCATATCGGAATAGGTTCTATAGATCTCAGATAAGGAAGCTCACCTAACTAATTACCGGAATTATGTAATAAGTATAACCTATTTATTTTCTTTTTCTCTATATAAATTAAGAAGAGAAAGGTACATGGATTATTAAAAATTAAATATTATTTTGTGGTAGAGATCAGGATTGCTAGATTGATAAATGATAGATTGATAAATGATAGAATGCCATGAATAAGGTACAACTTAATGTAGTTTGTTCTGCCTCTCCGGGCAACTTTTGCTCTACAACTATTAAGAAAAGTAATTTTTTTTGTATTTGACGTATAGTATGCTCATAAGATTATCTTAAATTACTGCTAGTTCATTTCTGTAATAGTAA
Organism: Thermobia domestica; assembly: GCF_964235325.1. NCBI lineage: Eukaryota > Metazoa > Arthropoda > Insecta > Zygentoma > Lepismatidae > Thermobia > Thermobia domestica. Next base: position 112,745,316 of record NC_137457.1, on the reverse strand, counting down.
ATGTTCCTTCACAAGTACGATTGGTTTCATGCAGAAGTATATGTTCAGTATTGTGTTTCATTAAAAAAATAAATAAATAAAAAAGGATTAGAAACTTCAATAACCTAAAAGAAATTAGTCTAAGATCTAAGCATTAATAATAATAAAAAAAAGAGTAGTACTTAAATGATATTAATGTCACTGTAGCCCCGCGTTGACATGCAAATGAGGACGCTTACTTGCGAACCTTTGTTTTAACAAGCAGAAGGAACCGCCCCAGGAAGTTCCTAGACATTACCCCGTACCCCTCTGTGAAACCCAAACTAATCTTTCCACCACAGGAAATGTTAATGAGTAAAGGTGTTGTTACACACACAGACCAGATAAGCTCGCTGCTAGCTGCGTAAATCATTATTTTGCCATCCTTACGGAAGTAATACTTCTCAACTCGAGTTTGGAATTGTCTCTCAAACTGGGCCTCGCGATCTCAGTTAAATTAGCCGTGGAGAGTAATACTGGCTCACCTAAGTGAAGTAGGCTACATGAACAACTAATGCAATCATTATTCCATTTTCGTCACTTAATAAATGGGTTGCACATTTCGCCCCTCTCCCTCTTTGTGTTGTCCGACTCGATTTAAAGAATAAATAACCAAATACTTACCCTATCCGTTTCTTTATGGGAACAGCCAGCCTACATGGAAACTAGGCCGACCACCTAATTGAAACCATTTCCTTGACTGCCATGAACATCAAGTGAAGACAAAACGGTTTCCTCCCACATACCCATTTCATTGATCGAGAATTCCCATAGCTAGATGACTGAGAACTTACCGTTCTTCGTCTTCTCCTCTTCCTAAGATGAAGTTCGAAAGGAAAACACACAATAATCAGATCCTCACTAAACAGTGAGTGGTCAGCGCATCTTTTACCGGTAGGAATATAGAAAGTGATGCACTCCTTTCCTTCACATTTCTTAAAAGAGAACTAAAGTAACTCAAAATTTCATAAATTCGGTGCGGACAGCACACTTCTTTGAAATCGAACCAACCGAAAGCGGAAATTTTGCGTAGTAGGCCTTACTGTTCAAGATAGGTAAAATTGACATCCGTAAGACGATGTGTGGTTAGAACACCTTCCATCTGTCATTCCCGCCTCTTGCTAACATCGTTACGATTCAACATAAATGACTTCATTAAGAACCTCGCATTAATGTGTGGTATGCACACCTCTCTCTCGTACAATATTTAAGTCTCGGAAGCAGTTCTCGATTATATTTCCATTGATCAAACATACTGCACCTTTGATTACACATAATACTTCAATACTCGAAAAACACAGGCCTGCGGTGATACTATTCACACCGATGATGGTTAACTAAACCAAAACTTTTACACTGGGTATACTTCTACCCTAATAACCCTATAAGTTTTCACGCAAAGAAACCCAAGAATCATCCGATATAATATTGGTGGTAATAACCACAGTCATTAAAAAAAAGAGGAATTTAAAAAAATCAACCTAGTAAAAAAAATTGTGACCATCCCACGGGTCTTTTCATCTCTTCTCTACTGTACTCATTGTTGATGTCATATTAAAGTGCAATGACAGTACGCATGTTACAAGTTGCCTCGTTCCAGGAGACCATTTCATTGAGCTGTCCTGATTTCTTCCGTGTGACCCAAAAGGTACCAGGACCCGAGATGACCCGTTTAGCCTAAAGTCAAAGTCTAAGAAGCCGAGTGAGTTTCTACAACTGTTCCAGTGTAGCAGAGTAGAAAGGTTTATCACCGTCCAGCCTAGTCACATACCTGATTAGTGCACGCCAAATGCCTAACCATGGATGCAGATCCTTATTCATAAGAGACTATGACCATTCAACATGACGCTCCCACACTCAAACGTTAAACGGCATGAAATGTTAAGAAGTTTACCAGATGTTAGCTGAATCAGCGGCGATGAACTTTCATAAAGTTTACACAACTAATAACCCGTGACTCTAATCACTGTGTATCTTCGGTTAATAACTAAGGAACTCATAATAAAGGCAACAAGTAGCAGTGTCAACTCATCCCCGTGAAAAGTGAATAACATAATAGGACCCATAGTAACCAATCTCTGGAAATGAACATTTTCATTATCTTCAATCATATCATCTCTCTAAAAGAACTAGACAAGGACTATTTCTCTTCATCAGTGTTCTGCCATACGTAAAGGAACTGATATCTAGGAACTTTCAATAAAATCGTCCAATGCCCAAGTTGTTTAACAAAATATCACAGTTGTCTTTACTTCTACGGACTGTCAAACCCAGGAGAGAAACCCATCAGTGGAATCCTAAATGGTTGGACGGAAACTTATAACTACCTTTCCGCATCTTGTATAGCCTCGATGCTGAAGCAGAAGGACAATGAACTAAACCGAATATACATCAATATATTGTGCGCGCTTCATTAATCATGTAACTAAGTGAATTGTATATGTGTCATTACGTTTATATTGACTCGTTATCTACTGATATTATCGTATTTCTTTATAACCGTAAAACCATGTTAGACTATGAGGCTAACGTTTTAGAAATATTATAATGTATTTGTCTTTTTGTTTACATCACTGAGGCCTCATGCTATGTTCGTTGGGATTGAACCCGAAACTTCCTATATATGCATCACTAACCACTATATTACTATGCATAGAAATCAGGGATGATAACCGATGATTGTAGGTATCCGTTTTTGTTTCAAGCTAGTATTCTAAGAGATAAAAGAAGTAAATTTTAAATTATGATGTATATTGTATTTTTTAATATTACAATGTTAAAAAATAAGTATCTTAAAAAGGGCTATTTTGTCCACTTGTTGTGTAGCAGTCAGACAATGAAGCGGAAACACTACATCCTGTTTGTAACCACAATAACTTGTGTGCTAAGAACTGTTTCCGCAGAACAAAGATAGGTATTCCTTTAATAAAGCAACTTTCCTGCTAGCTTGCTTAAGCCACAAGAACAGAAATCTAGTCTTGTTTTAGATTCTTTTTTTTCTTCTTTTGATATACGAGAGAATCACCTTGGAACTGAACCCCGGACTTACAGGCGAACCCCTTCCCACAGTGCTGACCGATGAAAAACATAGTATATCAGTAATAATAGACACTAATCATAGACTGTGGCCGCCTAGTTATCAACAGTCTCGGGTACGGGTTCGATGCTGATTCACTCGTATGCACCATTTAGTATTACTCGGCCTTCATAAAAATAACAATACAGTGAGAACCTAATCATGCAGGTTGCTAAATAAATCCTAATCATCCTCATCTTGTTGGGTTCAGAGGAGGAATCCATTAACTCGTTAATCGATTCCATCTCACTACACCTATAAAGTGTTGATACATAAATTATTTCCACATAAAAATAACTAATAGATAAATGTAATCTTTAACCATTTCTCTCAAACATCGAACTCTTGTACAGCAACTTGAACTCAGTGTCGTTCAGGGTACTAACGAGGTTCGAAGTCGAACAATAAGATAAGTAAGGTTATATGATTATCTATGCGACTAGTGATTCAAAGCATGGAAATTTCCTGTGCGGCCACTGATCGCATGACTCACATAGCCTTGCTTGTGAAGGGCGTATCACAATATGGTACTTAATCCTATTCAACCTATGTAATACTTCAAAGTTAACTGTAAAGCGGATCACTCGCCTAATAGTATCATTCCTACCATGATTCATATATGACTCAGTTCCACAAGGTAGTATTGTGAAGTAAGATTATACCGCCCTTCACCAGTATGATGTACTGTAATTATCTTAAAATGCTTAACTAACTGTAAGCAGGTAATCCATAATCAAGCAGTGGCATTTCGATCCTTTAGGTTTGGTTCTTATGTATTACGACCTAATTATTAGCATGTAAGATTTTGTAAGTACAGAACCAAAAGAGGGTACATAAGTGCAAGGTCTATTATAACGATACTGATCATTAGATATTCTTGATGTGGAAATTGATCATACCTTCAATTGAGTACTTAAGTTTTATTTTTAAAAAAATGGACATAAGGGTATTGAAATGTCAACTGCTTGACGGGTTCAAATGGGTGATGAAAGGTCAACTAAAGGTAATTATAAGATAGAATAATGAGCAAGGAAATACATATCGATGTAGTTAGTTTCAAGCTATCCTCTCATGTTCAATTCTTATCACAAGGGTCATAGTATCACTTATTATCTCAGCCTAAATTATTGTATCACAAAGGTAACTAACCTTTTCTAATTGTCATTCTAAAGCCTTTGATTGTAACTAACGATGATGCACTTGGTTATGTTTCCAAGGTTTTATATAGGCTAGCGGCCACAATTTGAGTCAAAGAAAATTATGATGCAATAATGTACGACTTTCAATACATGTCCTACAGGTAATAAGTTTGTGTGTCTCGTTTCAAAAGTACATATTGTGTTTGATCTTTCATCGCCACGACTGCTCCGAGGTAGGAAACAAACGTGTACAAACCTCATAAGACAAACAGAAGTTGATATGTTCTAGTCTGGTGTCAAGTATAATTGCTTACCAAGTATTGATGTACTACATCAAAGAATTATGTAATTTCCTGAAGTAACACCAATTGTTAATTATTAACAACAATCATTCTCTTTGTAAAAGGTTTGGCACGTCGCTAATTAGAAATCCCGTTCATTTTCACTCATTCATTACTTTTCACTAAGTTGTTTTAGGAATTTTTATTTTGATTGAAGCTTGCCAACTAATTTAACTCTTTGACGCCGGATGGGCATGTTTTTTTTTTTTAAAAAAAACACAAAAATCTTTTAAACATACAACGTTAGACTTTTTTTCTTCTTTTTTTTTTGGAAGGCTGGGGCAGATGTTACCATCTAAAGTCGACGATAACCCTGATGGCCGGGTTTCGATTCTGTGGTTTGGAGTGGGAGCTAGTGGCGGTGACATAGTGACAGGAGACAGGGGAGAAAAATATTCTTCCGGGAATGATTTATTTAAATCTCTGCCTGGCTAAGCTGTGTTCCTGGCCCCTGTTGGCTGTAAGACCGCAGAGCAGCGAACAGAAATATAAAAGACAAAGCAAAGAAGGTCTTGTGCCATTCATGATGGCAGAACGAAATCCAGTTGTAAAGAAAGAACAAGGAAATCCTAAATATATAGATAGTAAAATAATAAATCTCAACAGAAATATGGTTTCGCCGCGAGGTGTATAGCCTAGCATGGGTTAGTACCATAGTTGGCCGCTAGGGCAACGGCAATGTTAGTTGTACTCTGCTTCCTGCCACGTGTCGACTCCTGCCCACGCGCTCCTCGAAAGGTGCTGAATTAACCTTGGCTATCGGCCTACACACTCCTTCAAGGTGAGATAGAGGTCGTAAAGACAATAGAAATAAGCTAGATTGGCCTTGACTATCCGCCCACATATGGTGCAATATGGTGCAATAAGGTGAAATACGGGAAGTGGTGCAATCGGATGAAACACGGTGAAATCTGATGCAATAGCCACCGCCCCGAGAGTATAAAAGAGGTGAGTTCGACCTTGCCGAGATCCTGTTTTAGACCGGCACTCAACCTGGGCTGGTCTCGTCTCCAATTTGCAGCAGTTGCGCTACTACTTCAGACTCAGGTATGCTGCCGAACCTAGAAATAATTTCTAAGTTCGCCATCAATATGATTTAACTTGAAATTTCTTAAGAAGCGATAACATACCAAGAAAAGCTAAAGGGTTACGCGAGTATTAACACCTTACTTACTGCTCGAGTAATGGTATTTCTTAAATCTCTTTTCTTTTTTTTTTCTTCTCTTCACATTTTTACAATATGTGGAAGTTTCGCCAACTGAGGAGCAGTCTGTAGGCTAGTAACATATATGTAAGATGGAGTAATGTCAGTTAAACTATAAATAGTCTGGTCACGCTTTATGTAACTCAATTGTACTTCTCCTCTTTTTGTGATTTCTTTTCTCCTCCTGTGATTTCTTTCGTAATAAATACTTTATTATGGAATTCTTATTTATTTATTTATTGGACTCACTTAATGACTTAGTTACAAGCCAAGAATCCTCACATTTGTACTGGGCGATTCAGGTACAGTCTTAAAATTAAGCCTCTGAGCTACGAACTTCGATGCTACTTCTCTTCCATTAAGGTACCAGTTACTTGATTCCAGACTAGCGACCGAAGAAAACGCTCAGTTCGAGGTTAATCGCGGATTAATACAAGATCCGTCAGCTAGGAGGAAGAATACGAGAGAGAGAACTATAGGTTCATTCCATCGAACCTGTCCTGTGCGTATGTTGCAGAGGTGGTGGAGCCCCCAAACCAAACTCACACACCAACTTACTAACAAATAATGTAACAATATATATACATATATATAAATGAAAAATATATATAAATGAAACTTACAATGTTTGTAACTTACTAGGTATTAACCACCAGACCGACCGACGAATTTTCAACCTAAATGAAATTCTGATCTGGGATGTTTTTTTTAATCATTTCACTTGGAGGGTGCAACTTGGGGAAGGGATATATATATATATATATATATATATATATATATATATATATATATATATATATATATATATATATATGTATATATATATATATATATATATATATATATATATATATATATATATATATATATATATATAATGATTGAAAATGGCCGATGTTAGTGTACACTTTCGATGCAGATTAAATTAAAATTTAGCCATGCAACTTCGGGTGGTTGCGATATATAGAAATGGTTGAAAGTGACCGATATTTGTGTCGAATCCATAGATTTTGGAGTCCGTAAGTTGATGGTGACAGTTTTGGTGCCCTTTATATCCAAAATGAAACGTATTCTCCCCGTATAAAATACGGGAATTCTAGCTAATTTATAAAAAAGAAAAGAACTGAATAAAATTATTTGTTTAAAAGATTGTGTATATATATGAGAATAAAAGTAAAAATACAGCAAAAAGTAATACGTAATGAAGACCTAAAGCACCTCCTCTCCCCTTGTCACGCTTCATAACGAGAGGCCGAACTCCTTCTTCCTTTTGCCGCGTTACGTAGTATGTGGATGGCACCTAAATGTGTGTTAATCACATAGAACAAATATAGACACAGAACGAATATAGACACTTTAGTTGTTGTCAGACAGTCAGTACACACCGTGGTTTTACTTGAATGACCCTTGTACGCATTTCGGTTGCACATAGAACAAATCCAAGGAAGTTTGCTGTCATCAATTCGAGGCACATCTCTTTCTTTTATCTGGAGAATCTGTTTGCGGATGGTCTTCATTGATGTTACCACTAGTTAATCGAAAAAATTACTGACGAAGCCTACGAGAAAGTGTCCCGCATTCGTCCCTTACTTTTAGGTGATCTTGGATGAGAGTCATCCCAATACTTCTCATGAAGTCTCGTCTCTGAAGAATTCTTGGTTCTTTGGAAACATGATAAAAAGACAAGGCTATTTAAGCATGAAACATCCAATATTCTGTAGAAAATTGCAAGAATCTCCGACACTCTGTAAGAAAACCACAGAAACAAATGTAATGCAGAAAACGTATAGTACGAGCACTATCCTGGGGAAAATTTCGTCCCCAGGGGTCCGAAACAATCGAAACAACTAAGCGCATGAGGACGAACACATAGTCGTTACGAGATCTCAAGATCAACTAAAAAATGCAATCATTAAGTTGTACGTCCCAGTAATATGCCGGCTAGGCTAAAGGAGAACGCTATTCGGATAAATGAATAAAATTGTGGAATAAAGAAAGTGGGAGGAAACGGGACAACCCCGGGAAAACCCAAGAAAACATTGTTTATCCAGCACAAAGTTTACTTTGCACGGGCTCGGATCAGACCGAGGAACCCATGCACAACAGTTTAACGCTGTACCACTGAGCCACCGCGGCCCCTAGCAAGGTAAAATGAGAATACACGACTGAAGCCTCAGTGAAATAATATATATATATATATATATATATATATATATATATATATATATATATATCGTCCACAGCTAGAAATGTGTTTGCTGAGGTCAAATTTGACTCCACGATAGTAGTTACGAGTTAAGTATGTAGTGGTAAATTAGGAAAAAGATAAGTTAAACCTTAGATTTCTTAATAAAATTAACTTTGTATACTGTTTATATATATATATATATATATATATATATATATATATATATATATATATATATATACCGTAAATACGCCCGTAATTTTCGCCCTCGCATAATTTTCTCATCCCAATTTTGAAGGGCATTTTCTGTATATTTTATTTTCGTAATTTGCGCACGCGGAAACTTTTTGTGAAACAGCATTTCTCCAGGAATCAATTACGGTAGCTAATGAACAATTGGCAACGCAGCAAAGCCATTGTTGTAAGGTAAGAAATCACACGATTTCTTAATCAATTTTTTAATGTTATTTTTCTAAAAATTTCGAATTAGTTGTTTGTTATCAATTCTTGCTACAAAGAAAATGTGTACCGGTATTTCCGTGTTATTTTGACTGACGAAATATATTGGATGATGTTCACTGATGTGGCTAATTATTTCCCCGCATAATTTACGCACCCTTGTTTCAAAACAACTTTTCTCGTCTAAAAAATTGCGAAAATTACTTGAGTAAATACGATATATATATATATATAACGCAGCAGCTGAAATGCGTAGAGCAAGGGGGTATGAACAAATCGATGCTCAATCGAATGAATCGATCCAAGGTACAGTAAAACTAGTTAGGCCACTGGGCATATGTTTTTCTTTCTCTTCTCTCTACATCATGCCTGGAGATGAATGTTCTGACAAATAGGCTACATCGGCGATTTTAAAAAGTAAGATAATATACATTATCAATGATAAATGTTATGACTATTAACTTAATATATATTCAGGCCAATAAATCAAGAATATCTATATCAATCCCCCCCCCCCTCGTTAGAAAGAATCATGCATTATATCGTGTATAGAAGGAATAAATAGTCCTGTGTTTTATACAATAATAAGAACATTGTTTATATTTATTATGGCCCTTGCGATACGACAGCGAATCATAATCATGTTCAGCGTATTCAGTTTCCATTCTCAAATAAGGTCGGTGAAACCAATGAAATGATTCACGCACACATTTCGGACTTAGAAAAGTTTCCTGCAAACAGGTCCTGAGGAGCGAAAAGCGCTAGTAGCACTTACTGGCTCAGTAGGTAGAGCCCTGATTTTCAAATTCAAAGTTTGTGAGTTCGAGTCTGTCAGGTAGAATAGAATTTTTTTCTGATTTAATTTTTAAAACGGAAATGTTTCTCTCTTCTTTTTATCTCGTAATCCTATATGGAGATGTTTGGATACTGACATAAATATACTAGAATATAAGGAAAGAAAGATAAATTACATGATTCTCTTTCCAATTTTTAACTACATTTCCACTTCTGTAGGACATTAATGAAAGTTCAGATTCCTAGATCTCACTGTCACTGTTGCGTGTGTTCAACTCAGATGTTCTAATTCCCATAGTCCGTTAGTGAATCATATAAATCTTATAGATGTGGCATCTCTTTGTTTCTCTTCTATCTTCATCATGGCTGGATATGAATGTTTTGACAAATAGGCTACAGAGGCAATTTTAAATAATAAGACGATGTACGCTATCAGTGATAAATTTTGTGGTGTTTAACTTAACATATAAGACATTAAGTCGAAAAACTGAGAACGCGAATCTTTTCAGAGATGATATTGCATTGATTCTTCAAATCTGCCCCTTTATTCCCTACACTTATGTTCCCTAGTCTAAACAAAAACTCTTCAAATGTAATTGCAAATTCATTTGCAAACATCAGACATTAATATGCTGGGATATGTATATGAACACCTTTCATATTAGCATATTTCACACTACGATTTAACAGAGGTTTCCAGGTCATTTCCTCAATACGTACGTAGTCAACAGTAGTGAACTAAATTGCATCGATTGCTTCACTGAGTCAGTAACTATTTCTTAATCATTGAAAAGCATTGGATACATTAGCACAGGAACTAACTTAAGCATTCTCAACATTGACGATGCCAGTTTTAAATAATTAGGTAGGAGTAAGGAGAAGAACAGGAAAAATAGAGAGACTGCAAAATTTTAATAAGAAAAAGGTAATTTTAAATTATTTCACCTATTTCATAATACAATTTATCTCCAAGGGGCAGGCATCGTCACATGGGACGGACGGTCGTCCTGGTATTCGCCTCTGGTGTTGTCACTGATTCTTAACTTTCACATAATGCGGGGTACAGCAACATGTTAGGACCTGAAAAGTGGAACTCCATCGCGAGCGAAACGTGTATAAAACTTCTACTAGGAGAACTTATAAGAGTGAGACTTAAAAGAAAGACAGGTAACGTAGTCTATATAATTAAGTTAGAAGTTCGTTTGATAGTAAGTTCAATAGTGAAATACAAAGTGTAAGTTTTGAATATATATAAACATAATACACATTAATTTCTCCATAATTTCTTACGAGAAGTTAAACCCCAAAACTTAACTAGCATAACTCCACAGTGTAAAGACAAAAAAGGTTGATTATAATGTGACAACTTTGTATATATAATTGCACATTATGTAATAATTACGAACATTCTTGTATGTGGATACTCTCAGGGTATTCCAATGCAAAGATATTTTCAGTCCTACACACAATTCGATTATGATGATTGGGCGCTGTTGAGTGTTGGTTACATAATTTACTTTTTATTGAGTTAAGCCACATTCTTACTAAAGCCTGCGATAATCACTGAATAAGTTTTTATCTTAACAATAACTGTTGGTCTAATTACGCGCACGAGCCTTTTCTGTATAAGAGCTCAGGTTCGAATTGCACTTTAAACTGTAGATCTACATCTCATTTAATAAGGGTTTTCAAGAAGAAAGCCAAAATTCCCATTTTGTTTGATTTGGTTTCTTCTATCTCCCAATCCCATAGGGATGATCTCAATTACCTTCAAGCAACATAAAAGTTAGCAGATTACTTCTTCTGAATCGAGACCAGAAACTCCTTTACAATACAAGAGGAAACGGGAAAAACCTTTTAGAAAATCGGGAGGAATCAGGAATAATCCTTCCAAAAACCAATACGAAACGAGAATTCTATAAAAAATGAAGACACTAAAATTTTTATTTCTCGTCTTTCTAGTGGGGAACACTGAATATTTGGAACTGAATTATGGTCCTCACATCAAACGAGAAGGCTGTCCTATTGAGCCTTCAAACTTCTCCCTGTTTAATGATACGGAAAACTTGATTTAGTTACCAGTATGTTTGCATAGTGTTGCTGACGAGACAAGACGAGAAATAAAGTTTTCTCCTGTCGTCTCTTAAGTGAATTGTCGGATTCTTGTCTCGTTTTGGTTCTCAAATAATTTTTAGTCTTCTCGTATTAAAAATTTATGCGTTGGCTTTCTTAATTCTATCTAGAAATTATGAGCATGCTTCCGAGTCATGGGAGGTCCACCAAGTTTGTAATATCCACATTTAAATCATATTTATTATTAATGTACATTATGTAATAACTTACGTATCTTAAATTGTTGATAAATGCTTATCATTGTCGTTGGTCTGGGTTTTCTCGGAGTTCTTCCCTTTCCTCTTCTTCTTAATTCCACCATTTCATTCAGTTCTCATCATCACCGTCTCCTGTAGCATAACCGGCATAAGCGTGACACATACAACTGAAAGATTTCAGTTTATTCTCCATTGTGTTCGTGCAACCACTGTAATAATATATGAACTTTTACTATGAATCATATAATACTAAAACTCTGGTGTTTAAGACTTCAGTGAATTGATGACTATGAGACTTGATAATTATCTTAACTCAAGAATTTTCGTTTTCCATCTCGTTTCTAACTTGGATATACATTTCTCATCATACTTCTTATTAGATCATACACTTTTCGTCTCTTCCAAAACGACACGAGAGAATTATGTATCCTGCGCATTACTTTTTCGCTTCTCCAAATACTAAACTTCCCAATCACATTTCATGCTACTTGTTTCCATTTCCTTGAGCTATGTTAAAGGTTAAGCTGAATTTAAATATTTCTATTTGAAGTATAATTTCTTACTAATTTGATAAAATGAAACGAAAGTTTTAAACGAAAAATTCCCTATGGTATCTAGCATGATACAAAAATTTTAGAAGAACCTGTAGTTTTAAATGCTACTTAACTATTATTCTCTTGAAATTTCTGTCAAAAATATAATTTTTAAGATGTTTTTGTACAATACATATGTTTATTGATATTATTCTCCAAACAATAACAGTTTTAATGTGATAGGATTTAGGTTCATTGTCCCTCTCCCTTCTTAGCACCCAGTGTGGATTGTTCGAGATTATGAAATTATGATATATATTTAAAAAATCATTTCTGTAATCATCTTATTTTTTCATCACCGACTACGGCTCAGCATACTGTGCTACTGCCTGTTACTACTGTGTGTGACATCACTCGCTGCGGAAGAAGACCTCTTCAGACAACCGTGCCTACCCGATGAAAGCAAACAATACTTTTGCAATCACAGCCAGGCCAGGGTAAGTCAGGGAGTGACACAGAACGCACACAGCTCGCTGTATAGCTCCAAGTATTTAGAGCTACGAGACCCAGTGTGGACACTGCTGGTACTCTTATACTGGACCTAGTAAATCTTTAGTGTTATAGTACGTTTACCAACAAATCTACTGTTTTTCCCTTCTGTTCTTTTCATTTCATTTGGGAAAGAAAAAGGAATCTCATCAACAGTTGGCAATGTACAAATTCACTGATAAGTGTGTTGGGAGGAAACAGATCCATTTCAATAGATTTTGTACTGTATCTTATAGTTCACTCTATATCTATCTTCTTGTGGATCCTTGTTTCCACTCTTGCTTTGATCTTAGGGTTTTTACCCACGGAAACTCGCTTAACAGGCCCTTTTGACTCAGGCCGTTTTGACTTCGGTCTTTTTGACGCAGTACTCTTTGAGGTATGCTCCTTTTAACACGGGGTCCTTTTGACTCGTCCCTTTATATTGCGGGGCTCTTTTAAAGCGTAGCCGTTATAACCTGTTTCATTTTGTGGTAGAAACATTTTGACCCGGGCTGCCTTCACGCAAGGTCGTTATAACTCGGGCCCTTTTTTCACAGGGCCTTTTGACGCTGGGCCATTTTCACTCGGGTTATTTTCTGGCGCAGAACTTTCGACTCGTTTTTTTTCTAGAAAAGCCGTTTTCACCCGTGCTCTTTTAACGCTGGGTTCTTTTGACCCGGACTCTTTTCACACAACGCTCTTTGGATGTGGAGAACTTTTGACCTTAGCAGTTTTGACATGCAATCGCTTTGACTGGGGACCTTTTGCCGCGGGGTCCTTTTCTCGTGGGGCCATTTTGACGCAGGACACTTTTGACTCAGACACTTTTGTCACGTTGACTTTATGACACGAATCCTTTTGTATCGGGGCTGTTGCGGCTCGGGATCTTTAGACGCGGACCGTTTTGACTTGGGTCATTTTGACGCAGGGAACTTTTATCGCGAAATCTTTTAACTCGGGCACATTTGAGACAGGTGTTTTCTTCCTCGGGCCCTTTGACTCGGACCTTTTTGTTGCGGGAGACAATTGTCCCTGGTCCTTTTAACACGAGGGCTTTGGAGGCAGTGCTCTTCAGCCGGCAATTTCGTCGCAAATGAAGTTTGGCCGCGGGTCTTTTTTATTCGAGCACTTTGTTTTGAAGCCCCTTTCAACCCGGGCCCTTTTGACGCGGAACATTTTGACGATGGCCCTTTTGGTGCCGTTTCGTTTCGGACCTTTTGGTGCAGTAACCTTTTGTCGTGGATACTTTTAGAATCGGAGTTTTTGAGTTGAGCACTTTGTTTCGGGGCCCCATTTGAATAGGGCCCATTAAACGCAGGTCCTTTTGACGCCGGATCTTTTGACGCTGTACCGTTTTGACTCAAACCATTTTGTCGCGGAAACTTTTCGAATCGGGCCCTTTTGACGCAAGTCCCTTTTCACGTTCTATCATTTGGAGCTGGCCCTTTTAACGCTATGCCCTTTTTACTTAGGCCCTCTTGTCCCGGGCACTTTCGACTGGAGTGCTTTTGATGCAGTGCTCTTTTGACTCGGGCACTTTTGTCGAAAAGACCTTTAACCGCGGGGCTTTTTGACTTTCTTTTGACTTACTTTCTTTTCGAGGCCTTTTCCCGTTGTAACGAGGGCCCTCTGTTACGGTTCCGTTTTGACTCTGGGTTTTGTGTCCCAGAGAACATTTTTCGCGGAGACCATTTTGACGAGAGCACTTTTCATGCGGGGCCGTTTGCAGTGGAGCCCTTTTAACGTAGCACTCTGTTGATTCCGACCCTTTTGTCACGGACGTCTTTCATCTGAATGAGGCCCTTTGTTTGTGGTACCATTTATCCCATGCCTATTACACGCATGACACAGGGACCTTTTCACCCGGAACGTTTTTTCGCAGTGACTTTATGACCCAAATCCTATTGAAACGGGGTTGTTGTGACTCGGGACAATTAGAAGCGAGGATGATTTGACTTGCGCCAATTTGACACAGGGACTTTTTCCGTTCAGGTCCTTTCAGTCCCAATCGTTTGAAGCGAGGCCCTTTTGCGACTGGTATATTCTTCTTATGACCCTTTTGAGCCGGGATTTTTTATTGCACTTTTGTCCAGGTCTGTTTTGTCTCGAGCGCCTTTGACGCAGTGCTTCTTTGAGTCCGTTTGGCGCACGGAACTTTCGACTCACGCACTTTTGTCGCAGTGATTTTATGACCCGAATCCTTTTGAAGCGGGGTTGTAGTGACTCGGGCTTTTTAGACGCGAGAAAAGTTTTGATTTGGGCCATTTTGACACATTGTTTTTTTTGAGTCGGAGCTTTGTCGAAAAGAACTTCGGCCGCGGGGCATTTTGACTCGAGCACATTGTTTTGGGGCCCCATTTAAGCCGTGCCGAATAGACCCGGACCTTTTATTGCGGGACCTTTTGACGTTTGCCCTTTTTACGCGGTGCCGTTTTGACTCAAGCCCTTTTGACGCAGGAATTTTGTCGAAAACCGTTTGGTCGTGAGGATTTTTGACTCGGTCACTGTTTCGAGGCACAATTTGACCCAGTACTATTTGACGCAGGGCCATTTAAATGCGGGACATTTTGTTGCTGGCTTTTTTGACACTATGCCTTTTTGAGTCTGGCCTTCTTGTCCCGGGTCCTTTTGACTCTAGTCATTTTAATGCAGTGCTCTTTTCATTTGGGCGCCATCATACAGTAGACCTTTGAACGCTGGGCAGTTTTACTCTAGCACTTTGTTTCGGGGGTCTCATTTAACCCGGGCACATTTAAGGCAAGCCCCATTTTGCGCTGGTCCTTTCTACGCTGTGCGGTTGTAACTCGGGCCCGTCTGACCCGGCACCGTTTTGATTGAGGCACTTTTTTCGCGGGGCCTTTTACTCGTCCTTTTTTGTTGCGGTTCTATTTAAAACGTGGCCTTAATGACCCGTGCCATTTTGAGGCAGGATTCTTTCGACCTGGTTCTCTTCGCACGGGGTCATTTGGTCTCGAGTCCTTTTTTCGCAGAGACCTTTTAACTCGAACCTTATCTAGCGGAGTGGCTTTGACCCGTGCTCTCTTGGGGCGGGATACTTCAAACCTAGCTCTTTTCACACATGACTCTTTTCTTATGGAGAATTTGCTGACTTTGGAACTTTTGACAATTAGTCTTTTTTACTCTGCCTCTTTTGTCGGGGTGACTTTATGACGCGAGTACTTTTGAAGCGGGGCTGTTGTGACTCGGGTCATTTAGACGCGGGGCAGTTTTGACGCAGGGACCTTTTGCCGCGGAGATCTTATCACTCGGTCCCTTTTGACGTGAGGCCGTTTTGAGTAGGGAATTGTTTCCTCTAGGGGTCCTTTTAACTTGCGACTTTTTGTTGCGGGACACTTTGCCCCCGGTCCTTTTCACTCGAGCACTTTGGACGCAGTGCTGTTTTGAGTCCGGGCTTTTGCCGAAAAGAAGTTTGGCCGAGGAGCTTTTTTACTCGAGTACTTTCTTTGGACCTCCATTATTCCGGGCCCATTAGACGCTGACCCTTTTGAAGTGGCACATTTTTTGACTCGGGACCTATTGAACCTTTAGTCGCTGAGAGCATTGACTCGGTTTTTTTGACTAGAGCACTGTTTTTAGGGCCCAAATTTGAATCGAGCTGATTTGACGCGGGATCTTTTGACGCTGGCCCTTTGTTTCGGGCCCCTTTTCACCCCGGGTTCATTTGACGCATAGCTCTTTTGACGCAGTCATTTTAACGCAGTTCCCTTTTGACTTTTGTCGTTTTGTCGCGTAGAACATTTTCAGCGCGTCTTTTGACGAGGGGCCGTTTTGGCTCGGACCTTTTTGTCGCGGGACTTTTCGACCGGAGGCGTTATGACCTCGCCTTTTTGTCCTTTCCTTCTGACATGGAACCAGCTATATATAACGCTGCGGCTGGAATGCCTGGGGCACGGGCGTGTATAAGGAAATCGATGATCCAGGTCACAGTAAAATTAGTTACACCCCTTTTCATATCTCAAGCTTGTTGAAAAATACTAAAATTTTAACTTTCAAAAATTCAATTTTTAATTATAAAAATAAAGTAATTATCGGATACTTGCGGAAATAGTCCGGTCAAAAACTAGAAGCCCGTGCACTGTTAAAGGGTACCTTTTTTATTGCTGAAATTGAAACGTGAGGTCCTTATTCGAGAATTTAGGCTAGGAGTACTTTTATTTTGGGGGCTTTTGGACGCCATCTTGGAACGGCAGCTACTTAAAAATGATATTATATAGTCCTGTTAGAAACAAGAGAGCGGTGAATAAGTAAAAGAGACCGTACCGTAGGTACCCTAGATGCGGGCTATTTGGACCCAATTTTGCAATAAATTCGTTCAGTCGGCCTGTTTTCATCCACGAAAACTCGAAAGTTATTGAGTGAAACTACAGGCTTTATTGTACATATCGAGGGCAGTTTTAGTTACATATATTGAAAACAAAGCACAGGCGATTATTGTAAAAAAATGGGTTCAAGTAAGACTCGCGCTCGGGCTACTTAAACCCACCCCCATATTTTCCTACAGAAAACCATTGAAATCTGCTCTGAGAGTAAGTAGGACGTAAGTGTTCCAAGAACAACACTTTTTATTTACTGCAAACCACAAAGAGAACATGTTAAGAGCTACTATCAAATATAATGACTGTAATATCTGATTACGTTTTCTTGTACAGCTGCACGAGCCCTATCTATATTACAGCGAATTTAGTCGTTGGCTGGAGGTGCAGTTTCTAAAATAACTTGTCATAATCTCGACTGGCAAGATTATCTTAGAAAGCAATGACACTTCTCCCATGCATGGCTAAATAGGACTTTACAATAAATCTGAAATCAAGTTAATTAACAAGGAATCCGAAATCACAAACTTTATCAAGATGACTAGCGAAGGCTAATTCTTCTTCTTCAGTGAACACTTTCAGATGGCCCGGATTCTGCCTTGACCTGTTCTTTAATCTTCTTTCTAAGGTGGAACGACTTATCTTGAAATGAATTTCTGTTTCTTTTGGCGACATTTTCTTCGACTGAATTGCTGGTAAACATTCTTCAAGCTGTTATGAAAAATCAGCATATTCTCGACCTGCAGGCAATCTTTTATATTGATGTACCATTTTGTACCGGTATCCTTAAGGAAACAATGAAAAGTTTTTACTTATGTGACACGTGACAACAAACCTTTATTTTTCACATATAAAGATAATAAAAGATGGGGTGGGATAAAGATAACAAAATATGTGATAGGACAAAATATCCATGTTTTCCAGGTCATATGTACACACTTCATAAATAATGCAATTACGCTCACAACTTATTGTATATGGGAAAGTTTACCATGTCAATTTCATTAACCTATATGTAACTACTTATGTGGTTACTTAGCATTGGTTCCACTTCCTTGCAAAAAGTGTCCACACATAAAAGTTTGGCGGTCAATAAATACACTGTTTTCGTCAACGACATTTCTCACCAATGCTGCTCAATCGTAGCCTACCACAGAACTAGTTTCAATGCGTGTACGCCTGCATTTTGATCCTATCTAACAGATCTAACTGTGAACTCACTTATTTCTGCACTGCATACGGGACTTTAAACGAGTTTTTGGTATTGGTCCAAGTAGCCCCTTATGGGTCTAAGTAGCCCGCAATTACGGTACTGAAATTGAATGTTTAGGTACTTATTAGAATATTCAGCTCGAAATTAATCTTATTATTGTTGAAATCTAACCACCATCTTGGAAAAATGGCGGCTACGTGGAAATTCTACTATTAGTCCATTCAAAAGCTATGGACCTGTACGTAATTCGGAGAGAGATTTCTTCACTTTATTACTAAAACGAAAAACTTAATTAGTTCAGTTTATTACTATAATGTTTCTCGATAAAATAACCTAGAAATTTTCGTTTCCGGAATTTTATATGCCATCTTGAAAAAATGGCTACTCTTTTATATTTTTTCTTTTAATTAAAATATCACACATATTATCCTGTCAACCTCCAGTATTTTCTTTAAATTTTCCTCATTTTTGTCGATATTTTCTATGAAATGATAGCAGTGAATTTGGAATTTACCAATGCATACACTTCTACTACTAAATCATTTTCATGTAGCAAATAACTCGATTTAATGATTTATTATACTTCTTAAACATTCCCTTTTCTCGATTTCAGTTTCTCTGGATACTTACTTTGGTGGATAACCTTTCCTGTTGTCCTTAATGTTTTGTTCTTAAGTTTTATTAGATGTTAATGGAATAATATAAACATCTAACATAATTTATTACGTAAATACAAGGTAAAAATAATAATTCTACCAGAAACAGCTTTTAAGAAAATTACAATTAAAGTCATCATCTGTCTCTTGTTTATCGGTTTCGTTTTTTTTTCTTCTGAGTTGCCATCAACTTGTACCTCTTCTGACTCATCTTTGTCATTCTCTTCGGGAACCTGAAACGGCACATTGGGTAATCCTTCTCTCCTGTGAGTGATTAGGACAAGCATGCTTTCTTCAAATTTCCAGTTTCTTTTAATTTTCTCCCTTTTCTTGCAGTTTTAGACTCAAATGTTTGTAAGTAAGCTCTTAAGCAAGGTGTTTTGAATGAGTCAGCAACTGGTGGTAATCTCACAGAATCACAGCAGTAATGTTCCGCAGTCTTTTGTATACTTCCTGGATCTATGATACCGGATGCTACAGCCAGTTCTTCAATCCCACATCCTGCATACCTTTTTCCCCATGCATACAAATATGACATTTAAGTATGAAAACCTTATATCACGGCAACAACTCTTCGAGCATCTGTATATTGGTTGGTCTGAAACTAACTGGATAAATGCCATATCCTTCACATCTGCAACTTTTTGACACCCATCTAGCATACCATTTACAACTTCTTCCGTGGGTGGTTGAGGATAACACGTGACGTTAAAAGTCTCCCATTTATCAATATTGTTATCAAGGAGCCATGTAGACCGATATGATTTTGATTTCTTATTGTTTATTTTTTCAGGCTGTGGTTGATTTGGTGTTGAGGTCTTCTTCCAGTTTCTCTTACAGATACACGTGTTGAATCTTTTCTTCTCATCCTTGTTTGGAATGTTCAGACGTCCACCTCCTGATGTTCCGTTCGAAGACTGGAGTGCTATAGGTTGAGCCATTAAAACGTTTGTGAAATGATTTGTTTCTGAGCCTGTTAAACCAACTTCTGTAAAATCGTCATTGTCAACAACCACAGTAGCTAGTACTCCTGATACGATTTAGAATGGACACAGTAATCCGTCATCATCAGATAATTCTTTCGATTTATCTGCTCGCTTATATTCTTCAAATGCCAAGACTGATGATTCATCTAATACTTCGTTGTATGAAATTCCAATTCGAAGTTTTTAAGGGTTTGGAGGATTTCTTTGCTTCCAGTAACATCGTGGGCAGCCATGGGTGACATTACTTGCCTTGGCTGTCGTTTGTTAGTTACGAGGTACTTAATTACTTGGCTCAGAAAACGAAGCTCAGGATCAAGTTTATCATAAACCACAGCTTTGCTTTCTCTAATTACTGGTTGTGAATTAGCTATCAATGTTAGAATGTTGCAAGCTTGATCAGGTATGCATTCACGCTTCAAGGACAACTCTTTGCAGTGTGGCTCTTTTCGTTGATGATTTTCGCAGTACTTAGAATCAAATCTAGGCTGTCGGTACCCTAGATATTCATGACACTTTCTACATACTATCCTCCATTCTTTTTAAGGAATACTATTGATGACTCATGTCTTCGGTATCATCTCTGAAAACCAATTTCCTCTCCAACGTGCTTGCTAAGATTGACACGTAAAATATGAAGGGCAGATCTGTCATCTCACGTGTCTCATATTTCAACATGAGTAAGCACTAACTTCTCGCTGTAACTGTTCATTGTAAGACAGTTGATCTCTCAGAGTATAAAATGTATCTTTATATCCGTGTACTCAGTAACAAAGTTGAGAGAAGGCCTCCATGTTCATTTCTTAAACCCATTTCTGCCTTTCTCTAATTCATTCTGATTTTCTGTCGATTGCTCGAACATTGTACACAGGCCGACAATATACTTTGTAGCAATATTTGTAATATCTAATGTCTAATGCAGCTATTTTAGATATTCCCCTTTCGTTGTTACAAACTGTCACTAATGCTTGCAGACGGTCCTTTGTGTTTTGGTCTTCAACAAAAGGTATTCCATGTACTCTCAGTCCCTATTCTGTTGTACGGAACTATCAGTGAACAGAAACCATTTAAATTTCTTTATTTAAACAATTATTTCTTTGAAAATATTTTCATGCCCCTTTTGGTTTTAACTATAACTTTAATATGGAGGCAATTTTTTTAAAATGTAATGTTGGCAACACTGGTTATTAAGGAGGTGTGTAAAATGTCAGTTAGGATAGAAAAAATAATTTTAGTTACCTTTCCAAACATCTTTTATTTGAAAATATTTCTCTGCCTATGTTCGTTTTCAAGTTAGATCTATTATTTCAATAAGGCAGCTATTTTTCAGAATGGCGTCCAAAAAACCACAATAAAAAAGGACTTCACCACTAAATTTCTTCTAAAGGGCATACCGATTAAGTTTCAATAATAAAAGAAGGTCCCGCATTACCTATTTACGGGTGTCAAGTTTCTGACTGGACTAACAATGTAAACTTTAAAATAGTTGATAGTAGTAGTAAAATTTTTCAAGACCACCAAACTTTTAAATAATTCAAAGTTGTATTAGTGAAAACACCCACCAAATATAAAACTTGTAGAAAGGAAGAAATGAAATAATGTAACATAAGTTCAAGAATATATAAAGTTTTACCTTGTAAAATACCAATGTTATATTTTTATTCAGGAAAAGTTTTTATTATTAAACAAAAATCAGAAATAAAGTTTCTTTATATATTTATTTGCATATAATAAAGAAAACAAGTATACAAAATATAAAATATATACAAGTATAGAAAATAATAATCAACGTAATATATACATATAAAGATAAAAATTGAAAAAAAAACATGATACTATTTACAGAAAAAATACACATTACAACTGTGACTTCGGTGTTTCTCCAGCAGTAAATTAATTAAATCTTTAACATATTCAGGATTTTCTAATAACTGTTCGTATTGTTTATCATACAACTGTTTACTTATTTCACTATAAAAATGTGATTTCACATAGATACCATACACTTCATTTCTTACATTGCTAATTGTCATAATGCACCAGGCTTCGGCCACAAGTGTTAATGTGCTCACGAAAAGTCAGATATGCACGAATTGATTAAAATAATCTAAGCTGCACCCTTGGCTAAGTAAAACACTCTTTGCTTTCCAGTTTAAAACACTGTCTTTAACGCACTTTCCATCTACAAAGTCACACTTACATTTGCACTTGCACTTTTTGCCTCTGCAACGCGCAGCGAAATCCAATGGACATATTTCGGGTGAAGTTAAAAAACCCAAAGGTGAAACAGCTGCTGGTGATTTGTTAGGTCTGCAATCATCTAGTTCATTGAAAAATTACGAATTTCTTGCTCAACTTCTTTATTAAATAAATTGGGGGAAGGTGATCTTTCTTCTTCAGCTAGGGTTCACTTTGTCGCTTCAACTTGAAAACTTTGTTGTGATGTTCCTGCTGCTGCTGCTGCAACTGCTGAATATGGTCGTGGTACTCTTGGGGATGTTATTGAACCAACAGGTGATGTTGGGAATAATACTGGTTCATCTTGTAAATCTATGATTTCGGTATCTATAATAACATCTGGTGATGCTAGTGAAAATCGTAAATTCTCCTTTAATAAAGTCTGGATAATCCCATGAAGCTCTAAATATTTCTTTGGAGATTCAACAAAATCAAACGGATAATCACAGTCGATTTCAGCGAAAAATGCGATCTCACTTTGTGTTTCATTGAAAGGGTTTGGGTACAAAACCTCGCGGCGACAACCTCGCGGAGTAAAACCTCGCCTGGCCAAAACCTCGCCCCCCAAACCTCGCGGCCCAAAATCTCGCCGGGTCGAAACATCGCCTGGCCAAAATCTCGCCTCACCAAAACCTCGTTGTAATGATCTCGCGACAAAGAATCACGTCTGGTCTAAATTAAGCGAGTCGTAGTGTCGCCTGGGAAGAAGTGTCGTCAGGATAAAACCTCTTCACGTCAATTTCCTCAATGTAGAATGTTCTATATATTACTAGATGTATATATTTAGTAATAACACATACTTACGTTAAAATAATGACAAGAAAAATTCAAATACATGTTTTGCAAATCTATATATACATATATATAAAATAAATGACTATGTTTGTTACATTATACCTCTTGAGCCATCCTACCAATCTCAATCAAATTTTGAACATAGATGAGGTTCGAGCCTAGGATGTCTTTTATAATTTTACTTTGTCGGCACAACAAAAGATAGGGGGAGTGGGATATACATACATACATACATACATATATATATATATATATATATATATATATATATATATATATATATATATATATATAGAGAGAGAGAGAGAGAGAGAGAGAGAGAGAGAGAGAGACGTAGCTGGACATTTCGGCGCCCCTACTCTCACCACACCAAGCTCTTCCTTCCTTTTTTCTTTTTTACTTATAAGAAAAGCAGCAGATATTGTTATACTACATTGAATGTTTATTAAGCTGCAGCCGAGATTTTGTCCCTCGAGGTTTTGGGCGGCGAGGTTTTGGTCTGGCGTAATTTTGGTCGGCGAGGTTTTTGACAAGCGAGGATTGGGCCGGCGAGATTTTGGGTGGCGATGTTTCGGCCGCGAGATTTTGTGCGTATCCTACTGAAAAACTCCATGATGATTCTATGCTCATCTTCTCTTCAAACCCCATATGTAAAGAAAATTTTACCAACAAGGTCACAGCAGGAGATACTTTGAAAATACATTTTTTTTTCAAATGGTTACCTATTCCTACATTTAAAACACATTTTCAAAAACAACTTTCACTTTCCCAATTCTCTATACAATTTTCATAACTATAGTTTATAAGTAAAATCATATTTCATGTCATCATATGTCATTCGTATCATATGATCATATGATCAATGACATTCACTTATTTTCTAAAAACATCAGCATAGCAAAGAAAGGATATTCAATTACCGCCATAGCTAAGCACTTACTGTGCCGGGATTTCACATAGGCGTCCTGGGAGAGCAGGGGCCATTTTCTTCCTGTTCTTCTACAGGGGGCTATTTTTACATTTGGAGACTCAGAAGGATCCTAAAAGCTGTGGGGGACAATTTCCGAAGACACGGACTCATTTTGTCCTTCTGTGGAGGCACAGAGGTTCCTAACACCATTGGAGGGAGCTCCAGGAGTATCATTCTTTATAGGGGATACAGTAATCAAGTTTTTATCAGTAGTTTTTATACACTACCTGGTGTCGAACCTGTAAACTCAGGGAACTAGTATGCTTTCGCATACGTTGCTTCAAAAGCTTCTGGGGGCCATTTTAAGAGGCCAGGGACTATAGGAACTTCGTGGGGACCGATGGGGGCATTCTCAAGCCAGTAACCATAGTCCTGCTTGGCAAGAGCTAGCATCAATGGTCAATAACATCCCAATGCCATTCACACCTTTTAGAAATCAAGACCTACTTTCTTCTCATGTACCACTTAACGTTACAGCATATTCCATAGATTGTTGACTCAAATTTACAAGAGGCGGTTTTGTTTGATGTTGACAAAGTAACATCTATCTTCTTCTCTGAGGCATGGAACTTAATTGACAAGTTGAAGTATGGTACCGGCAGTCAGGACATCAAATGTATTAGAAGGTGTCGCAGAGATTTTCACCGCAAGAAAGTATGAACTGATATCTTTTTTCAATCAGCAATTGTCTCACTATCAACCGAGAACTTCTACTAGTTCCTCTCATATTTCTTGGCAAAGTTATTTCTGAAGGTATCACATTCTACGCTCCTGGAGCCTACCACCGTGCACGATAGATGACGGAATTCGATTATTGCCTGAAGATCACAGTTTCACCTTATATCTCGTTAGCTCAATAGGCTTCGTGACTTCACCATATTAGTCATTGCAGTGTATTTGAAATTATGGTATCACTCTCCTCTTGCGCTCTCAGCTCCAGGGAATGACCTGAATTTCTTAAGAATGTTAATGCAAAAATTGCAGATACAGTAATGCACTGTTTCTCACAGCAATTGCAGTATTAGAGCTAACAACTTATTGATCTCAGTTTTTTTTGATTCTGAAGTCCCCGCAGCAGTGGCGATAGACGTTTTACAGCATTATTTAGAGATGGACATGAATAATCGTACGCTTAATATATGGGGATACCACTAAGGATAAAACCTTCAGTTACTTTGTTTCCAGGAACACCAGAAAGCTGTTTGAAGCACTGGAGACCTCCAATGATTTTTTTATTAGAACCCTGGACTATGGGAAACGAGCGATAGTTTCCTTCAGACGCGAGAGCGCGGAAAAGCTCTACAGGTTGTAAATGATATGTGAAAACGAGGAATTGCATTGTTTTAAAATTTCAATGGAAAACACCAATCACGGTGATCAGACCCGATTTCCTCTAAAAGTTGTTGACCAGCACAGAAACAAATTTCCTTACTCGAAGTAAATTAATATTCAACCAAAGCTTTTTTTTTGTTTTTTGTGTTGAATATACTTTTGCAAAGTTAAATACGGAAAATAGAGACCCATAAAACATAAAAATTGCTAGAAGATGTTACCAAATATATTTTTGAATTTCATAGTATTTATGTGAATTTTCACATTTTAGTGGTTTAGGTAAATTTAAAGAAGCGTTTAGGGACCATTAAATATTGAGTACCTGTTGCCAAATTTTTATGGTAATCATAGAACCATATTATCAATTATTAGAACAAAAATTAAATGAAATAAGATGTAAAAAATAAGCTTGCTTCCAAAAGAACTACTATTACGTTTCCACGTTACGTACCTTTTCGAAGTAACAAATGCTGTTATTAATTTGGAAGCAGATAGCTGTTTCTCATTGATTAGTTTGACCGAAATAATTTCTAAAAGAGTACCCAAAGAGTTTCCGGTTATTCGAGTCGAGTCTTCATTTTACAAACACTCTAGTCTAGATTCTAAAAGTTGAATCGACAAAGACTTTTGTCTAGACTTGCTTATAATTTAACAAATCATGCCCCGACTGGGGTCTCGTATCGTTTCCGAGTTGCATAGATTGCAGTTTCGAGACATATCTCAACTCGTGTGCATCAGTATTATTTTTATATAGAGCACGTGTTATTCTTCTAATTGTTTATAATTAATTATGCTCATTTTGTAAGATAAAAGATGTTCAATAAGCATATTATACATACGTAAACATTAATATTATTTGTATCATAATTGCATTTTGAACACATAAGGTGAAGTTCATAAAATAGATTATCACAGTTAATACATTGAGAAATTATACTTGTTTCCAGTAAAAATGATCAATCATTCAATCATTTTTAAATTCATATCCATATTTGTTGCAGCTAATCAATGTAAGAAGTGAGTATATCTTCTCGTTATTCATTTCAAAATAATATGATAAAAATAAAAGCACTTCAGAAATGACAACCTTGTTTACTAGTATGTCTAATACTGCTAATTTTACAAACAAAATACTATTTAGTTAGCAAGTGTTGGCATCAGTGACACATTTTTTTGTTTTTCCTTGAGCCGTTACAGTGTTAAATTGAATTAAAGTATGTAAAAGCTTAGCTCAAACAATAGTACATTTTATTTGAAAACTATCCACATGTAAAATGAAATTCGTGTATTTGTGTAAAGAAAGAAGTGATACTTTTAGTTGTCTGAAACTTGAACCTCGATTTTTAATTCACAAAATAAACTGAAATAATTTTCATTTTTTCTGTTCGACACATTAACAGTTATTAGTTTTTTAATATCGGAGTTCCGAAGAGAAAGTTAAGTTGAATTAATTGACAGCTCCTATACCGACAACTACCAGTCAGGACTTCTGTTCAGTTCAAAAGAAGAGAAGACTGAGATAGGGATATATGAAAATCAAGAAAGAGGTAGAAGAGGGAGAAATAGAAAAAGAAATGGGTACAGAAGGAAGAAAGAGGGTTAGAGAGGCCTTTGAAAAGAAATATAGTATATTGGAGGTAGGAAAAGAACACAAGTAAACCTTGCAGAAAAACGTCGTTGGAAAGTCTATTGTTAATACAAACGAAAGTAAAGAGGAAGAAAATAGAAATAAAGAAATACTGAATAATTGTAAAAATGTAGGAGGAAAGCTTAAATGGCTGCTAAATATTCTAATTTTATTGTTCGAGAATCAAATCTGAACTGTTACCGAGAAGACATATCTTCCCTCACACTGCTCTGACCAGGATCCATGTAAATGCACAAGTTGGAGCTACCCCGATCCAGTCCAGATGATAATTAGTACGAATTTAATCATTTATCTGCTATTTCTGAGTATTGAATACCTTTCATCGAGTAACTGATTTTACATACTTAAGGTCGAACACAATGTGAGTCAAGCTGACCCGCACAAATTGCAAATTCGAATGAAAACGGTATCAAAAATTTGTACCCAATATGTACCAATTTGTACCATCAAAATTAGAATTTGTACCCCTACCACTTTCGGAAAATTAATAGTTTTGATAGCGGGCCTGGAGGACCTTCAAAAATTATTTTCTTCCCATTCGAACAAAAACCCTACCAAAAATTTGTACTCAATATGTACCAATTTTTACCACCAAAATTAAAGTGTGTACCAATACTAATTTCGATAAATTTGAATGTTAATTTGCGGGTAAAGCTGGCCCGCACAACTTATTTTTCATTCCAATTCTAATCAAAATATTACGAAAATTTGTACCCAATATGCACCAATTTGTACAACGAAAATTAGAATGTGCACCTCCACCAATTTCCAGAAGTTTGATTTTGATTTTTTGTTGGTGGGTCAAGCTTGCCCGTCCATTTTTTTTCAAATTCGAATCAAAACGGTTTCTAAAATTTTTCTCAATATGTACTAATATGAACAACCAGAATTATAATTTGTACTCCACTGATTTGGACAAATTTGATTTTTTCGTGGTGGGTCAAGCTATCCCGCACAACTTATTTTTCATTCCAATTAGAATCAAAACATTACTAAAACTTTATACCCAATATGCACCAATTTTTTAAAGTCAAAATTAGAATTTGTACCTCCACTAATTTGGAGAAATTTGAATTTTTGATGGCGGGTCAAGCTTCCCTGTCCGTCGTATTTTTCTTTCCAATTCGAATCAAAATGTCATCATAATTTGTAACAAATATGTACCAATTTGTACCACCAAAATTAGAATTTGTAACGCAACCAGTGTCGAGAAATTTGAACATTTTATGGTGGATCAAGCTGGCTGACGATAGTATTCTTTCGAGAGTA
This sequence comes from Thermobia domestica, assembly GCF_964235325.1. Lineage (NCBI taxonomy): Eukaryota > Metazoa > Arthropoda > Insecta > Zygentoma > Lepismatidae > Thermobia > Thermobia domestica. The sequence continues at coordinate 112,717,264 of NC_137457.1, read as the reverse complement.
CTAGAAAGAATAAAGGAAACCATTATCACAAAACAATTAGTAGGGGAGGCGGTAGATTAAATAGATAGCCCGAGTTGGCCCGAGCAATAAAAACTCAAATTTCGCTAAATTGTTGTGGAGTATAAATTTCATTTTTGTGCTACAATTTGCTACATATCAGGTACAAATTTTTGGTAATTTTTTGATTCAAATTGAAAAGAAAAATAACGTGTGCTAACTAATTGACGACAAGCTAGCCCGCCATTAAAACTTCAGATTTCTCGAAATTTGTGGGGGCACAAATTAAACTTTCGTGGTATAAATTGGTATATAATGGGTACAAATTATTAGTAGTGCTTTGCCTCGAATTGGAAAGAATAATAAGTTGTGGGGGCCAGCTTAACGTCAATTTGGCCCCCTTCAAAAATTCAAATTTCTAGAAAATGGAGTGGCTCCAAATTCTAATTTTGCTGGTACAAATTGGTACATATTCAGTACTAATTGTTGATACCATTTTGATTCGAATTGGAAAGAATAATTTGTGCAGGTCAGCTTGATCCGACTTCAAATATTCAAATTTCTCGAAATTTGTGGGGTAGAAATTCTAATCTTATGGGAAAAATTGGTACATACTGGGTGCAAATTTTTGGTAGCCTTTGATTCGTAACGGAAATAAGAATAAGTTGCAGGGACCACCTTTACGTCGATTTGACCTAACATCAAAAATTCAAATTCCTGGAAACTGGTGGGGGGTAAAAATTCTAATTTTGATGGTACAAATTGGTACATTTTAGGTACAAATTTTTGATACCGTTTTTGTTTGACGGAACAGATGACGGATAGGGATATATACGCAACACTAATTTTCCTGGTAGATTATAGAGGTAAATGAAAAAGCAGGTCAAGGGTGAAATGACAGAATGTCTCTTAGGTCGAAATTTCCTCAACATCGACCAATACGATGATAGATTTTTCGAAACACGTAATTAGTTTCTCTAACGAGAAAGAAGTGGTTGTCGTTCCTATGCTCATTGAAAAATCAGGTAGTATAGAAAATAGTGGGTACCAATCTAAGAAGATTCTAAAATATGTTGATCGAATAAATAAACCTGTTAACACTGAATCTGGTATTTTTACCGAATGTAATAGCTTTTCAGATGAAAGTTCAGAGTTCGAATAAAAGCATGAGTATACATCTTTAGTGTGTCCCATAATTAACAGTTTGGTTTTAGAAAAAAATTAATTAGAACAAGAGTGGATCCGTATGAAGGACACCAACCATATTCCCAATTTATTAAATGCTCTAAAAATTTTAGAATGAAAGACTTAATTATAAATCAAGCTGTAGTTGAATATTTTTACTCGAGTATTACGGTTTAAAAATATCTGAAATTCATAATGAAATTCAAAATGATCATGATAATATCCAAAATAAACAGGAAGGTTGTGGGGATAAGGTATTAAAGAATGACATTGTTTTTGAAAATGTGTGTGCCATAGCAACAATAGATGAAATTATTGAAGAGGTGCATGAATGCGACCAATTAAGCAAGGAAGAGAAACAACACTTATTTGATTTCTGGTAAACCATCGTAATATACTTACTGATTATCCAGGTAGATGTTACCAATACGAATATTGTATAAATGTTGATATTACTGACCCTATTGTGAAAAGTCAATATACTTTATCCTACAATTTCAAAGAAAGTATTGATAAGCAGATTCACGAATGGTTAAAAGTAGGTGTTATTTAACCGGCAGTTTCGATACATAGTCATCCTATTTTCTGTGAACCAAAGAAAAATACAACTAAACCTAGGGTAGTAGTTGATTTGATTGGGTTAAATAGACATGTTAAATTAAAACAACATAAGGTAAATAGGATTAATGTTTTACTTTTAAAATTTCAAGATCCTTCTTACGTAGAAGTTATTCGTCAGTTACCTCGTCCTACCAATATGAAACATTTGCAAAAGCTATTAGGTCTTTTGAGTGGTGTTTGAAATTTGTGCATTGTTAAAAGTGGCATTAAATAAGATACTTTGTTGAATGAAACATTTGGTTGAATACGTTATGTCACTTAGCGTGTATTACTGTATTATCGCATGTTTAGTTGTTTATTAACATTATTCCCTTACAAATCAGTTTATGTGAGTTCTTTTCAATTCCAATTATTGGAACACTCTTATCAGTTTCTACAGGAACTGTATGTTAAACTTTCATGTTTACTGAATAATGTGTTCACCTTAAAAGATAATTAAAGAAGGTACAAACCAACAATAATAACAAAATGAGACTAAATGACAGTTACAAAAGGCCCACGCATACTCGTAAATGGCTACTCCTTCCATTGGTTATTATCTCGTGTGTTCAGGTGAATTTGTGAACTGTCGCCTTTAATGTGTTTATACGGCAAAAACCGTGCGACCAGCTCAAAGGTATTCAGATTCACCAAGATTTCAATTGACTGAACAATGTTAACTCTTAATGAACTGTTGTAGTGCTGTGATCGTGCTATTATGCTGTAGTGTAATCAGAAAGACTTAGATTCCAGGGTTCTTGCCCACTAATGTAATCCTCTTACTGGACATTCCGTTCTGCACCACTTATAACAAGATCATTATAACATGTTTTAAATCAACCCTCGTATTTCCCAACGTTAGTCCTTGGAAGCAATACGTAGACCCTTGACCTGCTTTTTCCGTTTACCTGAATAATCTACCAGGAAAATATGTGGTGCGGGTTTTAATTGCGGATGGAATATTATGGAAGAAATACGTTTCCACGACTCAAAACTAAGAAGGGATGCTGATGCACCTGTATCGCACAATGCTTTCAATTGAGTATTTAATATTTTAAAATCAATTTCGGCAGTACTAGTGTTATTACCCTTGTCTAAATTTTTAGCTATTTCAATTTCATCCTCAGAAACATCTAAGTCCCAATTAATAACGCTATTAATGTTTTTACTTAACGTTACATATTCTACAGGAAAAATTGGGGTGAGTGCGTCTTCATTAATAAAATTTTCAAGATTACTTAAATTTTCATTAGCTCTACCAGAAGCACTCTCTCGGCAGAGCATTTCTAGTTTAACGGCGTTTCCTTTTTATTACGATTTCCTGGTGAAGTAGGAGGAGGAAACGTACGAGGTTGACTAAAATTTTGAGTGAAAGGTATTTGGTTACCAGGAGGAAGAGTTGGAAATGGTTGGGTCGTGTGCCTACCACTAGCAACCTGCCTTTCATAAGTATACTGTATATCTTCCTGATTATCATACGTATTATGAATGCCTTCATTTTCAGAGTTTCGCTGAGAATATACATTTCTTGGTTTACCCTTATTCTTGGAATGTTGATTTTTACCTTTACCCTGTAATTGCCTTTTACCTTTGTTTTTAATTTGACATTGTGGTTCTTTAATCTTTTGTTCATTACCTTCATTCTTCTGAATATTAACTTGATTTACTCGCATTTGTTTCTTATAAAATGCATTATTCGTTTTAAATTGTCGTTATATTTTGACAGTGTTTCAAGGTTTTGAACACCATTTAACATAGTTTCTAAGTTCAAAGATGGTAAGAAAACTAATTGTTTCTGAACATAATTAGGTAGCAGCTATTGAATTTTGCTCAATATAAAAGCTTCGCTGGCATTTTCATTCAACTCTCAAATTCTATGATACCGATAAGTTGCAATTTGGTAAACTGTACCGTCAACTTTGGGATCATACCTTTTAGATTGCAATACGGACATTTCACCTGCTACGACTTCTGGAGATTCAAACTGTTGTTTGAAAACAGTAAAAACGTTATATGATCTAAAATCAGATTTACGAGTAACGAACCAAGATTTAGAGGATCCTTGCATCAAAACTATAAAATGGCTAAATATTGTGCTTCCGGAATTTGCTTTAATTTAACATTTTTCTCGAATAATTCCAAAAAGTTAGATGCAGTGATTTCACTTTCATGACCTAAAAACCTTTCGAAAGATTCGATGTCATTGCGCTTAATAGGCCTACCATTTTTAACCTGGACCGATTCTCTACAATGAGTACAACTACGGTCTTTACTTTTAGACTTTAATTTATTGTTAGTCTCATAACTTCTGTTAGTACTTTCACTACTACTATGACTTATAGAACCGCAAGTTAAGGAACTGTTAACTACACTATCGTATAATGAATTAGTCACGCTACGAGTGTTACTGACCCTACTAGGTCTGGATTCAACATGCAGATTCAAAATTTGCTTTTTTGTTAATGTTAGTTGAACCTGTAACATTTGTAATTCTTGCTTGAGGTTACCAATTTCATTTTTAACCTCCAAAATAGTAGTCTGAATGTGAATATATTGTTTCGATCCTTTTTATCTGTCATTTGCTAACTCTACAACAGTGCTATTAAAACGACCTACTGTGATTTTGAGAAAAGGCAAATCATTGATTAATACGGTCGATTTCCGTACCACAACTGTTTACTCTACTTTCGTTGAGATTTACATTTTGCATACACTAAAGTACCAGTTCTTGATGCGCTTGAATTCTACTTTTGATATGTAGTAGAAAGTTTTGATTGTAACGTACTTTCTCTTCCAGATCCAAGATTTTACGATCAAGCGTGTTAGAAATTTGTTGAAAATCGTGCTTTGAGTTAGAGAATTACTGCTTTGGGCTTGAACCTGCTGAATCGCTAGTGATAACTCATTTCGTGCTTCAATCAACTGATTGTTTGTTTGAATTTTCATTTCACTGAATCGATCATTTACTTCTATTTTGAATTCCCTAAATTCTCGTCTCAGACTTTCAATATCAACTTTAATTTCTGATTTAAAAAAGTTACACTCAGTTCGTAAGTTCTTGAATTGAAAGATCGTGCTTTTCACGTAATTCAGCTACTTCCGTTTTTAAACTGTCAACCTGTTTAATTAACTCATTGTGGTTACATTTTATCACTTAGTTAGTTTCGGCTAAGTCTGCGGACAACTTATTCACCCATTAGAGCAGTGTTTCCATTTCACAAGAGGGAGACATGATAAAATATTACACTACAAGACAATATATATATATATATATATATATATATATATATATATATATATATATATATATATATAAGGGAATGGCATTCAATACAAAGTAGTGCAGTTCAAACTCTTATCTTCTCCCTACTAAAGAATCTGTCGTTGTTCGGGCTGCCAATTTACAAGAACATTTGGTTAGAACCTTATTTGTCCCTGTAAAGGACAAGCCAATTTATAACGTTATTGTAGTTTTAAGACCGTATGTTTTGTTCGGGAACAGCCAATTTATGTTGGCACGGGGTTCGATCGTTACCTGTTCCAGTTCAGAAACCACATATAATATTATCGAGATGCGAACCTTGTATGCTACTGGAAGAGAAAACTAATTTATAACATTATTTAGTTCGAAAAGGTAGTAAAATTATTTACTGAAAGTCGATGGACTGAAATAATAGTAACAACGAAAGAAATCCACTCCTATGGTCTTTAGGTTCGGGCGTTAAAAAAGACTGGAAGTATACGCTGTGTACCCACCGTCACTGTCGTGTCATGCCTAGTGCAATCTTATCAACACCTGCAAAAGAGGACTCAAAGTGGGAACCATACGAATTATTAACGCCAGATCGTTGTTGAGGGATACAAATAAATATTTGTACTGCTCTACTTCTAACATACCTTACTTCGATTTAATCCTAAATTAAATTACGCACATATTTAAAATGGTACTTTTCCTTCACTGATAAAGAGACACAGTGAAGTTCAATTTAGGAGCACTTCATTTCTCTTGTAATGCGAAGAAGACTTTGTTTAGTATTTTCCAGTATCAGTATTCTAGTAACATAAATTTTGATTATACTTCTCATTTTAAACTTCAGTTGGTTGGATGATAAAGTTTGTTGAGAGTGCGTAGTCCTCACATGTTGACACGACCAGATTTTTAGAAGCACTCTGACGCTCCGTTTGTTAGCGTCACTTAATTTGCACTTCACTGTTTCACTACTAAGGAATAATGAATTAATTATCTTTCAATTGAAAACGCACTGAAAATATCGATGTACACATTAATGTAAAAATAAATGATAATTTTGGACAAAAGTCTATTCTGCGTGAGTGTCAGTGAGAAGACAAACAAATTCCTAGCCAAATAAGGCCTGACGGAAGACGCAGAGCTGTCTTGAAGAATGAGGCACCTTTTGGGTAAAAAATTCCAGTGCTTCGCTTCTCTACGAATTTTGGCTGGCTACGTATTGCTTCCAAGAACTGACGTTGTGAAATACGAGGGTTGACCTAAAACGTGTTATAACGATCTCGTTATACTACCCAAACGCAATAGCTCCTCCCTTTACAAGGATTGCTAATAAATTATATCTTAAATTTTCTTCCCTGTACCGTGTCACAAACATAAGATTTTTCTATTACAGAAGCTAGATTGTAATTGTCTGAGATTTAAATTTAAGCCCATCTCCCGCAGAAAACGAGCGCATGAACAAACTGTATAGCACAAAACACAAAAGGATAAAGGACAGCAAATTTTAATCGCTTACATTTAGCATGATTGAATTTCATTTAAATTTAATCATAATTTCACAGATAAGTAACGTGTTGAGCATCAGTTGTATCCAAATTTTTCTGTTCATATAATAAGTATTTTGAGCTACGACTTGTGGCACAGCACCGGCACAATACTCCAATTTATGAAAGAATCTTCTTTTTCTTGATCTTCGTAGAAAATCAAATAAGGTTATTACGAATGCAAACTCAGAAATGTATGCTAAAATATGTAGCCGCTATTTTCTAACAGACACGTTTTAATAGAGTGGGTTTCTCATAAGAAAAAATCAAAATGCTGCGTTTAATAAAACAATTAAATCTTTTCACATATAAGTAGGTATCCAAAAATGTCAGTCAAAAATTAAAATAAAGACACTAGAATTTATTTCTAAAAATCCAAAATGGCCACTATTTTCAAAATAACCTTCTTGAGACTTCCTTCACAGATTTTTTCATATAACCTAATTTACGTCAGAATTCTATAACGTTTCTATCTAAGTATTGGCAAAGAATAAAAAAAGGCTTTCCAACGACTTGAAACCTACGAATGTATAGCCGGCATTTCCTTATCTGAAGATTTAATATAGCGGCATTCTCAAATGAGAATGTTAAAATACAATACTTAATGAAGCAAATAAATCCTTTTGCACATAAGTAGGTATGCACATGCAGGTAAAAAAAAACTGATATGAAACCACTCCAATTTCTAAATAGAACTTAAATATTATCGCCATTTGCAAAATGGCCCTCGGAATAGGGTTTCTTTTTATTCTGCTTGAATTGGTTAAGAATAAAATAACGTTTCAAACGTAAACAAACCCCTATATATAAATACACATATCGTTAACAAATATGAGCACGATTTCTTAAAATGGCCGTTGTTGAAGTTCTTCTTTGCATAGGTTTCAGATTTTAATAATTCAATGTATATGGGAATTTTGTAGAATTTTATTTTCATCATTTATAAATTATCAAATAAACTTTTTAGCCAATCGAAGCGCTCAATAGTTCTGTTAATTTTACCTATATGGCCGTCATGTATTAAAATTGAGTCTTCATACAGCGCTTATCATTTTGTAAGACAATATATTATGTACTTCCACCCGCTTTACATTAATATAGGTCATTTCAGATTATTTTTACATGTCTCAGCATCCTTCTTGGTAACCGCGTCCTGCAGCCGAATGAGGTGAATTTAGAACTTTTGAGATCGAAAATAAACTAAATCTTTAAGTTATACGTCTCACAGATATGCCGGTAAGGTTTAAAAGAGACGGTGATGATGAGAGATGAAAATGTTGGAATGAAGAAAGTTGGAGAAAACGGGAGAACTCCGAGAAAACCCACTAGCATGGTGTTTGTCCACCATAGTCCACACGGCGCGAGGTGGGATCGAATCAGTTAACACAAACACCAGAGGTAAACGCTCTACCACTGAGCCACCGCGCCCCTTTTAATGCGATCGGAATATCTACATTGATCTCCGCGACAGCAAAAATTATGAGCTTGACACTAATACCGGTCATTCTTTAAAATTATTTCCACATATCTTATGATCCCTATATTATGACCCTTTTTCTTATCAGATGAGTGTTAAATATCAAAGTACACGAGATCTCAAGTTTCGCCATTCAGCTCAGCAACCACGAAAACTTTGTCTATTTTAGCGCGGAAGATGTCTTTCGTTAGCCTCCATTCTTCACGGTATGACGTCACGAATACCTATCAACCAACTACTTCCTATGGAATGAAGTCACACACACAGGCTAAGGCAGATGAAGAGAGAGAGAGTATCATAGATCATGTGTACCTGGGCAAGCTTTTTAATTAGCTCTTGATATTCCTTGCTATGAAATAATTAAAAGCTGTTTCAAGCAGCCGGGTAAGAGTACCAACAGTTGCATTGCATTGGTACCAACAGTACCGCTTCTACGATTCGCTGTCTGCCATATACGTATACAGTTTCCGATCGAAACACTACAGGAGGAATGTACTCGAAGTAAATGTTTATAGGTTATCATATTTCGTATGTTTTATTTTTACTTGTGCAATTTTTTCAACTGCTTTTTTGATAACTTGGCACACGAGGAGCATCAGGAACAGTATTTAAACTGACGGCCGTATAAGATCACTAGACAAGCGGTGGTTGCAGTCTAAAGGGTGAAGTGTAGGGAAAGCAATCATACATATTCCATATATATTCACCTAAATTTTGGAACATATGTCGTGAATTAAAAGAATAATATATTTATATTTTGCAAGATCATAACTCAATGAAAGAAAAGAAGAAACATCTTTAAATGATGATTTAAATTTTTCATATTTGAGGATTTTAAGTAAATTAACGAGTACTTTCTCGTAGTTAGCGATAAGCGTTAATATGACACTAAATATCAAAGCACCCATTTCTGGTGTCCAAACATTTCACACTTCTTTATTCCTCGTATACACACATAAAATTAGGTTACTAATCGAAACCGATACATATTGTGCATGTAGATATACTTAGGAGTACATTTTCCCACTTTTGTATAACAAGGACTCTACTGTCATAGCGACTATTTTACTTTTCTGATCTTTCCGTTTGATTAACTAGTTCCTTGACCAGGTTTACATCACTATCGCCTTATATCATTAAATAAGCACACTTGGTAAATTTGCACATCTCAAGGAAAGAAAGAAAAACTAGTAAATGAGAATTTCTCAAATACAGAAGGATCTTCGTCAGTAAGAGCACGATTTTAAAGGTAAAAACACTACTTGAGTTTTAGGATTTGTACAGGAGCGATGAAATCAAATGTAATATGAACAGTAGAATTTCAGTTTTCTGGCCTGATGATAGATTTAGTACTAATTAAAGTTACGCTGACCGGCCTTAAACCCATGCTACATGCGGTTCGTTTAGTAATAATAGTGTTCGCTCTTACATATGTTATTAGAGAATATCACATAAATTGTAAAGAATATACAACATGTGGCGGTATTTTTAACGTTTTCACTTCTGATTTATAGGATAGTTTGTGACCGTGGCAAGCAGGAATTATTCGGGATAAGGTACCAAGACCCCTTACACTTATATTCATTTACTCAATTCAATATTATACATTTTACTTCAATATTATATTCATATTCCACACATATTCATATCTCAACATATATCTATATGCATTAGTTATTAAATCTTTCAAACTATTAACGCCATCAAAGTGAATTTTGTCGTTGGAACACTTTACATCTAAATCCGATATAACCTATATATATACTGTGTATATACTGTATACATATATATATTCAACTAATTTCCCGCGCACAAAAATAAAATTCGTATTTCCAAATATTTTATTTAAATAGTAGACCTCCAATGTGCAAGGCAGGAACGTAAACACAAAACTATATTGATATAGATGAAGCTAAATATATCGATCTCTCTCTTAGGTGCAAACAACTACAACAACCTTCAAATTCAGAGTTCCCAGTGGAAACAATCGTAGGAATAGGTAATAACTTGACGAAAGATTCTAAGCGGATAATGATGGAAGGAAAGTAAAATTTAATCGTAGACCGGACTGTCGCTCGCTATCGCTGTTTGTCGATATTGTGGAAAACATTTACTTTATACTTCGCATCGATGAATTCCTCTACGAATCGTGTCCCGTAATGTCTCAGTTGATAATTCAGGTTCAAATGCTATATATTAAATGGTCGATAGTATTTGTAAAATTTAAAAGTTGGGGGACGATTAAAATTTAAAAAAAAACATCAAAACGAGAGTAGAAGAATATATAAGGAAGATATAGGGAAAAAGCAAAAGTGGCGCCAAAGGAATAAGCTAGGACACAAAAACTACAAAGGCAATTCGTCGAATATCAACAAACAAAAATCCACAGCCAAATATACTTTTATATGCCAAAAATGGTTTGCCTACTAAAATGAGTAGCATAAAAAATGTGTCTCAAAACCAACAGCAAATCCGTGTCCAAAGTGAGATTTCAATAAAATTACTGGCTTTATGGAAATCTCATTTTGCGCTGTATCCGGTTGAGACCATGGATAGTCCGGCACTACCGGGATTTCAATGTGATTTCTTAATTTTTTATTTCTAAATTAACAAAAATATCCGACCCCTCAGAAACTGAGGAGACTTTCGAGGAAAGTATGGGAAACTAAAGTAAAGTAGAGGAAACCCTAACAGCAACTTTACAAATAAAAAAATAAATAAAAATAGCTTTCCTAGTAGTAAGTTGTCTACCAAATCTTATTAGTGGCTACCAGTCCGCAAGATTACCAACTTTGAGGCGTCAACTAATTTCAAACACTATATACTAAAAATGAAAGAAGTGAAAATTCATGGACTATAGGGGTTTGGACGCCCTGACACTTTATTACTAGAATCTACTGTAATTTGATCCTCTCTACTTCGACAGCCCTACAAACAAAAAAAAATTTGTCTTAGTCCGGTGACATGAAAGAAAATACTGTCCTAGATGCAAGTCAAAAGCGTATATCTAAACGGTTCCAATTCTGCAGACGGTTATCCTGACATGCAGTTTTGAATTATTCTGGTGTCAAAGCAGTCATTTTGTACACCAAAATGGACTGTAATTACTGCACAACCAGGAAGCAAGTAATACTACGAATAAAAACTTATCCAAAATGAACTTAAACAATGTTGCCAATACAAGGTATCTGAAAAAATCTAAACAATTTTGCCAGTACAGTATACTGAGAGAAACTAAATTATATTCGGACAGTACAATAACTAATAATAATAATAATAATAATAATAATAATAATAATAATAATAATTTTCGCATTGTTTTGTGGATGTATTTTCATCATAAGTGCATTCAATATTGATTTTTCATTGAACTAATGGGCCTAAAGTGCTCCGAGGAACTTATGTGCTAGTTTTCCTATTGGGACGTAACAGGACGAAGATTTAAATCGAAATTTTTTACAAAACACATATTTGGTAAAATAACTAAAAGTCACGAAGCATGATGATCACAGCTCACATAGTGTCTGAGATAATCAAGTTGAAAAATCGCTTTGGGTCAAAATGGAACCAAGGGAAGTAAGAAGGTTAACAAAAGCACTGACAATCGAAGTCAAAGTTGAAATATTAAAACCCTTATAACTTGTAAACAAAGCAACGTATCAAGCTGGTGTCTCCACATTTCAGCTAATAGGTCATATACCACTACACATGCCGAAAGAACTGACCATCGAGTCAATGGTCAAAAATTTTAACCCCAACGACTTTTGAACTTAGCAAGGTATTAAGGTGCGGCTTGCACATTTAGTAATAGGTCATGAAGTACTACATGTCCCAAAAGCATTCATCATAGATTTCAAGATAAGAAATTTTAATAACTGGGAAACATAGCAACATATTAAGTTGGAGTTTCTACATTTAGTAATAGGTCATAAAGTATTACATGTCCTAAAAGAACTGACAATCTACGTCAAAGGTCAAATATTTAAAACCAATTGACTTGTGAACACAGAAACACATTGATGTGCTGCTTAAACATTTAGTAATAGCTCATCAAGTACTACATGTGTCATAAGAACTGATTGTGATTACTAAGGTAAAATATTTAATCGTTAATAACTAGCAAAAGCAAAACTGTATTGAGCTGTCGTTTCTCCTTATAGTAATGAGTCATCAAGTACCACATGTCACAAAACAATTTACCTTGGAAGTCAAGGTTCAAATGATTAAAACCAATTTGCTTGTAAACGTAGAAACGTATCGAGGTGATGTTTCAATATTTAGTAATGTCTTCGGGTACTACATGTACATAAAGAACTGACCATGGAGGACAAAGTTAAATATTATAACCATATTAAATTTTAAACGGAGCAACGTATTGATGTGATCCTTTTACATTAAGTAATAGGGAATCATTTAGTACATGCTAAAAATACTCACCATCGAGGTCAAAGGTAAAATATTAAAACTTTATTAACTTGTAAACGGAGGAACGTATTCAGGTTTCCCTTTCACGTTTAGTAATATCCTATCAAGTGCAACATGTCTTAAAAGTACCGATCATAGAGGTCAAAGGCCAAATATTTAAATGGAAAAATACTTGTAAACTGAGCAACATATTGAGGTGTTATTTCCGCATTTAGTAACATAACATCAAGTACTACATTTCCCAAGAGTACTGATCATCAACATCATTGGTCAAATATTTAAACCCTAATAATTTTTAAACGGAGCAAATCATTGAGGTGGTGCTTCGACATTTAGCAATAGGTTATCAAAAGCTATATGCGCAAAACGTACTGACCATCGAGGTCTAAGTTTAAATATTTAGACCCTAAAACTTGTAAAGGGAGCCACGTATTAAGGTGCAGTTTCCACGTTTAGTAATTGGTCATGAGGTACTACATATTTCAAAAGTATTGACCATCGAGGAGAAAGTGCAGTGATTTATACCAAAATAATTTGCAAATAGAGAAAAGTATTGAGGTGATGCTTTTACGTTTAATAATACGTCAGCAAGTCCTACGGTCATAGCAGATCTGACTATCGAGTTCAAAAGTCATATATCGAATTTTCGTAACTTGTAAATGGAGCAATGCACGAGGTGCTGCTTCAAACTTTAGTAATAGTTCATCAAGTATTACAAGTCAAAAATGGACTGATCCATAGACGTAAAATATTTAATATTTAAACCCGAATGAATTATGGAGCGAGGAACGTATCGAGGTGCCATTTCCACATTTAGTAATAGGTAATCAAATTATAAGTCTCAAACAGTCCATCGAGGTTAAAGTTTAAAGTTTTAAACCTTTATAACTTGTTAATAGAGCGACGTATTAAATTGCTGTTTCCACATTAAAAATAGGTCGTCAAGTACTACATGTCTCAAAGAATTGACCATGGATGTAAATGCTCAAATATTTTAACCCCAATGACTTCTGAGCGCAGCTTGGTTTGAGGTGTTGTTTTAACATTTAGTTATAGGTTATCAAGTACTAGATATCCATTAGGAACTGACCAGCGAGGTCAAAGGTCAAATATTTGAACCCTAATAATTAGTTGGCGGATCAGCATATTGAGATGCTCCTTCCACAGTTAGTAATACTTCGTCAAGTACTACATTTTTAAAGAGAATTGACCGTCGACGTTAAAGGTCAAATATTAATACCATATTAAGATGTAAATGGAGCAACGTATTAAGGCGGTGTTCCCACATTTAGTAATAGGTCATAAAATTCTACATGAGAAAAAAGAACTGACCATCGAGGTCAAGGGCCAAATATTTATACCGGAAAAGCATGTAAACAGAGCCACGTATTAAGGTGGCGTTTCCACATTTATCAAGAAGTTATCAAATACTATATGAAACAAAATACTGACCAACGAGTCAAAGTTCAAACATTTAAATCCAAATTAATTTTGAACTTATCAGCGTACAGATGTGCTGCCTCTAAAAAAAGTAATAGGTCTCAAGTACTAGATATCCCAGAACAACTGACCATCGAAGTCGAAGTACAAATATTTACTACTAAATTACTTGTTAGCTAAATATAGTACTAAGGTCTTCTTTCCACATTTAGTAATAGGTGATGAAGTACTACATGTCCTAAAAGAACTGACCATCGAGGTCAAAGGTGAAATTTTTAAATTTTAATAACTTGCAAACGGAGAAAAGAATTGAGATATTGTTTCTACACTTGCTAACAAGTCATCAAATACTGTACACATCAATACTACTCACGATTGAGTTCAAAGTTCAAATATATAATCTTAAAATAATTTGTGAAAGGAGAAACGTGTCGAGGAACTATTTACATATTTAGTAATACGAACCCAAAAGAAATTAACAGGGAGCTCAAAGGTAAAATATTTAACATTTAATAACTTGTAAACGGTTCAACATATTGTGGAGCTGTTACAACATTCAGTAATAGGTCCCCAAGTACTTCGTGCGACATAAGAATCAACCATCGAGTTCAAAGGTCAAATATTTAAAACCTAAAATCTTGTAAACACATCAAAGTATTGAGTTGCTGTTCCCACATTGAGTAATATCTGATCAAGCGCTACATGTCCTAAGAGAACTGACTTTCAGGTCCAAGGTCACATATTTAAAATTTAATAAGTTGTAAACAAAGCAACGTATTGAGGTATTGTTTCAACATTTAGTATTTATTCATCAAATTATACATGTCTCAAATAAACTGAACATGGAGTTCAAAGGTCAAATATTTAACTTTTGATAACTTGAAAACGGTGCAACATATTCTAGTGCCCTTACCACATCCAATAATAGGTAATCAAGTACTACGTGCCCCAATAAGAACTGAGTATCAAGGTAAAAGTTCAAATTTTAAACCATTATAACTTGTTAACAGAGCAACGTATTGAGCTGACGTTTGCACATTCACTAATAGGTCGTCCAGTACTACATGAACACTTAACAACTTACTGTCGAGTTCAAAGTTCAAATATTTAAACCATAAACATTTGTAAACGGAGCACGTATTTAGGTGCTGTTTCCACATTTAATAACTGTTAATCAAGTACTACAAGTCTCAAATGTACTTAGCATGGAGGTCAAAGGCCAAACATTTAAACAATATAAACTTGTAAAGGGAGCAATCTAGTAAGTTTGCTTCTTCCACATTTAGTAATAGGTCATGAAATAATACATGTCTCAATAGAAATATCAAGATAAAAGATCGAATATTTAAACCCAAATCACTTTGAAACGAAGCAACGTATTAAAGTGATTTTTCCACTTTCAGTAGAAGATAGTAAAGTACTACAGTCAGAAAAGTAATGACCATCGAGGTCAAAGGTCAAATATGTAAACAAAAGAATTTGCGAACAGAGCAAACTTTCGAGGTCCTCTTTGAATATTTAGTGATAGGTCATCAAGTTGTACATGTCCAAGAAAATTGACCATCAAGATCAAGGGTCAAATATTTAAACCCGGAGCAAAAACGGAGCAACTGGAAATGTTGTTTCCACGTTTAGTTATAAGTCATAAGGTACTACATGTGATAAAAGGACTAACAACGCTATCAAAGGTCAAATATTTAGACAGGAATATCTTGTGAACGAAGCAACGTTTTTCCACATTTAGTAACACGTCATCAAGTACTACATGTGCAAAAAAATAAAAATCGAGATCAATGTTAAATATATAAACCCAAACAACTTTTAAACGGAGTAACGTACTGAGGTCCTGTCTCTACATTTTTAATAGACCGTAAGTACTACATTGAAGTTGGCAAACCGCCCCTTACCACTAAACTATGGTACCCTTACCACTAAAAATTACATTCGTATTTTGAATATACCATAATAGCGTCCTAGTGTAACTCACTTAAATTTTAAATTTGTCACTACTTGGAAAAAATTTCTAGAAGAAAGCTTGTAGGAATTACGTTCAAGAAATGGGGGAAAATCTTTTTTCGATGTACTAATGTACATTGGACAAGGATGGAATACCTACATGGAAGAAAGAGAATGTGGTACTTTTGCGTACTCGTAGCTGCACGTACGTAGCTCATAATACTTTTACTAAGGGCATGATGCTTTGGTCGCACAGTACGGAAAAATACCGTCCCTTGTGTGCCAATTGCGAGTGGCTCGCAAAAGACTGTCTTGCAGTTTTGTTGTGGAATAGCATCAATTAGTGTGACTATGTTGTAGTAATCATCTACGCAACTTGCGGGTGATATACAGAGTCCGATGCTCTGGTGTTACGAATGGAAGTGCTGTATAACAGGATAAGAAGAGTAGCGTTGAACGGTAGAGGATTGTGTCGGTCACGTTTGTGTGAAAGTGTGGGCATCGGAGTTTAAGCTAAATTGATTCTGTTAATATGTATATGCCTGCGCAATGGCAGATTACCCTGCCCACGAGCTGGTCAATATGCACTTTATTTATGGAGAGACAAATGAAAATTGCCCATAGGCGACGCGTTTCTATCGTGACAGTAGCCCCCAAAGGAGAGTAACTTTCCCTGTATTTTTTCACGTCTCCAAAGGTATAGGATATTTTCAATTTCCCCTATGTTAAATCGGAGGAAATCGCACCATTTGGGCAGTTGATTTTGAATACAGGGTAATGGGAATGGTTACAGATGGGCCTGAAACTAGCAGTAGCTATGTGTTGGGCGTAAAAATCCACATGCCACTTTAATGAATGATCAGCAGCAGAGATTTAGTGTGATTTAGTGCACTTGCACATTTTGACAGGAATATGCAGACCTATCTAAAAGAAACAATCCTAGATCGTTGCTTTGGAAGAGAAGGACCTGTGTTATCTCCACTTCGTTCACCCTATCTCATGCCCCTCGTTTTCTGGGGGGATATGAAACACTTTTTCAGCTACGACAGCCAAAGAACTTGTTGCTCAAGTTAATATAGATGCGGCAGTCATTTGCGAAATTTCAGGTGTGCTTCTCCGCACGGGGAAAAATTTCCTTCCGCGATGTCATCTTTGCAAAGCGGTTAACGTCGACAGTATCAGACTGAGAACTGTTATTCTTTACAGCTGTCTCGTGTACATATACTATATAGCATAAATACTACAAGGTACTCAAAGGTACAATTGCACAAATGCTAGAAAATAAACCGGTAGTTTGAAACTGCATTTCTTTGCACCATTGTGCAACATGCGCAACAGCTGGTGTTTCGTCAAAGTTTCATTGCTTCTCTGCTCGAAAATATCTTCCACGGAATTACGTATTACTAGGGAGAAATCTTTTAATGCAGGTTAGTTTCGCCCAAACTGTATTCTCATAAATTTTGGGACTCAGTGTTGACACGTGAAGAATCCTTTGTACTCTCGTTCATCACTCATGGTATTTGCCGCCTGACTGTCTTACGCACAGTCGTTATAAACCTAATCTGGATCAAAGTTATTTTTTTCATTTTCACATTCTCCTAACTTGGAGAGGAAGCTGTTCATTTATCATCCGTTACTATTAGCCTAGAAGATATAACTGTGATGTGTTAAATACTTCATCACATTTAAATTCTTCTTCCGAGAGTTTATTCTCTGCTGAGACAAAATAGATTAATCACACATCAGTATCTTTCTTTCCTTTGAATTCTAAGTGTTCTAGGTTGAACGATGTACTATTATTTTTGATTTCTGAAATATTGTTTTTAATTATTGTTCATTTTCCTCATTCATCGTTTCATAAAATACTTGAAGAAATACTCCACTTTCTTTGGGAGTCATCCTTCCACCGCCTCCGTACTACATCCGGTTGTACAGGAATTCAGTATGCGACTAAAACTAAAGGACATTCATTTTGGCACGATTTCGATCCGACATTTTATTCTTTCTGTTTTTGCTTTCTCTTATTGTTTCATTCCGCTGTTTTTGCAACTTTTTCGAAAATTTTCTGATAGTCGTAGCTCTGAGGCATGACTAATATATTCTTGAACGTTATTCCTACAAGCTTTCTTCTTGAAAATTTCTCCAAGTAGTTACAAAATCAAAATTTAAGTGAGATACACTAGGACGCTATTATGGTATATTCAAAATAGGAATGTAATTGGTGCCTCTTGCCAACTACAAGGGAAGGGGAAAGCTCCTGGAAACTATTCCAGTATGAAGATTCACCTAACGGACAAATCAAGTACACTGTCCGAGCGCATTTCTTTGTATCATTATGCAATGCCTCAACATGAGTTTTGTCCATTTTGTTGTTTCTATGCAGAGAAGTACCATATTCCACGGAATTACATATTACAGGGAGAAAACCCTTTATTGCAGTTTGCTTTTGCCCAATATGTATTCACGCAATGTTTGGGAATCCCTGTGTCATATGGAGAATCCCTTGTAAATTCGTTCATCACATACGATTTTTGCATTCTTGCATACTGCATGTTATGTTTCTTTACTTGCCTCCTGACTGTCCAATGCACAGTCGTTTTGAACCTAATCTGGATCAGAGTTATTTTCGAATTTCCATACACTCGTAACTTGGACAGGAAATCGTTTCGTTTATCATCCATCATCCTTAGCCTGAAGATATAATTGTGATACGTTAAACTCTTCGTTACATTTAAATTCTTTCGAGGAGAGTTTATTCTGTACTGAGACAAAATAGATCACTGATACACGTGAATCTCCCTTTCGAATTATAAGTGGTTTTGTAACTTGAAAGATGTACTATTATCTTTGTTGAAATTTTACACTTGACTGTTGTTCATTTCCCTCATTCAAAGTTTGGTAAAATACTCAAAGGAATATTCCACTTTCTTTGGAAGTCATTCTTGCGCCACCCCTTCACTATATCCGATTGTGTACTTGTGGAATCTATGACTAAAAATTATGGATATTCTCTTTTACCAGACTTAGTTCCATGTTTCTTCTCAAGTTATGAATGTTTTTACATTTTCCCGATAATTTTTGTGTGGTCAAGGCACCGGATGGAGGCCTTTTGCAACCAGGTTGGTGTATGCTTTTCGTCTTTTCTCGGTGTCACGACGTTTGTTATATTAATTAAGTTACCCCCTGTATATACACGGGACCTATGTTATGTATTAAATAGCTGAACTGTGAAAACGTCTTTACTAGAGAAACATTATCTAGTTCGTGTAATATTTTTTTTTAAAAAAATGAAACTAAATATATACCAATAAATCAATATAGCTATATTTTAGAAATACAAAAGGCAATGATTATTTGACCAATACTTTTAAACACGCAGGAATAGTTAATTTGTAAATTAAATTTTTATATAAAAAAACTTGAATTGTTTAAACTACACTATATGGATTGCGCTTAAATCTGAACGTTTTTGGGCAATAAATAAGTAGCAACAGGAAAAAAACTCCTACATTGTCTTACCAAGTAGACCTACATGTTAATTGCTTTACTGGCTTGATACATATTTTTCAAAGAGTGATTGTATTCTTTACCTTTTCTTTTCCAATAGCTACTGCATGAATGTATAATACAAAACAGATATTCAGATGACTTTTTATAAATATTTATAATGTGATATTTCGCAGTCCGTCTTTCATAAGGGCGCACTTTAACCTTCACAGGTTCTTTAGCAATAGCCACTATACGAGTTTACTATACAAACCTAGTATATAGAACAACAAAAACTACTTATCAATAATGAAATTTTTGCAGGGCGCTCTAAGCGCAAGGGCACACTGTATTATGGTTTCTTTATCAACAGTAACAGTATTTATTTATTGAACAGAAGTGTGCTGTACAGAAGAATAAATAAAACCGTTTTTCTTTGATGTGGTTTTGCAAGGGCGCTTTACGTAAAGGGCGTACTGTACCCTTCACGGTTTCTTTACCAACACTAATACACTGTAGTACGTATTCACTGTATAGAAATGTGCTATATAGAAGAATAAATAAAACCGTTTATCTTTGATGTCGCTTTGCAAGGACCACTTACGTAAAAGGTGCACTGTACCCTCCACGGGTTCTTTAACAACAGAAATACGCTGTAGTATGAATTCATTATACAGAAAAACGTGCTATGACGAAGAATAAATAAAATCGTTTATCTTTGATGTGGTTTCGCAAGAGTGTCTTACGTAAACAGCGAACTGTACTTATCAACGGTTCTTTACCAGTAGCATTATTACATTTAGAAAATAGACTTGTATCATGTTGTTTAATAATGTGATGATTCGCAGAGTGTACCGGGACATTTCCCGGTGTCCCAGTAGACCAGCACGGGACTGACTATGTAGCACTTTATAACCTGTTACTAATGTGCAAACAGCACCTCAATACGTTGCTCCTTTCACGAGTTTTTCTCTCTATATATTTGAACTTAGACCTCGATTGTAACTACTTTTTGGACATGCAGTACTTGACGATCTATTATTAAAAGTGGAAACAACGCTTTAATATATTGCCCGTTTACAGAGGTCTAGGGTTTACATATTTGACGTTTGACCTTGGGCAGTTCTTTCGGGACATGTTGCACTTGATTACTTATTACTAAATATGGAAACTGGACCTCAAACCGTTCTGTATTCACAAGCCATTCGGGGTTTAATATTTGACCTTTGACATCGATAGTCAGTTCTTTTGAGATATTTAGAATTTGACCTCAATCTTATAACCTTGCTGTGTTACAAGTTTTCGTATTTAAATAAGCGTCCTTTGACCTAGATTGTCACTACTTTTGGTATTTGTAGCACTTATTAAAAGAATTGGAAACAACATCTTAATACATTGCTCCGTTTACAAGTTATTTGGGTCCAAGTATTTGACTTTTGACCTCCATAATCAGTTGATTTGGGACACGTATTATTTGATGACATTTTACTAAATATGGAAACAGGAATTCAATACTTTGTTCTCTTTACAAGATATTAAACATTATATATTTGAACTTTGATCTGATGGTCAGTTCTTATTGGGCGTGTAGTACTTGATGAACTATAACCAAAAGTTTAAACAGGACCTCAAACCTTCCTGTGTTCACAAATCATTTTTTTTTATATTTGATCTTTGACATGGATGGTTAGTTCTTTGAGTCAAGCAATACTTGACGACCTGTTACTAAATGTGGAAAAAGCATCTTAATTCGTCGCTTTGTTTAAAATTTATTACGGTTTAAATATATGACCTTTCAACCCGATGGTCAATACCTTGATATATGTAGTACTTGATGACTATTACTAAATGTGGGAAAAACACCTTAGTAAGTTGCCACGTTTAAAAGCAAGGATGATTAAAAACATTTCACCTTTGACCTCGATGATCAGTTCTTTTCAGACATTTATTATTTGATGACCTATTGCTGAATGTGGAAATGACACCTTAATAAATTGCTCCCTTCACAATTCATTCGAGTTTAATATTAGAAGTTTGACCTTGGTGGTCAATACTTTTGGGACTTGTACTTGATTACCTCTTACTATATTTGAAAACAGCACCTCATACGTTGCTGCGGTTACAAGCTATGAAAGTTAGATATTTAACTTTTGACATCGATAGTCAGATTTTCTATTTGGTGTAGGGCTTGGTAACGTATTACCATACGTAGAAGTAGCTCCTCAATACGTTTCTACATTTACAAATTATATTCGCTAAATTATTTGTTCTTGCTGCTCGATGATCAATACTTTTGAAACATGTAGTACCTCATGACCTATTACCAAATGTGAAGATAGCACCTCAATATGTTGCTCCGTTCTCAAGCCATTCGGGCTTAAATATTTGACGTTTGACGTCGATGGTCATTTTTTCGTTGCCTCTGCAACTTTATGACCTATTACAAAATGTGGAAACAGCAGCTCAATGTGTTCCTCCGTTCACAAACTATTCGGGTATAAATATTTTACAATTGATCTCGATGGTCAGCAGCTTTGAAACATGTACTATTTGATGACCTATTACTAAAGCTTGAAGTAGCACCTTAATATCCTTTCTCCGATTACAACTTGTTCGGATTTATACTTTTAACCTTTGACCTCGACGGTCAGCTTTCTGTAACTTGTAGTACTTGATGACGTATTACTAAATGTGGAAACGGCATTTGAATAAGTAGCTCCGTTTTCAAGTCTTAGGAGTTGATATATTTTACCTTTAAACTTCATGGTCAGTTCTCTTCAGGGATGTAGGACCTAATGACCTATTACTAAGTGTGGAAACAGCTCCTACATGTGTTGCTTGTTCACAGGCTATTTGGGTTAAAATATATCACCATTGACCATTATGATCAGTGCTTTTCTTGCATAAAGTATTGACGATCTCTCATTAAATGTGGAAACATTTTAGATGTCTTTCTGTTCCCCGAGGAGATGTTCTATGGTGATGTCATGTGTAAGGTGTTCGTGTCCTTATGGTATATAATATAGTTCGGATGTTCTGTTTGAGGTAGGAATTTGGCTGGAACTGTTTTTCCAGAGGGTCAGAGAGAATATCCGCTTGCGGCTGAGGATCTTGTATCAGTCCTTGAGGTCCTTGCTAGACTCCGGCTTTGGAGTGATTTGTGTAACTTTGAATCAATAATTTGCTTTAAGTCCACATTTTTCGGTGTTTTACTATGACATTTCGAAAAATGCCTTTCCTAGTAGTGTGATTTTGTTGCGTAGTCAGCATCTTAAGCAATGCACGCAGTTTTATGCACAGTCTATTTTGCGGGAATGTAAGCCCTTGAGGAATGGAAGAATAGATTTTATGTCCTGGCCCTCTTGTTGTTGAAGAGAAGCTGTTTTATTGATGGAAGAACTAGGAACTTAAGCGTCTTGACCATCCGTAGCCGCAGGTTGGATATTGACAATAGTGTAAATGGAAATTGTCTCTTCTGATGGATTGTGGAAAATTTTGTTGTTTTGTCTGGGCGTTTCTTCGGGTGCTGTATCGGCAATTTTAGAGCCTCGGAGTAAGACATAAATAATAGTCAACAACACTAGTGTCCGGGTGATCTCCCTGACAATTTGTATAAGTGGTGGGTGTGGATGTATCTGTTTTACTGCAAGACTATGTAAAATGCAGTTCCTCTGACTGACAGTTCGCTTGACAGGTATCTTTCTAATGCCGCAAGTGTTTGCATCTGTAACATTGCAGCAGTAAGAGAGGCTTGTAGGGTTCAAAGTCGACCTTGTAATGTAGCATGTTATTAATTGCATAAATTTCTTTAACAGCTACAGTTCTCTTCAAAGAAACAAGGACAGAGGGATCAGTATTTTCTTGTGTTACGTCTTATTTTTGATGGATGCTTTTCGGTTTGTAGGCCAGTCTTATAAGTTCTTCTTTCAGGTCATTAAATTCGATGGCAATAGGCAGTTAGACAACTACCTTAATGGGCCTTTCAGGCTTTTCCTACTGCTGTGGCATATTCAGTATTCGTTTGTTCACTATAAATCTTGCTAGAGATTTGATCGTTTTTCTTAGCCACTTGAAATAGAATATGTTCTCTGTTGGGTTGTGCTAAGGGAGGCTCCTTCAATGCTAATAAAAGGAACTTTATAAAGATATATGTTGGTAATTCCGTATATGAAAATTAGAGGCGGCTTCAAACTAGAGGGCTTGTTAGTCGGTGCAGGGTTATTGCTGGCGCTAGCATTATCTGTTTGTTCGGGTGAAAAACATCGGACTTCTTACTGGTGTTGAGCGGTGGATATTCTTGGGCGCTTTAATTTCTTTTATTTGCTTTCTTGAGCTTTCTCAAAGAAGAACTACGTTACTTTATTATTCCTACTACTGTGAAATCCGTATCTTCAGTGTTATTCGACGTTGATATCTGCCCACCACCTATCTGTTTAAGTGTAGGTGATTTCAATTTTAACTTCGCTGGAGCGGTCGTTTGCTAGTTTTCACCTACAGGCAGAAGAATGTCTTCTAGTTTATAGTGTGCTCTTATTATTTTGCTCCTAATACTAGGATTCTTGGATTATTTTTTATTTTTCTCAGATTTGACTGGTATCTTCTGAGTCATCTTTATGGTTAAAGTAGGAGATTTTGGCAGCTTAACACAAAGGATGGTAGGGACGGTCTCTGTATATGGTGTGTTCTTAGAGAGGAGTGTTGTTAATGTGGATACACCTTCAAAGAGGAAGCGCTGCTAATACTTAGCCGGTAGAGGTGCCAACGTCGTCAACTAGTTTTAGTTATCTCTGCCTCCGAAGATAAGATTATCAAAATAAATGGTTAAACCAAGAGAAATAGCATTTTCGTCAAGAGTTAAGATCAATTTGGTGTGTCAAACTCCGTGGAGTTTTAAAGACAACTCGAAGATTGTTTCTTTGAACCTCAAAGAATCCAGTAATCCGACCCAGTATAACATGTTTGCGGTTCAATTCAACCAACAGGCATGGAAATATAAGTAACTCCTGGCGCATATTTTTCTCCGCCAGCTACGGATACCCTGTTTTGAACCTAGTTAGATAGCCAGGTGAGAAGTTCGAACAAACGTGCGGTACTTCTTAGAAATGTCCAATATCCTCCTATATTAACTGAGAGAACTTGAAAATTTTACTTTTTATATAAAACACAGAAGAATCATTAAGCTTTAAACACAGCATTCAGATAAAGTTTAAACTGTAAGATAAACATTAAGTTCATATTATTTTATTCTGTAGCCTTTCGCGAAATAAGTAGTCGCAAATCTGAATTATCTAAGTTCACATTTATGCTGTATGCACGAAAACCACGATTTGTTATGCCTGATGGTTACCGAACTATGAGGAAATAAACAGTGACATTATAGGTACGTGGGACTAGAGTACTAGACGGCACAATTTCTTAAAAAGAAATATTGTTTCTTTTATTCAAGATTAATACCAAGAAAATGCTAAATACGCGAACACTACCTTGGCGCAGTAAGTTAAGAAAGAGGCGATTTTCGAGAACAACCGAAAACCGAACGCGCGCTAGCATTTTATTTCAATTTAAAGAAAAACGTCTCACAAATGAAGCTTGGATTCCCTGCACTACAGTTTGCTCTAAACAAAAATAAGGTCTTATGTATATTCGAAAGCAAAATAGAACAAAATTAAAGCGATAGGCAAGCATGACATAAGCACGCATGCTGACTGGGTAGTGCATTTTGAATCTGTGCACAAGTATATATGCTGCTCTTTCAAACGAAATATTTTTTTTCATATTTGGCAACACTGCTTCACCTGCGGCAACACTGTTTGTAGTTTTCGATAGGGCAATTAGTTTTCATTATACTGTGCAAATTTGAATTGATTCCTTTGTCTGTTTTCTAAGAGTTACTTTGAACGTACATAATTCCATGATATCATTTTTGGTTACTCGAAATTTGAAGTCCCATAGCTTGTATCGTTCTGTTCCATAGCACCTGAAAATTTGCTCATTTTCATTTTTCATTATGCTCCATCAGATCAGATGAAGCATTATTTTCAGAGGAAGAGTAGGTGCATTTTTCGACAAACATTTTTCCTCTACTGAAAAATGTTACATTCAGGTGTACTTTAGTATAATTTTGTCTGAAGAAAAGTGATTATGTACAATAAGTTTCTGTTTCTATTACATTGTTTAACTTTGATTAGCACCTACACAAGTTGAAACTCATTTTGTTGATATATATTAACTTCGTGTGAACATAGATATCAATAAATTTCAACATACTCTTCCAAATGTAATATGTCTTAATTCTGTCGAAGATCTTTAAAGCTTACAGCTAAAGTGTTGGGATTCACACTGTAAACTCACGATACTCGATTCTATCGAGTAAGATTTAATTAGGGGAATAGGTAAAATAATCACAGTCAAAATTTCCACTCGAAGAAAATGTCAAAATGCCCAAGCAATCAAAACTTAGTAAACAATATGTACCACTAACTGTAATTTGTTCGCTTTGTTTTCTTGAACACATTTTCCTCGGATGAACTTTGACACATTATATTATTATATGCTTAGGAGAGTGATCTATTTCATCTTATTTTCTCTAAAAATGGATCTTTGCCATTTGGTAGTACCTTCTTGAAATGTGGACCTTATACAGAAGAGGAAACGATGATTTGATCGTAAATCATTAGGATATTTTTAAATACTGATGGTATCATTCTCACATAAGAAAGAAATGTATTTTGATGACATGAGAACACCAAAACAATTCCATTAAACACGAATATCGATTTTAAATTGGAAAAGTTGATCTTGTCCAACGAAACCTTTTTATAGTGTATTTTGATTCAGCGTTTAAGAAAAGTAGTTGTTCTTGTCTTGAACGATTTCATTTTATCAGGTGTGATTACAACAATTTCATTATATCACGTGTGTTTAAAATGTAGATAAGTAGCCGTTATGATGTTGTAATGAATACTATCTCGAACGATCTTAAATATGAGTACGATATAAGCTGATGTCTTGCAATTCTGCAAAGCTAGAACCAACTTTTTCTGACATATACTATTGAATCGTGATAAAGCAATGTCGTCTGATCTTTCTGTTCTAAACAGTTCGTAATTTTTTTCGAAACGTTTTTATCAGTGAGTGTATACATTTTCATATTAAAATTTTTAAAACAAACATTGTAAAACTACAAAGTGAAAATTATATTTGTTTCAAACAAATATTCTAAACTAAACTTAAAATAAAATTTTTGAAGTAAAAAAACTAGATTTATAATTAGTTTCTAATTCTAATCATACATTTCACACTAGAGACTTACAAAATAAGAAAAAACAACTTAGAAAAGGCAAGGGACAAAGCTCCAACTATATAAATGGAAGAAAATTTTCAAACTTAAATGTATTTCAGTCAAAATTTTCAAAATAAAGTTTCAAGTACTTAAGAAGAGATCAAACATTTTAGAGCTTTTATACTAAAATTACAAATGGCCTTTATATATAAAATAATAAATGAAAGAAATTTCCTCTACTTACAGAACATGTTGGTTTCATCAGAAAGTGGCACAAGGGCATTACTATTCATCTCAACTACCCAGAAACTATGGATAACAGAATAAAACAAATTCTTTTACAATATTTTTACATGTCATTTCTCACAACATGCTTTAGAGTATTTAGTACACCTGTCGGTACAAGTTGTCAACAAGAGCCCAGCAGTTATTTTGTATTTCTATTAAATTGGTACTTAATCACTTTCATGCCAGGTGTGCTAGGACACGTCATTAGAAAGTGAAAGACTTATTACCCTGACCGTTAAGTGTTCAAACAAGTTCCTGGAAAAGGTTCACCGTTAGGAGGGATGGTGTGTACTTTCTAGAAATGTTGAATGACCTGTTTCAGGTGATTTTTTAAATATTTTTGGATCCTAGGCTATACATAATCTATAGAATATATATTAATTGTGATCATATTAAATATTTTAATTGGTTCGCATGCTAAAGCATACTCTGGAGAACAGCTATGATGTGATCAAGTTAATTATTTTATTTAATTGTATAATACTATTTTTCCCAAGTCGTATGTTATACATACTTCATAGAACAGCCATGACCTGATCGTATTAATTATTTTAGTTGGTTGGTTTTCATTAAAATCTTAGGAATTTTCTTCGGAGATATTAAAAAAAGTCGTCGAACAATCTTGATTGAGAACATATTAAAAATCGGGAGGGAATGAACTTTATTCATGCGGGACATATTTTTATTTTTAATTCGATAATTTGCTTAGCAAATTCAGAACACTCTTTGAGCGAGAGCGTACAAAAAGCTCGTGCGCGGAGTACGTATACAGAGCGTGCTTCTCGCATATATTTGCTGGTGACACAAGATAGAAAATGAACTTTTCCCGCGCTTTTTGGAAACTGGTTGGGCGGGATTGAAAGATGGCGTTTTCGGGTAAAGACGTTAAAGATATGCATTAAAACATGAAGAAAAATATATATGAAAAGCGACGCCGCGTCGGGTAGACATCGCTGAATGTCGACAGAGTAATAAAAACAAGTTTGGTGCTGCGGTATGTGAACACAAGACATTTTCGGCGGAGAATACAAAGAAGATAAAGGTTGCGATAGATAAACATCAGAGAATGCCAACAGAGTAATAAAAACACATGGTAGAATAAAAACAAGTAATATAAGGTGATAAAAATTTATTTCCAAATTACCGATATTGTATATTTTTACTTACAAATACGTTTGGGATTTTAAAATGTTAACGTTCCTTGAAATGTTGTGTAAAACAATCAATAAATATATCAGTACTTGTACAATTACATCTTATCAAATTTAGTGCTAAAAATCTTGTATCATTTGTTTTTGTTAATATACAAACTTTGCTTTTATTATTTTGTAATTGATTAAGAGAAGAGTTTTATTTTCCATTATTACTAGTTTACAAGTTTATAATGCTGAAAGTCTTTTATCATTTGTTGTTTTTAATATACACACTTTGTTTATATTATTTTGTAATTGAATAACAGAAGGGTTTTGTTTTCCATTATTACTAGTTTACAAGTTTAAAATTGCATATTGTGAATCTTTCTGTAAGAAAAACTTTGTATTTAACTGAATAGTGCTTTTGTTTAACAATACGAAATTTAATGAATATGTAAATGTCCAATCATCAATATTATTATGTGCTGACAAATTCTTCATAAAGTCATCAAAAGTTTGCACATTAACCATAGCATGCCATGTATTATAGGATATCATGTCATAGTCTAAAGTAATACACTCATGTTCATCTAACATACTGCCATTTTCAAAACAGTCGTAACACAAAAGTTTATGGTACGATCTCCATCGTGCAATACACAGTATTACAAATTGTTCATTCACGAAAAAAACATGATATTCGCAATGGTCACACATTTAGGGATACACATTGATAATTGTTGATACACATACTTATACCTTTCAAGATATGCTTCTCTTAAATCAGAAATATGATAATCATTAAATGAATCTCTTGATATGTATAGTTAAATTTTGTTTAAAAGATATGAAATAATGTTTGCATCTAAATATCTCACATGAATTATTAGATATTATTTTAATATTTCTTCACATGTTGATTTCATAATTAGGAAATTCCACACAATAGTATTTAATTCATCATCACTTTCACTTATACATTATTCCACAGTTACTTTCTCATTACAAGGTGCACAACTTTCACAAAGCAATAGTTCGTAAAGTTCATATTTGTGTAGTTTTTTATTAATTGTTTTATAAAAATGTCAATTACTTCATTAGGAGTACAAGCACACATCACATCATATAATGTCAGAATGTCATTCGAAATTGTATTTTTATCTACTACTACTTTCTCTTAAAAGGGTATTTCATTTGGGTTTCTGAAATCTCATATAACAAATTCATCACGTATTATATCCTGCGTAGGAAAAGTAAGCTTATGTGCTTCAGGAATGTCAGTATAATTTTGATGTACAATAGTAATTTTCTTTTATTTTTCAAGTTCAAAACGTTTTTCACGCAGTGAAATATATTTACAATTTACGTGTTAACTTGGCGATAAGGAAAGATTTGTTTCAATTTCACCTTTCCTTTTCTTGTTATGAAAAGAAGAATGATCTTACTTGTTTAACATTATGCAAGTTTTTATTTATTTTTCGCCTTGCAACCGCTGAAACATCTTTTGACTGTATATCTTAATACCGTATCACTCACTTTATTTGTGTTAGTACAAATACACGAATGCGCAGAATTTATATTCAAGGCTAGTACAGAGTTAGGGGCTGCTCTAAAACAAATGCGCAGAGAATAAGTATGAATATATTAAAAGTTCTTCCATTCAAACACTTGTTTATGGATTGAATTACATTTCATGTATTTTAAATAACAAAAATTTTTAATTCGATGCGTCAGAATAACTTCACTTTTATTTTTTATTCTGATTGAATATAATAATCTAAGAATCACATTAATTATATATATTATCATAAGTAAATATACTGTAGGAAAACATGATTTATTAGTACAATTGTAATTGGGTGACAAATCAGTATATGGACATTACAGCGCTATATCCATGAGTAATGTTTCATAACATAGTACATATACCCAAAGTAAAGAAAAGTACATATAACAGTAGAGATGTACGTGTTATGTTGTGCATGAAAGTAATGTTAACAAATACAGCCATTGTGATACCATCACTAACACTTACTGTATGCTAAAGCTTTATCGCATTCCCACATTAAACGATATATTAATAAATAATTTGAGTTATCAAAGAAAACGAAAATTTTAAAGATGGGAATTCGAGCTTGTAGGTTCGGAGAATTGTAATGCGTGCAGTTTGTTCCGTGACTACATGGATTCTTTTCTTCGAATGAAGCAGAAATCTTTAGAAGTTTCTGCATGGTGCAAAACTAAAGTCAAACAAATATTCATTAGAGTTCATACACATGAAGACATAAAATTGAATTACAATAACATTAAAACGAACCCACGGATAAAACATGTTGCAAAAATGATTCTAGAATTTAATGATATTAGGACGAAGCCTTGCGTGAAACATATTGCAAAAGACATTCTGCAATTTAATGTAGGGACAATGGACACAACATCGACAAGAAAAATAAGGCGATACGGTTTAAAAGGAAATGGTAAAGACATTGCTAATATTATATTTGTGCACGCACCATATTATATTTGTATAAGTGTAACTTATAATTGTGTTTTACTTGGGGGATCTAGCTAACTTGTGAAGTTGAGGTAGAGTGAAATGTTATCGTTTCACTACAAAGATATAATTTTGTTATTACCAGCGTTATGCATAGAATTGATCAAAGAACCTGATGAGCTTATTGGTTTGCTTCATCGACTTATCTATGATTCTCCAGATGTGGTATATTATACCTGGAGATACCCTGTGGATATTTATCATTCCAAGGGGATACGTGTATCTAACGAAAAATATCAACATTTGTTGATCGAAATATGGACACATTTTAAATGTGGACAGGATATTCCTATTATTGTTATTATTATAGCAGAATGGAAATTAGTATTTGATATCACTGATCTTCATTGTGATATTGGTAATCTTGTAAAAAGAAAAAGTTCAATCAATTGATTTGCTATGTAACATCTATGAACCTAACAATATCAGAACACATCAAATACAGTGTGCGGTATCATAATTTGAAATAGTAGAAGACAACATTTTGTATTCATACGTACACTGTGCTATAGGGAAAAGAAAAAGTATTTAGTATACAAGCGAACATGAAATGAAAAACCCTGAATCATATATCCAGACACTATTGGATTTTTGTAATATGATATTCGTTCATATCATTGATAAGAACACTGCTCTAGTAATAACAATTGAGAGATCAACTTCATACCTGAAAAACCCTCTATATGTTTCATGAAAGCGTAAAAAAGGAAATGAACTCCGTTGTATTGTTCCTTATCATCGAAAATGTCATAAAAACTAATGAACGTTTTCCTTTTGGTAAGAAGGTGGATTTTAAGATCCACATTGATAATACACTTAAGGGAAAGAATCCTACCCATTGATTGCTCAAGTATGAGGATGATGTTTCTCATTTGAAAAAGTATTCAAACCAAATGGAAAGAAATATCTATTCTCTCCCGAAGGTTATCATCTTCGATAAAGGTATGCCCGGTAAAAATTATAGAGAAGTATATAAGTTGAAAAATCACCCTGAGTGGTTGTGAAGCAGACCAAGGATTTGTGTGGTGATGCTAATGTTACATTGAACATCAAAATGGTTGTGCTATTGCTGATGCGAAAAAGGTACCAAAACTAACTAACCCCTGAGTATTAATTGTTAATTATCAGTAGAACAAAATGAGTCGGAAATATAATACATCGAGGAATTAAAGCTGGCAAACAAAATTTACATCTTGTATGAGGACAACTATCACCAATTGATAGCTAGTGTCCCTAAACTTTTGGGAACCGATGGTTTATTTGATCACTGTTTGTAGGAGAACAATAAATCTGAAATGTATTATTATTATTATCATTATTATTGGTGAACATCTAACTATCGCTCATTTAGTAAAATTGTTCTTTCATTCTTACATTATGAATCTTTTAAGACACGCTAACATCCCCTCAAGACTTATAAACACTTATTTGCTATAATAATAATAATTGTACCAATGTAGTATCTTTCAATATTTTAAATTGTTTTGTACGTAGCTTTAATTTTGTAATTGTGTTAATTAGTTCTTCTTTTGCAACATTTATCAATTCCTTCGCCTCATTATCAAAATATGTTTAAATTTTGTGCACTGCACTGCACTACACAGTGACTATTTTCAACTTTCTTAGACAATTACAATAGTAAGCTTCATTTGTTATCAGTTTTTACGTCCAGAGAAGAAACAATCAACTGATACCATCCCTTTTTTACACCTTGAAGTGTAATACACCTAAAGAACACTGACAAGGGTATTCAATGAAACATAGTTCTATCATTCACAAATAGAATTCAAAGTTTGTCTATTCACAAACAATGTTCTTATCTTAACATGTTTTTGCCAGAATATTTCTATCAATTGTTTAAGAAATGTTTCATTATGAATTGCTTCATCATATATATAAAGAAATGTTTTAATTTATGAAAAGTTCGATCATGCATCGTCTGAAACTGATGCACAATTACATATTGTATGTTTATATCCGTAATTATACTTATTACATTTGTCTTCAATATATTTTTATCTAACAGAATGCAGTCATGTTTTTTTTGCCCCCTTGTACATCCGCTGGAAAGATGCAAACTTCTTTTAGATTCCTTCATCTGAAACGTGTTTATTAAACACTGAATGCTTATGTGAATGTTATTGCAGTAACAGACGCACACGTCGTAACTACTGATTTCATTAGACATTTTGACTACTAATATATAACAGTGACAAAAAAGACTAAATAGAAGACCTCTTTATTCAAACACTTTTTGAAAATATTGTCTTTTTTGTAATACAGTACGAAAAGAGATGACAACATTGTGTGAAATACAGTCACACATCGATTTACTGACCTCATTGTAGAACTTTCATCGTATTCTTTATTGTTTTATTTGGAAGACCTGTTTAAAACAGGTTTGAACAAGTATGCCCCTGAAACTCCCAGTTCTTATTTTGTATTACTAATAGAATACACGGTATCGTGATTATATTTAGATTAAAACTACTATTCTGATTTCAATGAAACATTTTTGGAACACATGACTCCCAGTTTTGCTTTGACAGGTTTCAAAACTAATCACCATATTCACGTAATAATTTTTCAATTTTTATGTGCTCACAGGACGAATTTGCATTACATGGTGAACCAGTAATATACTTTAATTTGTTTTAGTTTGTTAAAGATTATCCCACATATAGTGTAATATAAAACATTTAAATGTTAAAGGAGATGTTTTAACATTGTCTGTCTACTAGATTCTTCTATATTTACTTCTTTCAATTTGTCATTTTCCCACTTTGATTATCCTAAGCTGCACCATTCATCATTTTCTTACTTTTCACCATCATTTGGTCTCTCTAATGCTGAGTTTCCTACTTTGTCCACAGTCATCCCATCCTAATAGTCATTTTTTCTACTTTGATCATCTTACATTTAAGCCTTAGACGTTCACTCCCTTTTCTGTTTGCGTTTGGCATTGCTTGCAATACAATATATATTCACACACTATTTCCTGCGTAAAATTCAGTAGAGTTGTCACCAGGAGGCAATAGCTTTTCTACTATCGCAGAAAAGTATGTACACAAATAACAAGAAACAATACCTGAAAATAATACTGTTCAAACGCAATAGGCACGAACAAATGGTAACAATAACTTGTTAAACGGTTAAAGAAAACGACAATGTTTTTCGACATTACATGGTGTAGTTTGAAAATATATGTTGCAGTTGTTGCCCAAACTAACAATTTCAAATTTGCTACAAACATGTACAAATTCTCATGTTCACATGATAAATCTCCGAATGCTAATACTGATTACAGAACATTATATTTTTATTGATAGATAAATACTGAGACCTTCATAGCTAACATGTCCTTAAATGCTGATAAGCTCAAATAAAAAAATCTAATTCCTAACAATATTTATAGCAAACTGCGCAAATTATAAAGGTTTCCAACATCACCCTCTATCCTCTTCCTTCTCACGTCCGAATATTTGTTTCATGAAATTGGAATTTATTGGAAAAAGTGTGGTATATCTCCTATAAATTGTGATATTTCTCAAACATATATGTTGTATATTTAAAGAACTTGTACTTATTCAATTCTGAATAAGGTACAAATCTCTGATGTTGTGGTGTCTGATTCGATCTCCAACACTGAAGTCTTCCTTCATTTTATTCAACCCACTTGTCTTAAGATGAGCTCTTTATACTTGTTAGAAACAAAGATTTCAGATCAAGTATGCTTTCTGAATTTAGGTTCTTGATACTATTTACCGTCTTGTTTTTTATACCTTTAGCTTATCTATGTACAATGTGTATCATGTGTAGCTTTTGGAGTGCTTACTTACCACTTATTTAGTGTTCAAAACAGAAAAGATTTGGAATTGATCCCAACAAAAATTTGGAATTGTTCCTAATAGTTTTCCAAAGAATTGTTGACAAATCTATCACCATGTTGGCCATATCCCCGTATTACTTTTGATGAATTCAATTCCAATTGAATCTCAAGACCAACATGTAGAGAAATACATAAATGATGTGAACTATTAAAATGTTGTAGAGAATGATAGGAACATATTTCGCAAAAAACTATGGAGTTTACTGAATTTAAACTTTTGTAGACTGCAATGTCTCAGTGGTAAAGTGTACAGCTCATGTGCATTTTGTTTTGTTTTCAATGGCATTCTTTGTCAGCATTACCCATTTGTCTTAACTTAAAAGAACATAAGGACTAGAACGTAAAACTGAATGACCAATGTAAGTTAAATGGTTAAGCAGTCAGGATATTTCCAAACACTGCCATATCCTGAATAAGGGTTTTCTCGATTTCACCGGTGAGATACCTTGGTTGGTACCTAACTTCTGGATCACAGACCGTTTCACTCTTCCGCGGATAGTGTGCTCACCAAGGACGTCATCCCACAAAACGTAATGGGTTCAATGCCCCAAAGTATAAAATAATAAATGTTATTCGCTCACAGAAACGTTCACAAAAACTCTTGCAGTTGTAAAAATTCTATATATCAATCTTAGTGAAAACTCTTACGATTCCCCCAATAACAAATAAATTTTTAATGGTATAAAAAAGAGGTCATACATTTTTTATTTAAAATGGTATAGTGTTCACTTTATATGTCTGGGGATCCGTAGTTCAATCCCGAGTCATGCCAACTCAATAAACACTATGTTTATGATTTCCTTACACTTTTATACTGTTACTGAATATATGAATTCCAAGCAAATTTTCAGGTAATGTTACTTAAAGTTATGATATGTTAGGTTACTTGAGTTTTGTTAGGGTAAGTCAATTTGGAAATACGAAAATTTTTTGTGTATTATAGGTTTGAGTTAATATTATTACGTGTCTTATACTTTGAGCTTTCTTACCCTTCGCTACTTTATAAATGAGACTAATTATTCATAGCTAAGTTATGCATATTTTCAATAGCTTTCGGAAAATGTAATGCAGTATATTTTACATCTTATTTTTACAGTACTTCCAATCACCTTCATATCATCACACTCACTGTACTCTACAATAAAACAATGCCTTATTGCACTCTATATATTAGAATCTGGACTTCGTCTTTCTTCCCTTTACACATGCTACTTTGTATACAGATATACATTTAACATATTTCCTTGTGTTTAAAATACTTTACCCAAATATACTTGATACAGGTGCTGCACATTTCTGTTATTTTCCTGTTCTTTTTGGTTATATTGAAACTCTTCCCATCTTCTAACACATCCAAATTTCTTTCGGTTAAATTCATGGTTTGGAAAAAGTTAACTTCATACAGTTTACTATTATGATATAGGGCGAGGTTTAAGTCTAATTGACCGACTACTCTCACTCTAGCCCCACGCCTAAGCGGGCCCTGCGTTCCGTGTAATTTACGTTCCAGTATAATATAAGCTCCAGTGCCTTTTTGTTTGATTCTTATGATTACATTTCGAACCTAATACATGTAATTGAGGAGTTTGGTGTAATAAAGGCGTAATGATGCTTTATGGCCTTTTTGCATCAAACTCATAAGTGGCTTTAACCGTGCCTGTTAAGCCTCATGTCAAAAGTGCATCTCAATATCGGAATAAAATGCTGCTTATTACGTTGTTTTATGTAAAAATACACTACTTAAATTTTCAACATCGTTTTTCTCCAAATGCATATTTGAAACTTTCGCCCTTATTGCATCAAATTCCTCAATTAATACATGCAATTCTGCTCACGAGGCCCCGCCAAGTGGCTATTTTACCGTTAAGGTAGCTCCGCTACTCTCGGTTGTCGAGTACACACAGCAAAATATTACAAAACAGGTACATGCATAGACTCCACAAGGAGGGTATGGTCTCGCCCAAACATGAAAATAAATAGATTGTGTCAAGTTACCAGTCATGAGCAAATATTTTCTGAATTTAATTCTGCAATAATT
The DNA here is from genome assembly GCF_964235325.1 of Thermobia domestica. Classification (NCBI taxonomy): domain Eukaryota; kingdom Metazoa; phylum Arthropoda; class Insecta; order Zygentoma; family Lepismatidae; genus Thermobia; species Thermobia domestica. The sequence goes on along the minus strand of NC_137457.1, from coordinate 112,680,720 downwards.
TCTTTATTTGTTTAAGTTTACATCTTTTGTTGTAAAGATAATATTTAGTCTGGCGAGTATCATGCACACCCCAGCACCCCTCCAAATTTCCTTGCACACACCCATGGTTCTAAAATGTTATTCCTTGAGTTCGTGTAAAAGTGTATATCGTTATTCTTTGTGTACATACTCTGTTATTTTGTAAACTCTAGTAAATAAAAGTTCTTGTCGTTCTTACAGATTATGCCATGTGATACTATCGTGAATACTGAGATAGTATCAAATAAGTCAGCCTCAGTGCGACTTCTTTCCATATTCTTTCTCTTATTACAGCTATGTTAATAATAAAAAATATACATAGGATAAAATTTGCCATGTCCTGCGAAAAATTCCGTGGATGTATTTCTTTAAATCAAGTTAGGAAAACAGAATCTATAATTGTCCATACTGAATAGGTGTCTGCGTACGAATGTTGCTTTGCTAACTCGAATAATCCAATGTCGTCGATATTCCATCAGTTCGTAAGGTTTTGATCTCATCACCATTTCATTTTGTTTGCAGTAGATAACGATTTCATTCTGATTATACCTTTCATAAGTAGCTATCTAAAATGTTCTCACTATCGTACATTAGGTTTTCTTGAATTGAATTAACAAAGAGATGGAGCCGTTGAGAAATCTTTCGATCAATGAATTATATCAATGTGCATTTCATTATGTCTTACAAATATAAATTTATTTAAGCACAGGCTTCACCATTGACCTTCGTGTATAATTCTAGCCGAATGTGATATTTTACATGACCCCCTTCCTATTTAAAAAAGTCGAGCGAGGTACAAGATGGCCGACTTCAAGATGGCAGCCATGATAAGCAAACCCAGAAATAGATGTGCACTTTCTCAAGGTATCGGTTAATGTGTTTTTGTTTTTCGTCCCTTCACCCGTTTTACAAATAAAATTAAATTTTAAAACTTTAATCACATTGTTAAGGTTTGTTCTGATCATTCAGGTTTTTGATCACTCCAACCGTCTTTATGGACGAAAGCACTTTAAATTTTGATTACCCTCGATTCTTGATATTCCACATCTCCCTGCCAAGTTTGATCAAGAAACTAGAATTCGACATCGATAGCTTTACTTGTAAGAAAAGAAAACTATGAAATACAGGTACATAAACTTCTTGAAAATTTGTAAAGGCTCAAGGGCAAAATATGTTTTGTAAAATTCATTCGCTATCTGCATTTCCATTTGAGTTATTTCTCTGAAAAATTAGCTGCTATAAGCAACGAAAAGGCTGAACTTTTTCAGCAGATGATTTCAGCTGAAGATGGAAAAGCGTTATAAATGGAAAATGGACTCGTGCATGATGATATATGACTGTGGTTCCTCCTGAAAGACAATTTCACAATATAAAAACGGGAAAATGTTACGAAGGTGTCTGACGTTAATCATTTTTCTTAATCAAGCTTATAAGTAAACGTGCAGAGTGTTCTAGGGAATTAAGTTACAGAAAAACTGATGATGTTAAAACAAGAAGAGATGCTGTATCGTTAATCAGTCAAATGAGAGATTACGAATTTCTGGTCTCACTCGTTTTCTGGTACACCTTACTATTTCAAGTAAACTAGGTAAGAAACTTCAGAGGGATACCATGGACGTTACTAATGTACTTCCATCATTCTAAAAGGTTTGTGACTGGCGAAAGAGAAATAGGAAGAAAGGCTTCGACGAAGCCTTGATTGTGATGGGAATCTGGCTCGAGACTATGTAAATCACAGAGCACGAGCTAGTCACTAGACCATCAAGGAGAGCACAACACATATATTGTTTCTGTAGATCTTCGTGCAAGTTAGTTATAAAACCTGTGGAACCGCACAATTGGACCCCGCACCACATAAGGCCGGCCCTGCTTTAATATGAAGATCAAAGACATTAGATACCTTTCTTACAACGTGGTTTTTAACGAGTTCTTTACGCATGTCTAAAATAAATATTTTTCATCGTTCACAGGATTAGTTGTTAATAAACAAGACATTTTAGCATCAGACATCATAAATATTAACCCTTAGAAGCCGGATCTCCTTTTGTGTCGCGAAAGCCGAGTGACGTAAATTTTGTTCCCCAACTAATTTTTACCATATTATTAGGGGAAAATAGTAAAATTATTATTTTGTTTACTTGCAGAGCTTTTATTGATAATAGTAATAAATTTAAACAATACGATTCCATATTTTGAAATGCAATAACAAGTACACTGCACGAAACAGAATTCGATTAGCATCTCACACACTTGTATGTGACATGCTTGGTAGAATGCTGTTTACATTATTAACGACCACATGTATCGCTTATTAAATCAGTTTTCTTCTCCATTATTCTTTCGCACAAGTAGCAACGTCCGCGCTTACTGCATCTATGTTTCTATCTTGGGCGTATATTATTTCCCTCAGAAATGAGGAAAAATTCATAGCCTTCTGCATTAGGAGAGAAAGTTGCGTATTACCAGCGTATCTTCTTTTTATGTATGGCTGCACTAATCTCATAGACAACTGGAGCAAAAATTCACTTCTCCTGTTTCGATATTCCGGTTTGACATGTGACCACAAGACGTGGGCACTAAGGGCAGCTGTATCTAGTATGTTGAAAAATAAGCGTAATGGCAATATCCCAGTCGACCTGCTGCACGTATATTTTCGGATCATTTGATCGATGACATCTACACCAGTTTTGTTTATTATAGTGATCAATAATTTCAGGTATTTTTTCTTGTAGTCCTTAAGAATAGTGGAATCGAGATGCTATGTACAAAGTAAAACAACACACGTTTTTGTCTTTGGCACGGAAGATGAAGGGGTCATGTCTTTTGTAAACGGAAATGTTGACGACTTCTCTTCTTTCTGTGGATCCACTAATTCTGCTTTAATAATTTTTTGTCTTGCCTTACAGTTCCAGTCAAAGTGAGATTATTTGACAAAAGATATTTGGCTAATTCAACGCTTGTGAAAAAGTTATCTTTGGTGATACCCCTACCAGTACCATTCAATGGCTCCAACAGTTGCTTCACTACACGACAACCTTGTCCTTTCTCAGGTTGGTGACCTACTTTCCCTTGGTAAACTTCGAAGTGGTATGTATAATGGTTAGTCACGTCTGCTGCTACCCAAACTTTGATGGCGTATTTTAACTGGTTTACTTTTCATATACCTTCTGAAGGGACAATCACCCCGAAAGGAAACCAACTGTTCGTCCACTGTGACGTAAGGACCCGGCTCAAAACACTTACGACAATTCCGGGCAAAATATTAGCAAATATTGTCAATTGCTGCAAGTTTGATATGTTTTCTTCGTTCGTCTCTTGTTCCTTTGTGATCGAAACGGATGATCGCGAGTAGTAGCCGAAATCTATCCCTAGACATTGTTGCAGGGTATGTTGCGTCTGCAACCTTCAACTGTTGCTCAAAGAGCACGTAAGTCTTCTGAATTTTCATGGTAAACCCCACATGAAAGTAGCAGTCCAAAGAATGCCTTTATCTCAACTGGGTCTGTAGAGCGGTAGGTCTTCTTTATATCCGGGTGATCACTATTCCACTTCTCAAAAACCCTTGTACCTTCTTCGTTAGTATGAAGGACTACTAGATGTATAATGTCATCGGACATCATAATGTTGAAACTGTCCTCAATAGTGGTTACGGATTGAGAGATTTGTGTCAAACCAGGTTTCCTGACTAAAACATTTTACTTAGAACGTCTCGATGGATGTGGAGTATTCCTGTGCCATACTGTATCACCTCTAGATTAAAAAGTATCAGCTGTATGACCTGTATCACTGTCACTTATACAAAACTCGTTCGGAACTTCATCTTCACTATATATATTGTTCGTTTCTTCCGCACTCTCAATAATCGCCTGTTTCTTTTAATGCCGCTTATCTCGTCCTATTTAAGGTATCTGCTGCCATTTTTATCACCACAGTTATAAATAAAACAGGCACCTAAATTCTTGATTTCAAATTGAACGCCAAATAACCAGAGAAGGGATATGAACGATAAGAAGAGGTTTTGTTGACTAAAAGCATGGACCTAGAAAAGTAAACTTTAAGAAGCGAAAAAGGCACTTACATTAAAATTTTATAGTTCTCAAATGTTTGCACTACTGATGAATAACATCTTACTTACTAATATCACAAAAATGAGAACCATCTGTTGTAAACATAAATAAACAAATTACAGGAATAATTACGTGGAAGCCCAGAGGAGAACATTTTGGATCCCAGCAATACAAGTTTCCAACTATTGCAAAACTGAAACACTTCCACAAGAGATTTCATGAGACAAATAGAGAAAGGACAAAAATATTCAGCTAGAAAATGAATGGCTAAAATCGCGGCAAAATACAGAAAGGGAAAGTAAAATTCAAAGTGTTGGGTACAAAATGTACGCCATTTGGCTTCCGAGGATTAATGGCGCCTATATTTAGTACATCGTGTAAGATAATTATGAGCAAACGTATAGTAATTCGTCGCATCATAATATCATTATTATTATATCAAGTATGTCTACTGCTCTGTTAGTTGCGTTGTAATTTAAAATAGCATATACACTTTTTCGCTTATAACCTGCAGAAATGCTATAATTGCGATGTACAGTAGAAAATAATATTACACAGTTTCCTATGCAGGATCGTAGGATATTGAATTAGTATCCTAACAAAACATGAATATATTAGACAATGCCTTCCTAGCCTTATTTGCTAAACATGAAGGTGTCATTTCTAACATAATTTTAAGCAAAGTATAGTATATTTCTGTAATATTGAAATGGCTAATAATAGTCTAATATAAATATCAACAGTTATGTCATAATCTTTTGATGGATATTCTATAACTGTGACAACAACATTACATCGTCAGTTTTTTTGAAGTTTCCTTTGTAAGTACTTTAGATTCATTTTCATATTGTGTACATACACAATATGATTACATTTGTCACGAAGCATACGTATTATGACACCAACTTATCGAGGTTTGCTATATATGTAAACCCTTAAGATACATTGGCCACAAAGCCTTCAGGCTCTTTGTCTACTGTTAAATAGAGCCTCTACTAGTATTGCCGTCAGTTTATGAATTTTACGTCTTTCAAATGGAGACGCACAATCACAAAACATCTCACAAATAAAAGTCTCATTTATATTGTTCTCAATCGTAATAATACATTCTTTTCCTAGTGTAAAAGTTGCTGGATTAGCCAGATTTAGTAGGTTTAGAACCCTATAGTTATTTTATGAAAATAATGTCCACCGCATTCGTATAATGTCCTCCAAGTGATTTCATGTCCTGAGTATGCAAGAACTTGCTTAGTGTATGAGTTAATTCTTTTAATTCTGGTGTTCTCTTAAGAATTGTTATTGGCGTATTGGGTAAGTTCATATTTTGCTTTAACGTATAATTAAAATTGAAGAATTAGAAAATCTGAATGGTAACGCTCTGAGCAAAAGATTTCTAGGCAAATTTCTCTTTTCTATTGGGTTGTAATGCTTATGAGATAAAGAAAACCCGACGACATCACATACTAGCTGAGCATAATCCAATATAATTTGTTTGTTTTCGAGATTTAAAATATTTAAAGTATTTTCGTACATTTTTTGAGTAGATGGTTGGGTATAATTTATGATTTATCAACGAATCATTCAACGTCAGGCAATATGGTTCAAATATTTAAAACGAATGAAGAAATATACTTTTACTGTATTAAAAGCTAAAAATGAGTCTTCATAAATTGAACGGTTGTTTATTTCAGATATATGTATTTTTTATTTATGCGAATGCAATAATGAAGATCTGCTCCTTTATAATAGGAGACAAATCTGTTGTCAAAGTTACTGAAGAATTAATTTTCTTCTGATATAATATCCCTACAAATAGTAGTAGGGTTCCGCGTATATTGCGTCGAGTCAGCAAAAATTTTTGTGACTCATAGGTCAAAGGTCAATGGCCTCGGGCCGAGGTCAATGCCCTAGGGGTACTTAGGACCACACCCTCTAAATTTCGGCAGGGGTACCTTGGCCCACCCCCTAAATTTTGGCAGGGGTACATAGGAAAACCCACCTTAAATTTTGGAAATTGCTAAATCTAAAAATTGGGTGTTGTAGCTTAGGACCATAGTATGTACCTCAATTAGTATTAGGGTCCATCTCGTTCCCTTTCATAGGTAAAAAATTGCAAAAAATTAAATTTCGGGGGAGTTTTGTACCTAATTTATCCCTCTTGATGAGGTGTTATTACCCGATATAGTTATATGGGCGTATACCATACCATTCCCCCGATTTCATTCCCTTTTATAAGATATGGGTATATTGATGCACCCCTTTGAATGTTTGAGAGGGGTACATTGGCCCACTCCTTAAGTTTTGGAAAATGTCAAATGTATACATTCGGTATTATAGTTCTGGGCCCTAATATATATTATGAGAAATTTTGGGTGGTCCACCTCGTTCCCTTTTAGGGGTTCAAAACTGCCAAAAATATAAACGTATGCAACACGTTGTGCAACGTGTTTTTTGCACATTTTATCCCCATTGGATGAGGTCCTATTGCCTTATATGGTTAGGACCCTAATATATATTACTCTAAATTTGGGTGGTCCATCTCGTTCCCTTTTAGGGGTACAAATTTGCCAAAATATAAACGTAAGCTATACGTAGTACCACGTGTTTGGTTTTGACCTAAATTATCCCCTTTCATGAGGTCCTATTACCGTATATGGTCATGTATAGGGGTCCATTTCCTATTATAAGAAATGGGTTTATTGGATTTGGCAGGAGCCTATCCATTCAATTTTGGAAATTTACGAATTTAATCATTTTACAGGACCTCAATGTGTATCATGATACATTTTGGTGGTCCTATTGCCAAATTTTTAGTACAACTACGTGTTCGGTTATTGACTCAATTTATCCTCTTTGATATGGTTATAAGTTACGAACGGGTATCTCAATTTGAGAGGACTCTAATGGTGTCAAATGCAAGTACGGTCACGTGATCGATGATTTGGTTTTGATGGGCGACGGGTCCCTGGTTAATGTTCTCTGGGAATTTGGTAGAGACTTTGAACAAGATTAATGGTATTTAGAACTTTCTTCAACTTTCAAACTAAAAAAATCAAACCAAAATTTTCAAACCAAAAAATTGAAACGAAAACTCTCAAACAAAAATTTTCAAAGGATTTTTGTTCAAAAATTTTGAAACGAAAAATTTTGAAAAAATACTAACAAAAATTTCAAACGAAAAATTTTCAAACAAAAATTTTGAAAGGAAAAATTTTCAAACAAGAATTTTCAAAGCAAAATTTTGAAGCAATATTTTTGAAACAAAAGAAATCAAACTAAAAATTTGAACAAATTTTCAAATGAAAAAATGTAACCAAAATTTTGAAACAAAAGATTTTCATCAAAAATTTCAAAACAAACACCAAACGAAAAATTTTTAAAGTTGAATTTAAAATCAAACAGTGATCAACTTTCACGGTTAACCTTCAAGTTAAACTTTATCCGGTTTTTAACTATTCGATTAACAAATAAACGGTTTTCAACTATTCGATAAACAGATAAAGGGTTTTCCGTTTCTCATGAATATTTGCCAGTGAGTGCAAGAATTTACGAACTAAAAGAAAAAAATTTGAAGTAACTTTAAATACGTATCATATCTGAAACAAAGTGTTAGTATTCATCATGGATACACAGTGTAAACATCCATTTACCTGTATTCTCGCAGGACCTGGTGGGTGTGGAAAAACGTACTCTTACTGTCACATCTCCCAACCATGATCAATGCGAAATTTGGTAAGATATACTGGTATTATGCAGAATGGCAAGACGTGTCTGCAATAATGCCGGTTCCAGTAGAATTTCAGGAAGGACTTCCACGAATGAAAGATTTTAAGCCCCAAGATGGACCACTTTTGATTATTATTGATGACCATATGCTAGAGGTGAATAGTGATATTGTTGATATGTTCACGAAAGGATCGCATCATCGAAATATTAGTGTGATTTTTATAACACAAAATGTATTTCAACAAAGTAAAGAAAATAGAAATATGAGTTTAAATTTTTTCGTATTTGGTGCTGTTTAAAAATCCGCGTGACAAGCCACAAATCAAGCATATGAGTTATCAAATCATGCCTGAGCATCCACTGTTTCTACAAGAAAGTTTTGCAGACGCAACAAGAAATCCACATGGCTATTTACTGATGGATCTTAAACAAGATACACCAGATGAAATGTGATTTCGTGCAAATATTTTTCCGACGATTTGCATCTTTACGTTTACGTACCAACAAGACATGTTTATATAATTGTGCATGTGAAAAGGATATCTTAGTTTGTGAGGATCTCTCCTACAGTGAAACACACTGATCTGCTACGTGCTCTGCACAAAGCTAAACCAAGATTGGGTGTAGCTATTATTGCCAATGCAGACGCTTCATTAATTCATAGAATTTCTAAATGTTGTTATAATGTCTTAAAAGGGAATGTTACACTGACAAGTTCGCAGAAGGCAAGATTAAAACGTTTCAAGAACACGCTCCGCTATCTCGTGGACAATACAAAATCCTCGAATAAAGAGAAGAAACATTTAGCCGTACAACAAGGAGAATTCTTACCTGCATTACTTGCACCTATTGTATAGGGTGTGTTACCCAGTATTTTGTTTAAACAACAAACATCATGGAACATAGCAAGAACATGGTTTTAGTGACACCAGAAATGCTTCAACGAATGCATGCATCATCAGCCTGTGTGAATGAAAATCGAGAATCTAATCTCGATCCTGAAGGGCAATCTATATTGAATATATCGTATCCAACTGATGAAGAAAAATGGAATCAGTACAATAGATTATTACAGAAATATCTTTACGTGATACGTAAACAAGAAGAACCAATACCACTTACAATTACATCAATGAAACCTGATAGTGACGTTCCGAATGTTGACGATAGCACGAAGCAAGAAATTTTAACCGCAATACCACAAATGTATTGTAAGAAAGCCGAACTACTATTCCGTCATTTAAAACAAGATGACGTCAATTACGTGGTATCATAAAGGAACAGTGTACATAAACGATAACAAACTACATGTATCTAATATTGTAGTTTTAATGTGCGATGTAACTCGACCGAGGAAACATTCTGATCCCCAAGGCTGGGAATTGTTTTGCAACTACCTTGCATCGTCAAACACACCTCAAGAATTGATTGGTAATCCACGAAGATTATATTGTCAAGCATAATAGTACAACAGCATCTGAAGGATCTGCACCGCCAACACCTGCACCTGAATTATTTTCTTCCGGAGAAGAAGAAGATGATGATGATGGTTTAGAAGTCCGATCAAAACGAGAACGTGCCATTCCACAATGGTCAACGTACAAAAAATGAGCAAAAAGTTGAAATCCATTTATTACAATCCAGCACATCCTGCATCGTTTTCTACTGCAAAGAAATTATGCCAAGGCACAGGAAAATCTATACCTCTAGCCAAAATATAACTTTGGTTAAACAAACAACCTACCTACACGTTACATCGTCCTGTACGTTGTCGTCTCCGTAGAGATTTTTATCTTGTCAACAATATTGATGATGAATGGGAATGTGATTTATATGATTTACAATCACTTCAAAACTATAATGACAATTACATTCTTCCACTGATTGATCTGTTTAGACGGTACGGGTGGAAATTTTTCGAACTAAAAAAATTAGGAAACTAAAATGTTTTTGAACTAAAAAAAATAAACAAAAAGTTTCAAACAAAAATTTTCAAACCAAAAAATTTAAACAGTTCTTCGAGCTAAAAATTTTGAAACTAAAAAAAATTCAAAAAAACCAAAACTTTTTCGAACGAAAAAATTGAAATAATCGAACAAAATTTTCAAATAAAAAAAATTTTGAACTACACTTAAAATTTTAGAACTAGAAAATTAAACCAAATTTTGAAATTTTAAACCAAGTTTTAGAAAACTAAAAGAAAAATCCTAGGAAATGTTTCTCCACGAATCGAAGTCAGGTCTTTCAAACCAAAGATGTGTATCCTAACCGCTTAGCTATGAATGATTTCGTTTGTAATCGTTCTTGGTGGGTTTCGTCCCAGAAATATTTTACGATGTGTAAAAGAAAATAATGTTTTCATTCGTGGATTAAAATTAAATGCTGATAGACTTCTGTGTGTTGACATAGAAGCACATATGATTGAAATGCAAAGTGGATATAATATCGTATTACTTTTGTTTTACTACAAATGTATCAGCATAATTCATGAAAAAGCAAACATTGACATTCTCTTATGGAATATGAAGAAATTGAAATGTCGTCACAGGTAGTGACATGATCCAAGCAGAAAGCATTTGGGATGATGTCGTGATCGGAATTGCGATACTAGATGTTGTAACTATTGAGAAACGTGAATGACGTCACGATCGATTGTCACACATCGTTTGGGTTCGTGATTCATGACGCAAGTTGCGTTTTTATTGGTTCATTGTGATGTTATTTTATAAATTTCCTCGTTTCTGATTGGTTGATGATGACATCGTTTTCATAGCGATCTAAATAAATATCTAAATTTCAGTTTTAAAATATTACACCGCTCTTAACTGTCAAGTGAAGAAGGTCTGCTTTTTAAAAGTGTATTCATTTTAAGCTTTACTGCACCGAATTTTTGTTCATCGAATTTGAAGTAAGTTCAGTGAGATTTTATTTTCACACAAGATTCGAAAATAATTTTTATTTAATATTTGTGGGAAATACACATGAACTACACATGAACATGAATACATTACGCTGTTTTACTTTTAGCACGAAATATGTAGACTATGAAGGAATTACTGGAATGGGAAAGTAATAGTACCCCGAATAAACTCACTAGATCAAATCAGAATACCCCCACACATTAAAATTAAGCACGAGAAATGATATGGTTTGTTAATTTTGGTTTAGAGTTTCTTCCGCTTCATGCTGAATCTGAGCGCCCATCGGGAATTGAATCATAGCCAGAAATGTGTATGCTTGGTTTTCAAAATAGAATGCATTACAAAATTTCAAAAACTACGCCTGAAAATAATATGGTTGTATTCCTTTTGAAAGCATTATTTTAGTTTAGCGCCCCTTCAGCTTAACGTGATATTCGAGCGACCACCCGGGATTGAACAAGGGCCAGAGGTGTGTACGTCAACCATTTAGCGTAGTTTTGAGAAAAAAGTATGATAACGCATGAGAATAATATTAAATTTCAGTAAAGGCTTGACAGCGATCCGACGTGGAAAGCAAACCCACCGAGGATTGAACCGGGGCCTTCCACGGTAGAAGCATGTACGCTAACTGAATAGCCACGATGATAGAAAGAGTGCATGAATATTTGGTTAACAGTTTTAAGGGTATACAGATTTTGTTTTGACAATTAATATATGTGTAGCGTTAATGTTTAATGGTTCTCTTCAACTTGTAAATGCATCATTTTAAAGTCGAGGAAAACAATGCGTACTTTTTCACATCTCAGCACTGTTGAGATTCATTCAATTCATGAATTCTTTTTATCACTACAGAACCTAGGTCAATTACATGCTGATGTAATGGTCTCGAGTTTGATTTCCGGTATGACAGCAATAAAACACACATTTCAGTAACATAATTATTTTTTTGAAAAAAACTTTGATTTCTAGTACTTGTGCTTTAATAATGGGATTCTGAACGACCCCTACAGGAATCAAACTCAGGACCTTTACATGAATTACTTAGTTAAGAATTTATCATAAACGTTATGATTTCCTGTTTATCAGGATTTGTCTTTCTCTTTTTTTGTAGTAAATTCACGCTGCTCAATTCCTTTTTTCTTCTTACATATTTTATCGTAATTGTACCTGTTTGTTTGTTTTCTCCTACTGTGAAGCAACCAAGTTCTACTGTGAAGCGTGCCATAAAAATACAGTGACCTTAACAGACATGTAAACAATTGTCCTGTAACGTGCTCCAAATGTTTACAGAGACCTCTATGCGACAAGAATCAAACGCTGGTGCTGTGCAACGACTGCAACCGTCAATTTTACGGCGAACAATGTTTTAACAATCATCGTAATATTGTATATCATCATGGGGAACCTGTATGTAAAATAGTGAAGCAATGTACTAAATGTTACAGAGCATATTCTTTTGTGCATACCGGACAACGCATTCATGGCTGTAACATTTAGTACATTGATCTTTTGTAATATATGTAAGAAGATTGTTCTGGGATCGCATCAATGTTTCATGCTTCCTGATCGACAATGCTTGAAACCTGGTGTTCCTTTCTTCATGCACGCAAAGAAAGCCTTATTGATTTTCTACGATATAGAATACATGCTTGACAAGAATATTGACGAAACTACACGTTTATACACGTTCCGAATTTATTGGTTGCACAACCCATAAAAGGGAACGAAAAGTAAAAAGCATTCGTAAACCTGTACTATTTCATAACGTAATAAATCATCAAGAGCATATTTTTAGTAAATTTAAAGAAACACCATAACATCTGATCCAAAACTTCAATTCGATGAAGTCATAGCCGGTCCAAGGTACCTCTGACTCATTCTTACCACCGCGCATGGCCCCTGAATAAGCATAAGCAAAATTTCAATAGGTGACGCAATCCCGGGCCAAAGCATCCCTGATTCATTCCCTATAGACCATGAGGCCCCAAATTGGATAATGAAAAGTTAGATCAAGTGCTGCGAGTACTACTACTCAAATACTATAGGATATCCTATATTTGTATATCCTCACTTTTCAAGAATATATATGCACATGCTCTTCTTCTTATTTGTGCCGATGAAAGACAATAAACCATCTAAAGCAGAATCATAACGTTAATAATAATAATAATAATAATAATAATGATAATAATGCATATTTTCTATTTGATTATTTGAATTCCTACCCTAGCAGGGTAGCTAAAATTGAATATAAAAATATCGTAATGTACAACAACATATAGTCATTGTAAAGGGAAAATTAATTACTTAATATGCTTTATTCGTAAAACTTATTTCGTCATCTGCTGCTTCAGAGCTGTTTACATCTTATCTCATTAGTATGAGTTGGTTTGTAATTTTTATTGTTCCTATTATACTCATAGGATTCCATTATAATTTCTGATACTAACAGAATGTGTTATATGAAATTTCATAGACCCCACATATTTGGTTAGTCATTTAAAATAGGTCATTTTGCATTGCCATAGTTTATTTCCTTAATTTCAAATCAATCTGCAGTGATAAATTATCTGCAATGCTCAATATTGTTCCGTACTCTACTCAGACAATTAGATAGCACCCCAATTTTAATGCATTCCTATTCTGCTTCAGCAGCTTTAATATAATTACGGGAGTTGTTTAATCAAATTAATTAATAGCAAACTTAAAATAACTTTCATTTGTAATTTATTTCTTTGCTCAAATCAATATTTGCAAGCAGATTTCTCAGACGGTATGTATATTCCTCAGACACATGTTTAAACTATACTATACGAATACTACCGATTGTTCTCATAACTTTTGTTTGTGTACAGAGAACATGATTTTCAGTTATGTTGATCGTTTTTCTTTAAATTGATTTATACTTGTTTCTATTTTAAATTGATTATTACAACCTATAAGCGTTTCTATGTAGTCGGTTACCAACCTGACAAACAATGAATTATTAAAATATGACACAATGTAGATTTGTATAGGATAACTTCTATATCATTATTAGCAATTAGCGATAAAATCAAGTACATATATTTCTGAACATATTAGAATATCGCTATGTAAACTGCTGCCCTCAATAAAACAGATTAGAGTGTTATTTTGAAATGATAGAATATTCGAATTAATATTTTTAAATTTAAATGTTATATTATTTTAAATCTAAATGTGCATAAATGCTACTAAATACATATGAATAAATTGAAAAAAAATAAATCAACAATAAATATTGTTGCTTTCTGAATTATCCCTACTTGTTTGATGCTCTATAAACACAGGTTTAACCCTCAGTCTCCCACGATATATTTTAACTTGGTTTTCCCAATAGGGGTACAAGTGTACCCCATTACAATTTTTTGCAATTAGAAACATTCTTATCAGTGCCATCGATAATATCGATATGCTAATTTATCTTGGGTTGTACTTTGTTACGTGTTGCTGTGTTACTTAGTATACGTAAACTTAATTTACGATAAGTTAGCGAAACAGAAATGTGTATATGTGTTATAAAACATTATTAATTTCGTAATTTTTTTCTGGGAGAGAAGGTTGTAATATCGGAATATGAGTGCAATATTGCACCGATATATTTCAGTAGGCTGACCTTTATTCCTGATCTTTATTCTATAATCCGTTGATCAAAAATCAAGCAATAAAATACTTGAAATATATATTGTAACATACATACCCAAGGGTGATACATATATACCCAAGTGTAGTTTTGGTAACATACGCAACCAGATAACATTACAATATAATGGTTTTTGAATAAATAAGTTCCCTTCCAGTCCACCCACAATGAAAATAACGCTAGTTATCGTCCGGTGTCAGTGACATAAAATATACAGTAAAACATATGCATGGGATATATTGGTAGCCCCTTGGATATCCGAATGTTAAACAGAGGATATTATATAATGACATTTTTAGAGTAAATAATATACTGTTAACAAAACAAACGATTTATGTTTTGAATAAGAATAATCAATTATATCCAAATTCTTGTTCTCACGTTGCAGGGGAATTGAAAAATGAAAATGAGTAAGTATATGACACTCTTTTCCATCAGTTACAATACTAACATAGGAACTTTTGAAAGGCTCACTTAGTTTAGTTGTGTATACAATAGTGCTATATAAACTGCATATAGATTATTACGAACAAAGTTCACATAATATTTCTTGTGTGTCAAATTCAAATTACGAAGGTCACTTCTCATGCTAGCAATCTAAGGTCGTCAATTTGTATGCAAACTATCTCTCCAGACTGTTTCAGAAACTAACAATACTCAATTAGTAGATAGATGCAGTATGATACAAGTGAACACTATTTCTCCCAACTTTCCAGCCGACAGTTGTAATAAAATATTTGCAGTCCATGCTGATTTATTGTCCAAAGCTGATTACCCGCAATAGTATGACATTACTTAGCAGAATTTACTTTTAAACTTTATTATAGTTGCTGAGCTAAATTTGTTTTGAATATATTGACTTGTCTATGTTCTTTTCTGAATTGAGTATTTCTATACTTGTTTAAAATAAAATGCGAAGCAGTGTTGGTGGATTTGAATGATAATAGTATCAAAATAAATTTCGTAAAAATATATTAATTTTGAAAGGAGATGCATAAGTGAAAAGTCTGATATCTTCCTGATTCAAACTGTAATAATCCAATCTAATACACGAGTGTATAGGTTTGTCAGCTTTATCTTTACAGTTGATTAGATTTTGAATGGTTGAAATTCATCATTGTTCTTATCGTTCTTGTCTCTGAATGACGAACATATGTATTGATCATTATATAACATAATCATATCAGAAATGTTTACTTCAACATATTGTCAGGGTTAACACAAAACTTAATTGTTGAGTTAATATGCTTTGTGAGACTACGGGAACATAAGAAACGCTATCTTATGTTTTTTTCTTAGACTTGTAGCTAGCACATTAAAAATAATGTCATAAAGTACAAATTGTTTTACCCCTACATCTGGTACGGGTAGAAGGGAAGGCTAAGGAAAACTTTGTCTCGAGCATTTGGATACCTTGAACCATCATGGGCCAAAATGTACGTCATAATAAACGAGAAAAAAACTTAATCGGCTTTGGTAAGGAAGGACGCACAAAAGTAAAAATTTGTTCGTAATACATTTTCAAGGGCTTGCACCAGGTAAGACAACACACCAATTTCTAAAGAGGCCAAAAAGTACGTCATAACGTACAACGAAACTTGTTTTGCAGTTTTGTTCCTTTCCGTGTACTAAATCATCAAAACACTTCCTAAGTTAAAATATTGGAGCAATTAAGAAAAATGTTTTAATGAGCTAAAATTAAGTCACAACGTACCAGCAAAAAATTAACGGTGTTTGGAAGACTAAGAACTGGTTTGCAAAACAAGATTTTCTCCCCGTGAGACAATACTCAACATTCGTGAAAGGTCTAAAATTTACGTCAGCAAGTAAAAAAAAATATTTCTTTCACCGTCTTGTTGATTTCCATGTGCCAATCACCAAAACACTTCGTAAGAGAGAACTATTGTTGGCCGAATTTCCTTAATACGATTAAAATACATGCTAAACATCACTTCATGAGGTACAAGAAAGAGCTTAAGGGGATTTGGTGTGTGTGTGTGGGGGGGGGTACGCTACATTAAAATTAGTCTCAAAGACAAACATTAAGTCATAAGACATATCAAAAAATTCAAAGGTGGTTTCTGTATACGAATCATGCCCACAACCATCAGAAAAAGTTTGGCATGCAAAGAAAATTCGGGGGTTCGTAAAACCCTAAATGCATGACTCAGAAGAATGGGTAGACCTATCATTGTTCTTAAACCTAGAACTAACAGATTAAAAATTGGTTGAGGGGTTTAATAAAGTCACCTGCATAAATTTATATTTTCTTAAGCTTTTTTTATATGTTCCAAGTTCCCTAATTGCTATTTAAGTTAGTGAAACAAGCTACTAATATTGGTTATAGCGCGAGGCACAACGTCGATGAAAGTGACTATATTTCGCAGGTACAAAAACGAGATGTACTGAGGTAAGTTAAGGTAGTTGTGGAACAAAGTATACTGCCTCTAGAAAGCAGGAAGCATTAAGACTATAGTACGATATTGAATTATTGGGTCGAAGTAGAATTCCGAACGATTCTTATATTTTATATTTTATTTTTGTGCTATTGTTCCGTTAATTCAAATACAAATACAGCTTCCAGGACATCTTCCTTCTCTCCAGCTATATCTCCATCGTCGAGATACCAAATGATTAACTCACTATTGATATTGCTGACAATAGATTGTAGTGTCAACGCAAATAAAACATGTCTTCGGGGGTCGCCTCGTTGAGCACCTCGCTGGGAGAGGATGATGTCTTCACCAAAGAATAGGTGACCAAGCTGTAAATACCATTGATGGATGAAAGCGTATATATAAGGGAAGTGCGTTTTTGCAGCTATAAGCGTAGAGTCTCTGTTGATTTCGTTGAATGCAATCCGGATATCAAGTTTCAAGATTTTTTTTTCTTGGTTGTGAGGATGACAATAATATAGTCGTGCTACATGGGCCGACCACTTCTGAGCAAAGTGGAATGAACACTCCCAACTGATGTGGTTATCAAAATGTAGATAACGGTTCCCTAATTCTTTGGTATAGGGAATCCAAACGTAGTAATCGTTCTAATTTTGTAAGAGACTCCCAACGGGAATCGAACGTGGGACACCGTGCACGAAAGATGCCCGTGCTAGCTACTAGAACAACAGAAAGGTGTCATCATTTTCGAGCCTCTTCAAAAGTAAGTTGTTTATATCCTACAAGTTGTGTGTACTTGCTATATAAGAAAAAAATTAAATTATAGGAAAATTTTAACAAAATCCTTATAAACGTTTAAGAACATGCTGAAAAGGCCAGAAATCTCTCCCTCTCTCTCCCTCCTATGTCGTGGTGCTATTTAAAAAATATACTTTAAAAATACTTTTAAAAACTCTAGAGTCGCACCTACAATTTTTGTTCTTAATGCATAAGTTTGCATTAATTAAACTCAAAAGTTGTATTCTAATACTTTTTTAAATTTTATCAAAAAAGACACTATCGTCTTAACATTAATGAAAACTATGGATTAACCTTTAGTATCCGTCATTTTCGATTACTTTTAAAATGTCACCCTTCTCCTATTCTTCATGGATGAACTTGAACGGCATGGAAACGGTCATTATCCATATCAGCGACTGACCCGAAAACTATGGATTCAACACGAATATCGATCATTCCAATTATTTTTAAAATGCCAGCTCCCCCATCCCCACTTCTTGGGATGCTAGGGGTTCCTTACCCTTCCGAGTATTTCTTCCCAGATTGTAAGACATATATGTATCAAGTTTAGTTGGAATTAAACCAGTGTTACTTAATTATGTAGCAAAAAAGTTTTAAAATTAATTTAGGTGAATCTTGAACTAGAAGTAGCAGAAATCAACGACTTACGATTTAAGATTGATCACTGTAGAGCAAGAGACGTTAGTAGAAAGCTAGAAGCGGTCTTTGAAAGTTGAATAAGCGTCTTGAGAATGCATATAATCTCTTTTCTTAACTTACATCTAAAACAGCAAATGGTAGCGATTAACTATTTCTGTTTTAACGTTGATTGCTGTGGGAGAAAAACTGTAATATATAACAAAACGCTGATTTCCGTAACCAATTAACCGTCCGAAGAATCCATGTTATCTCCATCCTTAGCCCTATACTAAAACCGGAAGTGGTAGACATCAACCATTTCCGGTTTTAACGTTGATCACTTCAGAGCAGAAACCGTAACTCGGTTTTCTACAATCAAGTAAGAATACATTTCATATTCAACCTTACCCTCTACTAAAACTGGAACTGGTAGACATCAACCTCTGTACGGAAATAGATAGCAAGACGCAGTTTTTTGCAATCCACTAAGCATCCCAAGAATATAATTGTGTCACTAATACCGGAAGTGGTATAAATCTACTATCACTTCCTATTTCATTATTAATTAAGAAAATATTGTGTGAGCCTCTTTAGTGTTTTTATCAGAGTTTATTTAATACACATCTTCGTCTGGCTAGAGGCTTTGCCCTCAGCCCTGCAATTTTTTTCGGTCTAACGCTTTTCTTCTGAAACCTGCAATCATCAGTGTTTGCTCGGCTTACGGGCTCGCACCTGACAAACCTGCAAGAATAATGAAATTTAGTTCAAATACCTCTGGGTTTTCCTCTCAGGTATTTGTTCGACCTATGGTCTTGCACTTTATATATTCGGAAACATACCAGTTTCAGTTCAAATACCACGTTTCATATCTTTAACTTTACGGGATCCAGAGATATAATAATCTCAGTATAATAATAATTGTAATATCCACGTCTATTCTCTTCCAAACCTTTTCTTTCCTTCTAGATCACAATCAAAAACGCTGAAATATGTATATAATTATTAGGATTACACAGTAAGATTTATGATAATATTGTACAGTTAGTATGTTGGTCCATTACTCCGCACGAAACTCTTGAACGAAACTGAATTTGACTTCTGTTTTTTGCAATTGATAGCTAGAATAATTATAACGAAAGATGTCGCTAATAGAGGTGGATGATAAAATAGAATTGGTAGAATTCAACCATTTTTGCTTTTAACGTTGATCCTGTAAACCAAAAAGGGTAATAGATGGCAAGAAAGATTTTCGGCTCTCGATTTAGCATCCCAAGAATACCTTTCATCACCATCCTCAATACTGTATTGAAATAGAAAGTGCTAGAAATAAACTAGTTCCCGCTTTAACATTGGACGGAAAAAAACGGTAATATATAGCGAGAAGCAGTTTTAGGAGACCGATTAATCATCCCAAAAACATCTTTCATTTCTATCCTGAACACATTGATAAAACTAGAAGCGGTAGAAATCAATCACTTTTGGTTAATTTTTCATTACTGTTGGGCAAAAGCTGTAATAGATATCGATAAGCTGTTTTCGACAATCGCCTGAGCATCTCAAGAATACATTTTGTCTATCCACTACACTATAATGAAATCAAAAATGACAGGGTTTCAACTAAAATTCCAAAACAAAATTTATGACCTTTTCTTTAGCAATCCATTAAATTTAGTAACATTCTCAAGAGCCAATTTGAGTGCGACTTGTGCCAAATTTTCATTCAGGCGATAAAAGCGTGCTTTTCTTGCGATTTCGTAGCGTCTAAAGACAACCATTAGTGGTGAATTTAGCCGAAACTTTGGTGGTGAATTTTGAAGTTTTATAGAACAACATTTTCTAGTCTGTACTTATATTTGTACAGATAAAATGAATCGTGACCCAAACGCAAAATTTCGTGCCTTTTTCTTGCTTCCATGTCCGTTTTCTGATTTCGTGACTTTTTCATCACTTTCGTGATTTTTGTGATCGATAGACACCCTGGTAATCCAGTATGACTTCCGATTACAATTTAATATACATAGAACATGACCTATAAGAGACAGCGAGAAGAGGTTTCTTTTAAAAAGGTGAGTTAGCGTTCTTAAAATAGGTACCATCTTTTTTTTACCCTGTAATCAAACGAAATTATTAGAAATCAACTCCTTTCGGGTTTAACGTTCATCGTTGTACAGTCTTGTTCAAGAAATCTTTACCACTCACCCTGCTATGAAAAATGATATTCTTACATCCACAATGGGAAATTACAATGCTGTGGCTCTAGATAAACGTCTTAATCGACGAAAGAAAATTCACATTTATTTGATTCAATTCTAACTGTAGGTAAGATTACATTCTTTTCAAAAAGAGGTGAGAGTCAAAGTTTTCTTGTGCAACACTGTATATGACAAACGGCATTAGACAGCGCGACACGGTTTCTGTATTCCATTAATCGTCCCTAGAATATATTCCATCTCCACTCTAATCGGACTATAACACTAAGTGATAGATATAGACTTTAGTTTCTGGTTTCAATTTTAGTTGAAAAATTGGGTGGTCATATTTACCTTCTTTAAGAGATTTTTTTTTCAATCCGAACTCCTTAAGCAAAACTTCATGTTTGTAACTTTCAGACATTCAGAGATACCGACATATTATTATATGATTAATAATTGATGTTTTCACCTTTTTCCTTCCCCTTTATTACTCTAATATAAAAAGAGAGCTCCTCCGTGGCTAAGCGGTTAGCGTACGCGCCTTTGGCGCGGGAGACCCGGGTTCGATTCCCGGCGGGAACTCATGTGGTTCGGATTCCACGTTAATCAGTAGGTCCACGTCTCATATAGCCTCGCTGCTGAACGGGACGATAAACTCAAAATCACCTCACCTCTAATATAAAAAGAATGCTGAAACACGTGTTAAATTATTTTAAATTGGAAATCCAAATACCAAATTTCATGTTCTCAGTTCTATACGTTTCAGAGATAATGGTATCTTATTAAAATAACTACCTCACTTCCTCCTCTTTTCGTGAATTATCTAAAAAAAAAACTTAGTGGTACCCGACATCACAAATCCTACGTAGGTGTAAATTCCAAGGTTCTAGCTAGTCCTAAGAGCAGTGGTTCCTAATCTCGGGGTGAGAGTATCTGACAGAACTAAATTCAAATTAACAAATATTACGAATGTTGTAACAAACATTAAATTAAATATCATTTAAACACGAAATAGCTATTGTGAAAGAACTATGGTTTCATTAAGGACAAAACTGGTAAAATATAATATTTTTCTGCTCTGCAATGCTATGCAGAAGTCTTGCTGGAAATAAATATAAATTTGTGAGAATATGGCTATTATTATTTACTATTATTATATGCAAGTCCGTTCTTCGTACGGGTAGAATAGATTTATGGGAAATATTTGAAAGATATATTTGATCACCATTTCCCCGCTATACAACTTATTTATTTATTTATTTATTTAACAATCATCAGATACAGCTCAGAGGCCATTTTACACTGGATATGCAACAACAACAATAATAATGGAAAGGATTTGGGCAGGTATCGGCCAGGGCCTGTTTTAGTAGGTACCATCCCGGCATTTGCCTGGTAGGACTGAGGGAAACCCTGGAAAACCTCAGTCAGGATGGTCGGCAGCGGGATTCGAACCCACGACCTCCCGAAAGCAAAGCCAACGCTCTACCACTTGAGCTACTTCGCTCGGTATTTGAACAAAAGTGAAATAAAACCCCTACCTCGACCACGTTCAAAAATGTATTTCATACGATGCAGTATTTATTCTTTCCAAGAAATCTAAATTCTCTTTTGTTTTTACGATCTTTTTTTTTTAAAGTGAGTTGATAAAATAGAAATGTCCCATGTGCTAAATATGTTTAAAAATTCATTTCAGACATTTCAAACAGTTTGTCATGTTGGTCATTTTATGAATACAAAACGGCAAGTTAAAAATTTTAGAAATGGCTCTGTAACCCCTTTTGGAAGCAGAATTTTTGAAAACGATGTGGCATGTCCACATGGCGATTGCGTTACGTAAAAAGTTTATATACTTTTTTCATCTCCTTGGTTTGGTTGATATTTAATTTCCGATATATATATTAATTTTTCCACCCTAGGATACGAATTTTAAATGAACCTGACATAGTTTAAATCCGAATTCAGCCAAGTGCTAACTATGAAATGAGACAGAAGTGGAATTTTCGAGAACACTGGGTGGCGTATATACTTGGACGCTGGGTGGCGTTCCCCTCTCTCTTAGGACACGCATTTCAGTTTAAATGACATGATGAAACCATGCTCTAGAATAGTTCTAAATATGTTCAGTAAATCTCCTCGAACAGATCAGACCTCGAACATTCTATGATAACGAGACATTGAACTCCGATTTGAACGTCGAGACATATGTAAATTAATCCCTCCCTTCTTCTACTTAAAAGGTGAATTTCGAAAACTCTGAAATGCGTATTCCTTTCTTTTTGTTCAGAGTTTGTATACCAAATTTCACATTTCGAATTTCAGCGAATTTCACACTTCATGACATTTTCTGAATAAATAGTGCTAAATTTTAATACTATAGAAATTGTCTCTTTTCTCCATCTTTAAGAGGGCAATTTCCGGAAACGTACGTTCAATTATTTTTACCTGAGAAATAAAAGCCAAATTTCACAACCCTAACGTAAGGAAATACAGAAATTTTAATACGTAGACACTATCACCCATCCTCCTCTTAAGACAGAACTGTCGGAAAAGCTGAACATGTATTAGTTTGTATTTAATTTAGTTTAATTTTGATATTTCACGTCTCCAATATGAAGAATTAATAATTTATTATTTCATTTATAATTTTCTAAAAATAAATAAAATAAAATACAGTTGAAAAATTAATGTTTTACGATTCACTCCTTTCTTGTTTAGGTACAGAATTTTCAGAAACTGTGAGAAACATGTTCAGTTAAATTTGATGGTTAGATTATATGCCTAGTTTCATCTTCCTTACTTCAGGGATTAGCTAGATACTCTATCCTTTAAAAACGCTATTTACCCCCCTAAATATACATATTTCCAAAATTCCTTCCTTATCTCTTGCTTTCGTCAAAAAGAGATTCTTGCTATTTATAGTATTACAGCTAGGTCGATAATGAGTAACTCACTTCTACTGTATAGATTATTAATATTATTGTTATTATTTTGTTAGTATTACTGATGATTTGAGAATAAAATGCTGCAACTAAAATTGGAAAATGGGCCAGACAGAGACACGCGCGAATGATGTCGGCGTGAAGTATGTATTGTTTAAGAATGGGGGCACTTGTAAAGAAGATTGGAACCATTGACCTCTAGAGGATCCGAAAACTTTAATAGAGAAAGCACACCATCTTGTATCATTTCCTACTTCATAACAATAGAACGCTTAATCTATAAGAGCATTGATTGTACTTCTGGTAAATTACCTCGCAGAAGGTAGTGAGTAATCACCGAAGGATATGAAATGGAGGCTCCACACAACTAGATACGTTTCTTCTTTAGTTAACTAAACATTAAACATAGTACCGAAGTACCATTATAGATAAAGTGAGACTGTAGAAAAATGAACCTTTCCTCTAGCTAAAAGAATAACTGATCCTGGGCGCAATACTACTTCTTCTACTACTACTACTACTACTACTACTACTACTACTACTACTACTACTACTACTACTACTAATAATAATAATAATAATAATAATAATAACAATAATAATAATAACAATAATAATAATTCAATTTCTTAAAATTAGTTTTCAAAAATAGATAGAGGAAACTGCAATCTGGTAATAATTATGAGAAACGAGATTAAAATGTATTAGTCACTTCACAACCCACTGAGGAAGAAAAAACTTGAAAGTGAGAGATGAAATGTAAGAGAGGAATAGTAAGAAGAAAAATGCAGTTGGTCAATGTTTTGAAAAATGGAATCAAATATTGGTAATTGAAAGAGGAAGCTGAAGGTCGAAGACGGTGAAAGAAGCAGTTTTAAACCAGAACCTAAGAAAATACACACTCACATGCATATCTCCCATTAGTCCCAGTGCCAGCCAACAAGTAGAATACTTAATAATAATAATAATAATAATAATAATAATAATAATAATAATAATAATAATAATAATAATAATAATAATAATAATAATAATAATAATATACCACGATAGCTGCTGCGACTAAGTTACTGCGCACGATAGCTCTTGAAACAAATCAATTTTTTAAATTCATTTATTTTGCAAGCTATGGGTAGAGTAATTATTTCGGAGGAGCTAGTTAATTGAAGTGATCCATAAACCGGAAGTAGTAGAAATCAACCATTTCGAAGTTTTAACGTTGACCACTATAAAACAAAGACGGTTTTCGGCAATCGATTAAGCATTCCAAGAATACCTTTCATCTCCTTTTGTTGCCAACCGAAAGTGGTAGAAATAAACCAATTCCGGTTTTACGCTGAACACTATACAGCAAAATCGATAATAGGAACGAGCGATTTTCTGTATTCGTAAATCCTTTAGATTCGATCTGGCAAGAGATTAGCCAGAAATGCGCACCACACGCAAATATATCACAAAACTTGGACGAGCTCGGCCAGCAAATGTAGCGATGTTAATTAGGTAGAGGGCTGCCGACCACCGAATTTTGTTCCGCTTCGGCCAATAGTTATATAGAAAATATTAAAATACAAGCCTAGCTCTCCCATCAAAGATAAAAATCATTATTTTTTTAAATGATGTGATACTCGATCACCAAATTTGGTTTAGATAACGCAGATAGTTGCCTACAAATAAAGTACCACATACAAGCCGAGCTGAGCCAAGCTGAGCCAGTAACTCTCCGTAGTGACCCACCAAGTTCAGCGATCCTTTTCGTTATGCTGCTGGCAAATTAAGTAGTTATCGGGAAAAAAGGTATGAATTGAAACCCGTATCCAGCCTGTTTTTGGCCGAGTTTGATCACAAAATATACCAGGACTTATTCCATTCTTAATGGGCTATTAGCTCACAAAATTGTATAATGATCCGACAAGTATTTAATTTAAAAATAAACTCTAGTAAAATCTGTAAAGGGGATGTTCTCAATTAATGCGGGAACCGGAATTTGTATCATATTTCTTTTATTTCTCGTTTGAACAGAGAGATTACTATCGAGATGGAATACACTCTTCGGGTACTTAATAAATTACGTAAAATCCCTTCCATCTCTCCAATCTATATCACTAAATTTATAACCGGAAGTGATTGATATCTGCCACTTCTGGTTTTACTATAAACGTTAGAGTTGAGATAGAACATATTCTTGGGACAATAAATGAGCATAGAAAACCGCTTCTCGCTATCTATTATCTTTTCTAATTTATTGCGAACCCGAAAGTGGTTGGGTTTTGCTACTTCCGTTTGGAGTTTAAAAGAGATAATAACTCACCTTTTCCCACAACGTTAAATTGATTCCATAAAACTGCTTCCCCCTATATCTTTATGCTCTACCTAAATGAAATTGAAACCGGAAGTTATAGGTAATTTCTATACTTCCTTTTCACTAAAGTTTAAGCATGAAAATGAAAGTTACTGATCTGAAAGGCTTTATCGATTGCCAAAAACTGCTTCTTACTATCTATTATCGTTTTCGCTCCATAGTGATCAACGTTAAAACCAGAAGTTGTTCATTTTTTACTACTTCTAGTTTTACAAGAGTGTTAGGTTGAAGATGAAGGTTGTCCTTGAACGCTATGAAAACTGCTTCTTACTACCAATTACCGTTTTTTCTGTATTGTGATCAACGTTGAAACCGAAATTTGCTAGCTTGTTAAAAGTCAAGAAGATTATCTTTGAAAACTTTAATTGATTGCCAAATACATCTTCTCGTTATCTATTTTCGTTTTTGCTCTATAATAATAAATGCTAAAACTGGAAATGACTCATTTCTCTCATTTTTAGTTCTACTAGAATGTTAAGAATAAGATGAGAGATTCCCTTGAAACGTATAATCGATTGCCGAGAACAGCCTTTCGCTATCTATTACTTTTTTCTTATATTGGTCAACATTAAACCTGAAATTACTCATTTGTATCATTTTGTTTGTCGAATCACGTCTATTAATGAACTCTCTCGAGAAAATCATACTATTGCAAAAAACGATTAGAAAATTCGCATCCTTTCAAATGTTATCGTTCGAAGTAACGGACGTATGTATGTACACCTTGTCTCAAAAAGGTTGAGCGCATTCTTTATTGGTGTTTTGAGGCAAAAATTTTCAAAGTCCAACTTCGGGTATCTTCGGGAAATAGTAAACCAGGTTCGAACCTCCAAGCCAGCCTTTGCAATCGGGAAAAAGTTTGCAGATGTGTTTTTCTTCTTTTAAATATAATAAGACTTGTTATGAAGTGTAGAAAAAAAGCAACATTGATTGAAATATTTAATGATACAATATTTCGAAACTTTGTATTAATGTCACCACATGTTTGTTTGTCATACGTAATGGAACATTTAGATACGTAAACGAATCTTTTCATATGCAAAAGAATGCTCAAAGTTAAGACAGAGAATATAATTATCACCTGAGTACTAAATTCAAAGTCAAAGTAGAACAGAAACAGCGTTTGTAGTGGATATGAATGTCATAATTATATTGAGAATATTTATACATCGCTAAAAAGACCTTAGCAGAAGTCCTTGTGGTAGCTCACTCGTAAGGTGTCGGACCTTAAATCATAAGGTTATGAGTTCGAATCCCATCTAGGTCAATGCTTCTTTAAAAATTATATTTTCCGCAATGCATGAAAAATTATATAAAATAATAATTAAAATACATCAGTTGTATATATATATATATATAACATAATCGTTGCAGAACATATTATTTCATATGTTTAAAATATAAAATCTGAGATAATTTTCACAGTAGGTCGGTATTATATATGAGAATGTTAAATGCAAGTTAGAAAAATCGTTTAATAGCAATAAATAAATTAGGTAGTGTATTTATTTGTAGCTATTTGTCATTCAGATGTATCTTCTCAATATTCTCAATACAGCATGTCATTTACATTCGTGAAATACAGTATATTCTTACGGATATAGAAAGTGTGTAAACAAAGTCGGATCCTGCTTCAAGACACATAACTTTTCCCGATCCCCTTAACGTCACGGGAAGAAACACAAATTCTCTTTAGAACGGAATATCGTTACTTAGAGTCTCATTCGAATACGTTGTATATGCTTTTGTATATTCATTTCTCTCTCTCTCTCTCTCTCTCTCTCTCTCTCTTTCGCTTTGTTTATGTGTTGCGGAAAATCCCAAGTTGAATACAACATTTGCAAAGTATATGACCATCAGTGTCATGGAATACCCGAAATTGAAAGTCGTGTTTCTTCTGGTTGGATTTGCGTGTTCATGTTAGCTCACTGGTAGAGTACGGGCTTGTTAATGAGGTCGTCTTGAGTTCAAAGCCTGCAGAGAATTATTATTATTATTATTATTATTATTATTATTTTGTAGAATTGCACAGAAATCGGATTCAAGGAGTGGTTTACTTCTAGAAATATTTTCAGAAGCGTTTAGGTAGCCCTGACAAGGACTGTTTTCGGGAGTTAAGGCGGGGACATTAATATTGTGTCCAATACCCTTCTGAATTTATTACACGCTCCATTCTTCTGGGCATGGAATCTATTAAATGGGTGACAAATTTATCTCCTTCCCCTACCTCCAGCTATGCTTCGGAAACAAGATGCCACAGGTCATCCTGGGTTCTTGGTGGATCTGCCTCAGGCCACAGTCCCTTAGAGTGCCCACACATTTCACTTCTGCCTTCACTTCTGCCCACATATTTTCCATGAGATTGAGGTCTGCTCCACGAGGCGGCCAGTCAATTAAATCAATCTCAGGCTGCCCTGCGAACCATTCCTGAACCACACGGGAAGTATGTATTGGCGACTGGTCTTGCTGGAACTGAATTACACCATCAGGCTGAAATACTCGTACAGATGGCACCATGATATTACTCATAATATCTAAGTACTGAGCACTGTCCAGGTGTCCCTCTATTCTGTGAAGCTGTTCTGCTCCGCGCCTGAAAATCCAACCCCAACATGAAATAGATACATGGCCACTGCGATTTCAAGCAGCAACACATCCAGGGTCATATCGGGTGCCTCTCGGGCGATACACAAAACGGCGTCCCTCATTTGATGTTGTGAATATGGATTCATCTGAGAAAACTACGTTTTCCCAATTGCGACCCACATTCGCCTGTGCAAACGCGAGACGGTAAATTTTGTGGTCGTCTGAGAGTTTTTCCTTCACGGCAGCAACACAGCCACGTAACTCAGCATGACGAAGCCTTCCCAGAGCTGTATGCTTACTACCAGGAAGAAGAGAAGCTTCCCTTAGCTGTCTAGACGTCCTTAGTGGGTCTAACCGGGCTTCGTTTACTAATCTCGCATCTTCGGCTTCGGTTGACACATGCGGACAACCAGAAGATCGTAAATTACCAGTTTGACGTGTAGGACCATATTTCCGAATCCATCGCCTTCCTGTAGAGGCCGGGACACCTACTCGCCTGCTAGCTGCAGTTGCATAATAGCCTTCCAACTCCCATAAAGTAATTACTGCTGTACATCTATCCATAGTTACCAATGTTCTGAGCTGTGAGCAGGAAGCAATAGGTAAAAGCTAGTACCTGACGTGTGGTTGGTCAATTGCACGACACGCCTATGGTGGGGAACGACTTGGTCAACGACTCGCGAAAGAAATCTGAAAATGGTGCGCCGTAATAATAATATTAAAAACAGTTTTTATAAAGGAGTATTAATACATACGAAAAGCTGTTTAAAGAATGAATTGTTATACTGACTTTACACGTATAAAAACATATACCATATACCAAACAGATTGAGCGATATGATGATAGCTGTATTGAGACGAACACTTTCGAAGTCCAACTTCGGGTATCTTCTGAAAACAGTAAACTAAAGCTGCTGGTTCGAACCTCCAAGCCAACCTTAGCAATCGGGAAAAAATGTACAGATATGTTTTTCCTTCTGTTAAATATAATAAGACATGTTGAAATGGTATTAAGTGTAGAAAAAAAGTAAACTTGATTGAAATAGTTAATGATACAATATTTCGAAACTATATATTCACACTCTCGTTTCGTCATTTTGATTTCCACACGAAAAAAATAATTTACGTATGAGCTGAGTTATATTTCAGAAGCAGCTTCCGAAAAGCGGTCATGTTAGCTCAGTAGTACACCCCCGAGCGTTTAAATCGTGAGTTCGATACCCGTTCAGGTGAGATTCTTTTATGATATTCTACTTTCCTCAATGCATGAAAATTATGTAAAATAGTTACATTACAATTCATCAGCTGTATATATCAGTTGAATATATATATTCATATCATCAGTTGTATATATCAGTTGAATATATATATTCATATCATTTCACGACGTAAGTAATTCTTATCTTTAAAATATAACATTTGAGGTATTGACAGAACGTCGGTATGTTATATGTGAATATTAAATACAAATTAAGAAAATCGTGTAATAGCAATAAATATTTTTTCTAAGTTATGTAATGTATTTATTTGCAGCTATTTTCATACGCAGGTAATTTCTCAATATTCGCATTACAGCATTTAGGTAGAGCATATCGAAAATCGGATCGTGGTTCAAGACAAAAAACTAGCTAGCCCCAAACTGTCACGTAAGAAATTCACGAATCGCAAAAGTAAAGAGAAGAGATTGAGAGCGGTAATACCTTAATCGTTCTCTCTCAACTCTCTCTTATCTGCATTTATACATATAAAAGTGTATGTATGTATGTTCCAACATAACTCATGTATGCCTAGAGCAGGGTTTCTCAACCTAGGAGTCGTGGCCCCTAGGGGGTCGCGAAGATAAGCGGAAGTGATAAATATAGTTAGAATCTAATACCGGAAATTATTTTGAATTTTGTTCTGAAAGGCATACTTTTATTTTTTATACATACTGTAAAGAACAATAAAAAATAAGTCTACTGAACATTTTCAAAGGGTGCAGAGTTGTTTAAAAATGAATTTAAATGAAAGACTTATGATATGATTGTAATGAGAATTGTATATAGGAATACTAGAAAAATACACATGGAACAAAACCTGCACATTGAAATACAATTAAAATTGAAACCTAATGAGATACCTAAGCATGGTGTAATTTCACTAGTGCAGCAATGCCCGGTTCAATCTTCGTGACGAACATTATGAAGCCATTTTCAACTGATAAGCGATTTCTTGTCTTTGTTTTAATGTTTACCATGAAAAAAAAAAACTTTCGCACAAGTACGATGTAGCAAATGGAATTATTACTTTTAAAGCAGCAGATACCAGACCAGGATATTCTTCTCTCCTCATCAGGCAGAACTTGTCCAAGTCTTCGTTACAGAAAACCAGTTGCAAAGACTTGTAGCATGATCATTCTATTATTTGGTCAAGAAGTTGTGGGCTTAGATCAGATACGTTAATGGCCTCTTCAATGAAGGAGTTTAACATCCATCTTGAACCAGCACCTTCGTCGTTGGGAATATAGATAGTACAGTTACTGTATCCACTGTCAATGCCGGGCGCCGAAAAAAGGGGGCACAAATTTCGGAGGAAGTGTGTTACTCATGTTAGGAAAGTAGAGATGCATGCGAGACAAGACGAGACGAGAAATAGAAAAGTCTCGTCTCGTCTCGCAACCTCAAACGTTGGTCTCGTCTCGTGTAAGGTCTCGTCTCGCAAATGTGAAGTATCGTCTCGCGTCTCGCATAAAATTTTGAGTCTCATCTCGCGTCTCGCGCGAGACTTTCTCGCATGGTCTCGCAGTCTCGCATATATTCTAGGTCAAAATTTTGCAATGTGTTATTCTATGGCTGTTAATGAATGATGATGTGATATTCTGTCCGAAGGCAGGTATTTGACCTAAAAGTCCCTTGGCAAGGTGAGTGGAGGTTTGCAATTGCTTTCCATGGGATGAATGTTCATAACATCCTAAGGAAACGGAACCTAGAGTTCAACATGGTATCCGAACTTGTGTCCCCTCCGCTCCAAATTAAAAGAAATGTTGTGCTGAAATTTGATCGCTGGACCATTAATTTTCGTCAAATTAATAGCATAATTTACAGCAAAATTAGCATAAATTGTTGCTGTATCCAACATTGTTTTCCAACTTAGAGGTGTCCAGCAATATTTGGCTCTTCTAAAATATCGTCGCCACTATCAACATTTACACGTTTTGGTCGTTTCCTTGAAGGGTGATTTTCCAGTATAAAGATGTTTTTATACCACCAAAAGCGCTTGTACGCAACAAAAGAACTCCTCACAACACAATACGACGCAATTCTTTTGGTTCGTTCGCGCTTGTAGCAATGTTGGATTATCGCATTTGATCAACTTTCGCTTTCAACTTATACTGCCAGATCTAGAAAATAAAATTACTGACAGATATAGGGCCATTCCTACCATCTCCCACGAAACCTATAGGGACATCCTGTCAAACCAGTATTTGAATTAAACTTCCGAACTAGAGTGGGATGTTTTTGATAAATATATAGAAAGAAAATACTTATTCCATGTAAAAATATCATGTTATTTCTGAGAGCCGGGCCGGGGATAAACTTTGGCGAGAGGGGATTTCCCCGCCATCCCCCAATATTAATCGTTAGTAGTAATGTGAAAAAGACAGAAACAACAGAAATATCATATTTCGCAGCAATAGGGAGTCTCATTCGCTTTTCAGACCAAAAATAGAAGTTCATGTATTCATGCGCGCCCGCGTGTATTTGTTTGTGTCGCAAAATAAAGTCCTAAGTCGATGCTGTAATAAATTTCAAATTTACAAAGCTTTTCTTTTTTAGAAACTAAAGAAGGCTTTAATTCTGAAAATTAACCTTGATTAATACTAAATCTCATAAAATGTCTATTGCCCCAATCACTTTTTTTGTTCCTGGAGGCATTAACGCTCAACTTAGAAAACTCAATAAATGTAAAATTACTAAATATACAATTAAATGTAATTCATAAATGTTGCGAGACTGCGAGAAGTCTCGCGATACTTCTCGTGTGAAACTTAACCGAGTCTCGTCTAGCGTCTCGTCTCGCATGGTTTACTCTCGTCTCGCGTCTTGCATAAAATTTTCACTATCGTCTCGTGTCTCGTATCACAAATGCGAAACGAGACGAGACTTCTCGCGTCTCGCGTGCATCCCTATAGGAAAGTGCATGTGCACATGTATAAAATAGAAGGAAAAACGTAATAAAATGTGCTCAAAATCAAGGAAAGGCAGGGTTTACTTTTGAAAATTTTATTGAGCTTCGTGCCAACCATGGTGGCGCTTCGCAGCTAGTCTGTCGACCTCACTCATATGTACGGAGACATCGACGTATACTTTCGCCCCGAGCGCAGATTTTCTATGCCACGGCACTGTTCACTATAAACAAGAAATGGATTCTACTATTATAGAAATAGGTATGTTAGAAATCCCACACAAGCTTATTATAAAACACAAATTATAAAAGGGTCACTGGCAAGAGGTTGTGATAAAAAGGGATTGTGATAGGAATTAGATTGAGAACCACTGGCCTAGAGTAATTTTAACCAAATTTCTTATAGTCTGAGAAAGAGTGCTGTCGGGTTAGCTATGGTGAATGAGAGGGGATATATATAAAAGATTGATAGAAAATGATCGGTATTAGTGTCGAATTCATAGTTTTCGGGGTCGCTTAGATAAATAGTGTAACTTTCGATTTCGCTTAACTCCGATTAAGCTCTCATTAGTAGGGATGGGCACGAGCGACTTTTGTTTGAAACTCGACTCGACTCGAAACAGACATCTTTGAGGTCTACTCTAGGACTCGACGCGAAAAATATCCTCCAACGCGACTCGGATGAGAGTCGAGTCAAACTAAAACGAGCCAAATCCTGTGTGTAGTCCTACCTAGACAATACATAGACAATATAATTATTCTATTATCAATTATACTACTATTACTACAAATAATAATAATAATAATAATAATAATAATAATAATAATAATAATAATTATTATTATTATTATTATTATTATTATTATTACAACACCGTGTATAAACATGAACGATAGATGATTAGTAAAGGAATACTAAAAGCTAGTTGACTGCCGACGTCGGTAGTCATGACGTCTACAAGGCAAAGACATCGTTCATTACCCTAAGCTGTAAGCGTCGGTGGACTACAGATGGTCAACTATTGACCTCTCGCCAAAAATTGGTGGCCTCGCAACGACAATCCGCGGTGGCCCCAGTTCCATTTTGAAAACTTTACTACCAGCGGCAGAGACGCGATGAAACGACAACGAACCACAAAATTACTCTCCCAAAATATGTTAAAATGTCTATATGTGTGATTTGTTTATATTTAGGTGAGTCAAAAAAAAACACAAAACAAATACCCCGGGGTGGACGCGAACTATCAATATTACGATTACTAGGCATGTGTTCTGACTTCCCCCACGGAAACGATCACAAAAAGCTTGCTTGTTGATGGATAAATCATTGACGTCTTAATTTAGCCAATCAGACAAATCCCTACATCTCGAGCTCTAGGAGGTGTTACCGTGAAGCGTTTCAGATTTATTGCTTTCTGGTGGGGTACTATCTATGTGCAAAATTTGAGCATAATAGCCGACATGCATCTTCGGTGCCTCTTATCTTTAGTACAATTTTAACCAGAGATGGTGTAGGTCAATGAAAATTTGATCCACGACCCACCATGATCCAGTATCACCCACCACCCAAAAGACCCATTGGCCCACTCTGACCCATCATCCATCGTGATCCACTCTGACCCACCACCAACTATGAACCACTCTGAACCATTGCGACCAACTCCGACCCACCAACACCCATCGACATCAACTCTGACCCATGATCCACGCCCTCTTCTCCGTTGACTAAAGAGGTTACACTTGTAATAAAACAAGACTGTGAAATTATCACTTATCGGAGTTTGAATTTCTACCGTCAATGGCCCAAGCACCTCTCTGTTACAATACTGGTGGATCTGACCTTTACGATATATAATGGCAGTGTTTCTCAACTTCCGAATTAAAATGGATTTAAATGTATCATATATAATTATTTCTTTGTTGCCTTACAGACACATTTCAGTAGAAAATAGAATGAAATTTGAAAGTCTCAAATCAAGGAAAAGTAAACCAACGTAAAAAAAGAAAGAAAAACTAATTTTCTATATCATTAAGCACCTGGAGTGCCACTCTTTATCTAATCCACCTCGAAAATTATGGATTCGACACTAATGTCGGTCTTTTACATATATATAATTTTGATGTCAGCCCCTTTCATTTCTCCTAGGAGAGCAAATGGATACTGCCACCGTTAGGACTAAATTTGGTCTTAAATGACATTAACATTTCTACCAATTAATTTAGCGACCAGTGTTGCATTTAAAAGCTCGGCGCCCCTACGCACTTTTGCTCTCGAAGCCCCCAATAACTACATATTTCTCCGCCCCTTCATCCCTAACTTAAAAATAAAACTTAATTTGAATATGCATTATTTTTTATTACATTTAAATACCACTCACTACATGCTACAGCTAGAACTACGTAACAAAAAATAACCAATGTGAAACGTGTTCTGAATTATTTTTAGATTTCTTACGCTATTATTATACATATTAGAACAGTAAAAGAGGATTGTTGATGAAATAGTATACTTGCTCTTGATTTTTAACTTTTTCATACGGAAAAAATTAAAATATTATTCAAGTTTTAAACTTTGCACTCTGCAAATATATTGCCCTCTAGGCAATGGGACTAATGTGAAATGTGGACTAATGTTGACTAATGTGAAATGCGGCACTGTTAGCGGCGCTGAAAACTTACGATTCGATTCTAATATCGGTTGATTTCGATATTTTTATGTCGCTACGTAACCACCCTGGGTGCTAATTGGAGCTTAATTGGACTTGAATTGGAAGTAGAACTATTCACCTAAGCGACCACGAAGCTATGGATTCGATACTAATATCGACCCGTTTCTAGCATTTTTGATATGTATCCCGACAGTACTCTTTTCCAGACTGTAAGAAATATAGTTATAATTGCGCTAGATATATCAGAATTATGTTGAAACACACACATACATCCACTTTTATATTCTGTATAAATAGAGAGTGAGCGAGCGAGCAAGAGAGAGCGACTAAAGGCATCAGCACTTCTACATTGCAAAAGCATATATCAGGAATTGAATTTAAAATCTATGTAAAAACTTTCTGCTGTGGCGTGCTTCATAAGGACAATTCCAGTCTGCTCACGTGACCTTTGGGGTTCATGAATTTCTTGCGAGCGTTGCGACTTTGGATTCTCTGTTTAAACCCTCGGTTTATGCATCGAATAAGTTTTCAAGAACATAAATGACATGCTGTATTATGAATGTTGAGAATTACCCTCTATAGGACAAATAGCTGCAAATAAATACACTACATGATTTATTTATTGCTAGTTTCTTAACTTGTATTTAACATTCTCATATATATAATACAGACCTACTGTGAACACCTACCTATTTCAGATGTTATATTTTAAACATAATAATTACTACATTCTGCAATGATTATGTTATATATATACAACTGATGTATTTAATGTCATTATTTTATATAGTTTTTCATGCATTGCGGAAAATATAATTTTTAAAAGAGCATTGACCCAGATGGATTCGAACTCACAACCTTATGATTTGAAATCCGACAGCTTACCAGTGAGCTAACACAAGAATTTCTGCTAAGGTACTTTTAGCGA
The DNA here is from genome assembly GCF_964235325.1 of Thermobia domestica. Lineage (NCBI taxonomy): Eukaryota > Metazoa > Arthropoda > Insecta > Zygentoma > Lepismatidae > Thermobia > Thermobia domestica. The sequence continues at coordinate 112,644,669 of NC_137457.1, read as the reverse complement.
TGGATAACGGTTCTCAAGAAAATTATGACATTCATACCCACTAGAAACGCTGTTTTTGTTCTACTTTGACTATTATTTTAGTACTCAGGCGATAATTATGTTCTATGTCTTAACTTTGAGCACTCTTTTACATATGGAAAGATTCGTTTACATATCTAAATGTTCCATTACGTATGGAGAGCTAAATGACAAACAAACATGTGGTGACATTAATACAAAGTTTCGAAATATTGTGTCATTAAGTATTTCAATCAATGTTGCTTTTTTTCAACACTTCATAACAAGTCTTATTATATTTAAAAGAAGAAAAACACCTCTGCAAACTTTTTCCCGATTGCAAAGGCTGGCTTGGAGGTTCGAACCTGGTTTACTATTCCCGAAGATACCCGAAGTTGTACTTTGAAAATTTTTGCCTCAAAACACCAATAAAGAATGCGCTCAACCTTTTTGAGACAAGGTGTACGTACGTATTAACATTACGATATTACAAGTTCCACTACGAGATCCTAATAATAAAAGAAATATTGAAGAGTATCATGTTATATTTTCTGAAGTGGTTTGGGAACCAGAAGTTCTAGTATATTTATTTCAATTCCGATTTGAGTAGAGGGATTACTGCAGAGGTGGAATATACGCTTGGAGCACTTAATAAATTACCTAAAAATCCTTCTCGCTATCCATTCTATAACGATGAATGTTATACCGGAAGCGATTGATTTCTGCCACTTCAAGTTTAGTAGAAAGGTTATAGTCGAGATAAAACATATTCTTGGGACATTTAAAAGATTTCAGAAAATTTCTTCTCGTTATTTAGTATCGTTTTAATCTGTTGTGATCAACACTAAAATCAGAAGTAGTTGAGTTTTGCTACTTTCGATTTGATTAGAAGTTTAAGAGAGAAGACTATGTTTATTCCCACAATGACACATTCATTCCCAAAAGAAGCATATTCCTATTTCACTATGTAGATTAATTTGAAGCAAGAAGTCATAGTCAATTTCTATCTGTTGCGGTTTTACCGAAAGTTAGGGATGAAGTTGTTAAGATGTTAAGGATGAAGCTAAAAGTTATTCTTGACACCCTTTATCGATTGCCGAAAACTGCTTCTTATTGTATATTAGCATTTCCGCTCTATAGTGTTCAAGGTTAAAATCGGAAATGATTTATTTCTACCACTTCCAGTTGGCGAATCACCTCCATTAACGAACTCCTTCGCGATCCCAATAAATACTTCATACCCCCTGCCACACACACACACACACACACACTAGCACGTGAATACGTGGAAGTGTACCTGGTAGTATCCACACGCTTACGGCGGAAGCTAGAAACAAACACACAGACACACACACACACAGAGAGAGAGAGAGAGAGAGAGAGAGAGAGAGAGAGAGAGAAAGAGAATCTTATTGTGCTTGTATACTAAATGCACCATTACTCACAAAAGAAAAGAGAAAAAGTTGTAAATAAAACTTTCAAAGATTGGTACCACTGCTGCGTCTAATACAAGACTTGTTCCATAATGATTGATTTGTAATATGACGTATATGGGTTTCTTAATAGTAGTATAACGAAATGCCTTCAAATTGACCACAAAATAAAAAGGTGAAATTTATATCTCAAATTTTGTAAAATCAAAGTTGTTAGGCATTATGGGAACAGTCTACAATAAAAATATATGCAAATAAATATTAATATACTTCCCGCTTTCCAGTGTGTACAAGAACGTTTAGGTTAGTGTTTGGTTTAAAAATCATAAAACTATGTAAATATACATATATACTATTACAATTAATAAAATTTAATATAAGTTGAAATTAATATAAGTTATTATTAATTTTAACTGTTCCATTTCAATTATATAAACAAGCCTTATGCATTATTCGTGGTAATTCATTAATTATATAATACAAGTAAGTGAAAAATTTCTCGTACCGTCTGAAAATGAGACTTCGGTCACGATACTTCACTGTGACGAGGCATAATCTCGTGTAAGATATTCTTCTTTACGATGTTATTCTTTATAAATAAGTAAATTATTTCCTTATTTTATATATTTGTCTTGTCATTTCTAACTGGATATAAATCTTGTTCATGCATAATATAGCTTTTTCCAACTTTCAACCGACCAATGCAATTACATACAACAGAATTGACCTACATTATAATAGTCCGATTGTTCTGATCTGAGTATGTCAAAATACAATCTATTTAAAATTTTATTATTTTTCAATTTCTTATTGAATTATGAATATTTTTAGTGTACAATCAACCAAACAGTGTATGATTGACTTTTGGCTAATATTAGAAAAGCTGTTTGAACGCTATACGCTATTAATACTATATTTTACACAAGTATAAAGAAAAAGGTTTTTATACAAGAGAATATACAAGAGAATAATGAGAATATTATAAGAATTTTGAATTGCAATAAAATCATTTATTCTTTCTAAACTAATAATTGATAATTTATTGATACATATAGGTAACCACCAGAACATAGAAAATATCATCATGATGGTTGTGTTCATGCGTCTCAAACTACTTCTAACATATTGTGTTGGTAAAATATTTTAAGGGCTTTAAATTTTAGTGTTTTACTTTAGCCTTTTTATGACACTTTCAATTATTTTAAATTATTCTATTTAAAAACGTAAAATACATTATTCCTGGACACTTTATGATAATGATTCTAAAAATTAATTTACGGATAACAATGTACTAATCTTTGTGATTATCGTGCTTGCTTACTTTAGATAAATTGGGTCTTGCAAATAAAACTTCATCACACTCAGTCGCATCATCTCCCGCAAGAGACATTCCGTCTTTGTATCTCTCATGCTAGTGACTATATTTGAAATAGCAGTTCATACACAAATATGTTACTGTTTTAGGTAAATATCGGTTAAAAAATGAAAACAAAGTGCAACACTAAATAGGAAGAAATACTTTTTACCTCTTAACGAAATTCATTTCCTTGGTAACTGAACAGCCGGCATTTTCCGAAAGATGTAACTACTGCCAATTTAATCTGCAAAGCAAAACTAGTTGCCTGAGATATGCTTACATCTATATGTAGTAAAGAAAAGTAGGTTTCAGTATTGTCAACCACGTATAAAAAATCATGAAATAATATTTTAAAAATTCTTTGTCTTCTCCTGGAGATGTAAAAACTGAATAGGAAGAGTGTACATGTAGCATTTACGGAAAAGAAACGTGAATGAATATAAACAAAAAAGTATCAATTCTTAGTCAAATGTTCCAAACCAAACAATGTCTTTAAATCTTTCTCGGGTATCAAAAAATTTCATCCTGCGTTTCTACCGCCACCAAAGTCAGTTCTAAGCAATAAAGTACTGAGATAAAAACAACATTTACACAGTTTGGAAGAATGCACGTCATTGAAATTCTCTCAAATCAGTATACAGCGGGTGGAGCTCACTAAAAATCACTAATACACAAATGCAACGAAAAATGTATCTTCCTCAAAACCTAGAAAATATCAAGAGGAGATATTGGAGGACTCTTACAAGTCAGATGAAGAAGTAGTGTTCAGTTCAGATTCTGAGAAGGAATCAGAGGGAGAATAGATATAAACAAGAAGAGCAGTGAAGTGAAGCGAGCTTTTAGTTAACGCTCTTGATAATAAGATGGACTACCTTATCTTTGTTCAATGACAAAGAAAAGGACTAGGCTATTGTAACATTTACCATCTCCAATTTGAACAATATTTTTGAAATTATTATTTCCTTTCACTACTGCTTTTAAATAGTCGTACAGTAAAATACATTTAGTCCATCAAATATTAACTCTTAAATATCTTTCTCTACCAATTTTAATATTTAACTTTTCGGAAGGTAAAAGCAACATATTGATATATATATATATTAGGGTGGTCCAAACCAAGTGCAAAAAACTCAACTTGTTCAAAATAATCTCTCTCGAGCTATAAGCTACATAACCGCAAAATTTCAGCCCTATTGCTCAATATTTTCAGGTGGCTCCCTTTTAAACCTTTTTGTTCTTGTATTATTACCAATGATCTAATCCTAGAATTTTATGGAGGTATACACTGGACCGTTTTAAAAATATTGCTATTGTCTAGCTTAGTATATACTCATTCATTTGTAAATATAAAGCAAATATCTTCACTATAAAAATATAAGGTGGGTAATGGTTATACACCCCGTTACATTCCTGTATACTACATTATAAGTGTTAAGACTACAATGTAATTTAAAACAGTAGTTATGATAATAGCCGGATAGATATAAGTTCGTAGCTTTCGTTATGATCACTAGATGGCAATATAATACTTTTTCCACGAAGTTTTTGAATTATTAAACAAATTTTGTGGTGAATGATGCAGCTAAAGTGGTGTAAGTTTCATCCAAAAGTATAATTATGAATAGACAAAGGACGAGGAACAGAAGCAGTTTAGTTTTTCAGTGGAAGAATACCATGGTAAAAATGTTCCCGTTGCACTGAAGAAAGCGTTTTTGTAACTTGACGAAACTAATACTAACATTTTGTTCTGAAAGTTTTACAACAACTAACAAGAAAAGGCGAAATGGAGCGACCTGTAAATATGACTTAATTGTACTGAAATTTTGTTAGTTATTTTTAAACATCAATAGGAATAAAATAACCTTGTGGACACCCAACTACTGTTAGTTTGCTTTTTGGACTACCCTAATACCCAAATTTCCGTACAAAATTGTAACTGTATTTCTTTTGCTTGAGTAATTTGGATAATGTAAACGGATCTGAATTTACTCCTTCGACTGGAAGATAGTTTATGATTTACGAGGCAAGAACAAAACTCTATAAATGTACTTTCTGTATGAAATAACAAAAGATTTTTTTTCTAATTGTGAGTATTAGTTTGTTACTTTAATTTTCTGTGTAGTGAATTTTGCCAAAAAAAAATATGTATTGTTTTTAGATAGTCATATTACTTTATTGCAATATGCTTTGTCCTTACAAACATACAGTAAATACAATCATGGCAACGTTCTCTCTACACACACTATTTGTGCAATATCAGGGATTACTTACTGATCAGGTGGTAGTTTTAGAAGGACATCGTTTGCTAGGGAAAAATAAATTTACTTTGTTTAACATAGGGCCATATGATCACGCGAAATACGGAAGAAGATATGATGAATATGACTTCGCAACTAGTTATCAATTTGTGAGAAATGAATAAGATGAGAGTCTGACTGGTCTTGCACGCGTCCGCGTTTTCACTTTTCAAGAAAGTGTTGAGCCAGTAACATATGCAAGTACTTATCAAATATATTGCTAAACGGTAACTTAGGAATTGATTCATTATCAATTGTTGGATCCTTACACATTACCCTTCGTCGGCATTCTCGTCGGGAATAGGACAATCATCTTGTGTTTCCCATTCATTTGAGGTTTCCGAAAATTCAGAAAAGGAGATGGAGTAACCGGACTTGGTAATCTATACTCTGTGTTGGCGCTTCTTCTCTTGGCGATTCTGACATTGGAGCATGATTTACGTCTGACAAAATTAACTTGGGTATTTTCTTTTGAGCTTCATCTTGAGTACCACTAGATGGACTGGAGTTTGAAAGCTGAGAAGAAGCAGGAAGTTGCCCATCCTCACTTTATTGATCTCTTGTAGGATTCTTACCAGGAAATTGGTCTAATCTACCGTGAAGCAAACCTCCATGTTAATATTCTTCAGTTAAGAAAGACCCGAAGTCTATGAGATGGATAGAAACTTGTCTACTAGGGATGGTTATTGTTAGTTGGAGAAATTTACACTAATACCAGCTCTGATCCCGCGGGAGGATGTTTTATTCTATTTCCAGCGGGTTTCTTTGGAAATAGTTCAGGTATGTATAGTATAGTCAGTACCAACGGCCGCTGTAGGTCTGACACATGTGTGTCATCGGTGCCATCCTTGGCCAACCTGTTATGTTAGCAAGTTAGAACAAGGGAGTTGGGAAGGACAAGAGATAAACTACTATAGGAAAAGTGATACTTAGAGTTTTCTACATGACTCTACCAACTTCTAAGCCAGTGAGATCGTTAAGAGCTCCGCTCGAAGTTTGATCAACTCGGGAAAACTTGTTTCTGCACATAAGGTGACAAAGAAATGTAGGTAAGATATATTTACAATGTAAGGGATGTTGTAGGAGAGAGAAGTATGGTTTCAAATTTTTGGATTCTTACATACAGCGCACCAGGTGGAAGAGACGCTATATTTTGCGTAATAGGAGTATATAATTATGATTCTTTAGCAGCTGAAGTGTCTTCTGTTTCGGAAGGACAACTCGTAACGTCAGCGGTAGTACGACTAACTCATGGAAAACAAGCTCATTTCTTGTTGTTTGCATTGCGCCGTTTTCCTCTTAGACTTAATTTCGTAATATTTTCATTAATCAATAGAACGCAATTTTTAACAAATCTACCGGAATCTCTAGAAGCAAATAATTTTTTGTGTATGCTCACTGGGAACGTGAACACTTCGATTGAGAATTTCGGCATTTTCACCACTCAAACTCTCATGCCAGATATGGCTTCGCGAAAATCGGTCTAAATAGTAAGCAATTACTGTCTTTTCCTGTGATAATGTTTTGTAACTTATTAATTAATTTGATAGGTAAAACTTTGGTATAATCTAACACGATCTCGTAAAATTGCCAGTATATATAAACGTAAGAAATCGGTTACAACCATAACGTTGTAAGCACAATATCCTGACGAAGCTGCAGCAAAATCTATATTATGTTTTGTATTATTACCAAGAAGGTATCTGAAATAACAAGAAACTTTTACAATCCTTGTTGATTTACTTATCGACGTTGCAACTAAATTCTAACACATTCTTTAACAAATGAGGGTGGCAATTATTGTTATTCACATATTTTGAAATCAAGAGGTATACTGGAGGTCTGAAATCACATACAGTTGAGGTTCTGTGCAGTCCTACTCACACCTTAACACTATATAGAGGTTACATATATGTAACATTGGGATTTTACTTCTTTATATTGAATACAATGGTCTTTTGCTGCTAATACCCACTGTAATACACCTGTAACAGTACGCTCAACACTATCTAGTGGATTATTGCTGAACTTCTTGTCATTTTTTTTCTCCCAGAAGTACTTGAAGCAACGTGTTTGTACAAGACGGACGCCATGGCCGCAAAGGTATGTTGAATTGAGGTTTTAGACTGTAATTTGGAAGTAAGGTCACAATTTAGAATATTTTATTATTTTCAAGTATCAGGGAGAGTTTGTTGGCAGTAGAAATATAGAGTGGAGATGATTCAGTTATTGTGGGGGACTCTGAAATATGTGTTACACATGTGTAACATTGAGCTTTTAAGCTTACACAGAAATCTACACTCTGAAGAAATCCATAATAAGAAGTGTAGCAGTATCATTAATTATAAAAAGACTTTTTGTAGAGAAATTTCTCTATTATTGTTGAGAGTTTTGTGTATATTTATTATTAAAGCATTTGTAGTTAATTTGCGCCTAATTATTTGTTGCTATCCTTCATTTTTATGTACAATTTCTTTATACATTTCGTTTGATTTTGATACACACAAAAAGAGAGATACATACATACACACACATGTAAAACGCACAAGCAGATGCATTTATGTATGTGCATTAACTGAAAATTACTATTTAGTACTTATATGCGTTCTTTTCTGATTTCAGGTTAATGTACTGGATATCTTGGATGTGTTGGATGATCCCAATCTGTGCGATTTGTCTCTTCTAGGGGAAGATGAGAATAACGAGGAAACTCTGCTTTTTTGCAGCCCAGTTGATGTTGAGTCAGCTGCTTCTATTCCTGTCGACATAGATGTGAATGAACAAGTTCTTCGGCTTCAGTGGAAGAAAGGAAATTTCAGTCCACATATTCATACATTTATAGAAATCTCAGAAACGTCCCCAAGTGCGCCTTCTACCCGTTTGCAATATTTTAAGTGTTTTGTCACAAATCAAATGATGGAATTTATTGTTGACGAATTAAACATTTATAGTGAGCAAAAAGATGGTGTTTCTTTGAATACAAACATATCAGAACTGGAACAGGTAATAGGTATGTATCTAAGAATGGAACTTTGGCGAATGCCCAGCGTTCGCAGTTATTGGGAAGTGAACATGGCATACAGTCTGGTATCTGATGTTAAGGATCGCTACAGGTCTCAAAAGATTATTTCTTGCCTCCACTTCACCAGTAATTTGATGGCAACAGATAAGGACAAAGAGGACGAACTCTGGAAAATTAGGCCTTAGATGAATAAATTCCAGAAACAGTGCCTGGCTAATATTTCAGAAGAAAATCATGCCATAGATGAAATGATGATATCTTTCAAAGGTAGAAGCCATTTAGGGCAATATATGCAAAACAAGCCTACACGTTAGGGGTTCAAGATGTGGGGAAGAGCTGGAGCATCTGGGTTCTTGTACGATTTTGATATATATATCAGGGTGAATCAGCTGGTTCCACAAAACACAGGGGGGAAGTAGGAAAGGGGTTGGGTTATCAAGTGGTAAGGCAACTAACAGAAACTTTACTAGAAACCCACTACAAAGTTTTTGCAGACAATTTCTTCACTACTGATATTCTTGTTCAGTCCTTAATGAGCAGAGGATTTTATTTCATAGGCACCATTCGCCCAAATAGACTAATAAATTGTCCACTTCCAGATATGAACAAACAATCAAAAAAGAAGGAGGGAGTTCAGTGGCCAGTCTTGTTGATTCCGCTGATCAGTTTGTTCCGGTCAGTTGGTTCGACAATAAGGCAGTTAGTTTGTTGTCATCATTTGTAGGTGTTGAACTGCAAGACACAGTTCGTCGATGGGATAAGGCCAAAATGGAACATGTTGAAATTGGCCGACCAGCTATAATACATTCCTACAACAAGTTCATGGGAGGAATTGACCTATTAGATATGTTGTCAACACTCTACAAGTACCACATAAAATCTTGTCGTTGGTACCTTTATATATTTTGGCATCTGATCACAGTTGGAGTTATCAACGCCTGGATCAAGTACAGTACGGAATGTCACATGCTTGAACAGGAATCCATTCCACTACGGAAATTTTATGCTGAGGTTGCCAGCGGACTGGTTCTCGCAGACAAAGGAAAATCGAAAAGAGGACGACCAAGCAAAGGTTATATGTCAAAAACAAAGAAACGCGCAGCTGCTACTGTCATTCCTGTGCCAGATTGCCAGAAAGACAAATTTGATCACTGGCCAGTGTGGAAAGAAACACGAGGACGGTCTAAAATATGCATAAAGTTGAATTCATTTGTATGGTGTGAGAAGTGCCAGGTTATCTCTGTTTTAATAAGAATAAACTGCTTGCGATGATTCCATACATAACGTTACTTGAGTGAACGTTCAAAAACGATCCACAAATTCATGTTTTCTGTGTTGTTTTAGCAATTCCACACTTCTATTTTTATATATTCTGATTTTGCACATTAATACCCAATGTTACATATATGTAACACCCCATAAATTATGGGGAAAATGTAAGTTTGCAGAAAATTGTTATATAACAGATATAAAACATGCAAATAAACCAGTTTTTATGAAAAAAATATTTTTGCCTCTATGATATCACACTCTGGGTATTATAGGGTTAAACGCACAGAGGGTTTCAGCCCCTCTGCTGATTCCGCATACGTTAGTATATATTCTTGTAAGACATCTCCTCAGGCTTATTAGCTACTTAGTAAGAAGAGAGATGAAAGATACCGAAATAAGAGGAATGGTTAGCAACTTTAAGCGCTGGCCAGTCTAGCCTTTTGTGTTTCCACGTTACTCTCGGATTCTCTCTTACATAGATTCTTCGTTTAAAGGATTCATATATTTTAGGAAATTCCATACAATATCCTAAATAGCTAATATCATATACTTAGAGCATCATTTTATGTACTATGTTTGGTAAAGAACCAATTTTACCTTTAGTCAACAATTCAGTTTCATCAATGTGTCCACGTACATATTTTAATTCCTTTTTTTATGCTGTACTTCTTTAATTGGTTGGTTATAACCCGTTTTACAAATCTCACTCCAAGGTCGTGCGATATGTATTATTAGTTATTATTTTATGTAATGTATATTTTTACTCAGAATAATTAATTTAGACATATTAGCAACATCGATCAAGTACCTGTCGAATGTTTCACACTTTAGACAAATGAGTAGAAATTTTGCTAATTCTCTTTCAGATCAGTCGTAAATTCTACCTTCACGTAGGATTGCAAGACATTTTCCTCAGACTACTGTGTATTTCAGATGTAAAGCATCACGGGCAATAGCCAATGGTGCGCGATATTCCGCGCGGTGTTGCCGGATCATGGACTCCCCTTTCCCTTCTCGCTCTTCCTCCAGCTGAGATTATGACACATACATTTGCAACATTATTCGCAATGTAAATATACTATTCCAGCCAACTCAAGAATTTTGACTGTGCATCCTAGAAGTATAGATAGCAATGAAATTACTTACCTATTAACTTTTCCAGTGGATATGCTAAACACTCGTCTTCAACACTACTTTCACTATGTCAGTTAATATTTCGTCATTGTCTGAATCTGAGTCTTGTAAATTTATTATCATGGGCTAAAAAAATGTAAACACAAAAAAAATTCTTCGAGACTGATTTCGTAGCACTTTATTTTTTATTTTTAGTTATTTATTTTTTTTAAAGAAGGCTCAGCACTTGTACTCGGTTTGCTTAAAGACATTGTCAACTATAATTTTGGAGAAAAAACGAACTACAACGAAAGAAAGTAACCCAGACACTGCTGAATTCTGTTTATGCTAGAAGAGAACTTACGTTCCAACACAACTAACACCATTGTTTCCTTCTCAGTTTTCATAACAAATAACTTTCTTGGGCTAGGTCTAAGTCACACAAAAACAATCCGTCTGATTCCTTAATGATCGAGTTTGTTTTGGGTTACGATAATTTACGAGACCATTCAGACGCCTGGTGCTTTTGAATCCCTGCTGGAGGAGGAAAGAGGGAATAAGTGGTCGCATATATGTAAGGTAGTGAAACGTGAAGAAAAAAAACACACTGCGTTTTTTCTGTCGAGTAAGGAAAAATTTGTCCCGAAGTAAATTTCAAAACAATATTACGAACTTCCCATACTTTGTTCTTACGATGTTAGGCATATTATATATATATAAATGAATCAGATTCCAAAGGCGTGTAGCCACGGGGGAAAAGGGGGCTTTGTCTTTCCAAACTATTTCCAACTCCAAAATGAGGTTCGTGGTATGTGTTTAATAAACTTATTTAATAATTAATGCAAATGAGGGACGTTTATAATAAAATATGATTTTTAAAAAAAATCAAACATCATCAATGCGGTTTCTGTACCTAATTAAAACAACTAAAATTAACCATATGCTTTATATTCTCATTTCCCTAACTGAGAGCACACCGTATGAACTCTATTAGATTATTGCATAATAATATCTGAGTTGATATTTTTTCGAGTTTTTTTTTCCTTTACTGTTTTAACCCATATAAATACAAAGTCAGATAAACAGACTGCTATAAACAGCATTTGTTTTCTTATGAATAGGTTATTGATTCATCTACAATCTGGTTTTCAACTCAGTACTGTCAATATCCGTCTTTTGATAAGGTAGCATCGTGAAAATATAACATGTGTATAGTATGTATGGTGAGTTAAAATGCTTTCATATTCTGAAAGAGATTATTTTTTCTCTTTTAAATGTGTAAAAAGCTTTCCTCCCCCTCAAAGTAACGTTCCCCTAGAACAACCTGCTGGTTGCACCCATGATTATTCTGTAATAAAAGTTGAGTTCTATTTCCAAATTGAAAAAAATCCACTGGAAATTAGACGCGGGACTCATCGCTCGTTTTACTAATTGTTTTATATGGAAACCTTTAAAAGCGTGTATCATAACAACCAGTTGACATAAAAAGATGTAGTTTTCACGTATGTGTTCGTAATTCTTTTCTCTACTTCGTAAAGTGAGCAGTTGATGTGCTAATACAATATTTCGAATAAGCGCCGCTGGTATTGTCAAGATTCGCAGTAGCGCGAGAAGTCAGCGTGCGGACTACTTGTCGCGAATTGTCAACACCGTTCAAAGCCAATTGGACGCCGCGTGAAGCCAACTCAAGGCCATGCCGCTTATCATCTGAAATCTGTTATAATATATACCAGCTGAAAATGAAACAATCTTAACAGTTGGAAAAATAAAATTCCCTCGTTTGGGTAGTAATAACACTAATTTTATTGTCGCCCTCAGACGGAGGGATACGTTGATGACAAGTCATTTCTAAATTCGAAATTGAGGCGTTTTCTAGGATTAATTGCTTTATCGGATCAGTATAAAAACTAGGTTTAAATACCTGTTCAGATTTCACAATCAAACTAGAACAATGTTTATGAGCAGTTTCTCCTGGTGCTGAAACTGGTTCTTGTACACCGTAACTTCCACCTCTACTACGTGCATGTGCAAAGAGTTCATTTCTCATTACCATTGACTTGTCTGCAGACACCCGGGGTTTAACATGCGTTGGGGTAGACGTGTATATGACACTATTCATTTCTTCATGTTCTAGCTCCGTACACAGTTTTTGTCTAAGCTCAGAATCCTCTATCATGTCTCCTCCAGCATCAGTGGAGGAACCCACACTACTGAGTGGGGATAAAAGTTATTTCCGGTAGACCTTGCCTTCCCACATCTGGATACATTTTTCCTTAGTAGCTGGATAGTCAACATTGCTAGGTTTAGAACGAGTACTAACTTGTGAAGTAGAACTTCTAGAACCCATCTGTAAAGAAGATGGTACTGGTAAAGGTTCTTATTTCTCTCTCTATTAAAACCAGGATAGAAGCGTTGTACTCTACATTTCAAAAGTCTTCGAATAGTTTCATGATATCTTCTTTCGGGAACGAATTTCTATAATTTTCTTCTTCGTGTCCTTGCTCCTTACTTTCAGACTGATAGCAGGGTGGACAGAAGTGACCGTATTATCTTTCTTATCTTTGTGTAAAGATGGTCTCTTAGCTGAAACAGAGGTAATAGAATCATCATCTTTATTAGTATCTTGAAGTGGGAGGTGCTTGTCAGTTCGTCGGAAGGTAGACGCAATAGCAGGTTTCCAATGGAAGTAGCAGGTTTAAAATCTTTCCCTTTTGCTAAAAGATGGCGTAGAATTTAAGTCCAATTTGCTTCCATATAGACGTTTTATTTCGGGGAAGGTAACTTTTTCAGTTTGCTCTAGTTGTAATCTAAACAATCTAAACTATCCTACTAACCTCAGAATTTGACAACTACAAACTACTTAATTACGGTAATTATATTTTAAGTCTCATCCCGCCGTGTTAATTTTTGTACCGAAGTAATTATTTTATCGAACATAATAGGATTTGTCTTTGTACAAAACGTTGCCTTAAACTTTAATATCAATGTCACTTTCGATACACATCGTCTGTGGGAATCTATAAACGGTGTAGTCTTTGATTAGTAATTCATGAGTTTGTATGTCATTATAAAAGTTTCTTATGACATCACCGTACGAAATAGAGACTTTTGCGTGAAAAAATGTATGAATAATTTATCGGTTCCTTCATGCTGTCAACTGTAACTTGAGTTTTCTTATTTTTTAATTTGTATAACTAACAGTAGAACTAAGGTGTTTATTTCTGGTGTCAGATGAATTTGTAACGATTTCCTAATCTGGTCTATTTTATCATCCTTACTCTGCCTCGGGGAAGGCGAGTTATTTTGTTTACATTGAACCGACCTTCTATTTTTGAAATCTAGGTTTGATGTAGATGTTATAGTAAATAGGCCCAGCGCCTACGGTAGCGACTATGGACTCATCATTGATATCTTCATAAAGAGATTCTTTTTCGTACTGCTTTAACTCCGGCTGAAAGGGAACTCATACTTGATAGATAACTCATACTTAATAAAAAAATATATTGCTATTTGGCTTTCAGGTTCTTGTAAAGACTTAATTTCCTTTTCAACGCTACTCAGTTCTGTTCATATGACTTATTTTCTAAAACTTATAATTCTGTTTTACTTTTGGAGTCGTTACAGTATAGGGAACAACTTTCTAAGATGATTGTAACTAACAGATGCAGAAAGGAGTACCTGACCATCATTTATCTCACATTACCTTTGTTATTTCTAGTTCATAACGTAACTAAATGTCTTCCACGAAATATATTTTATCCAATCCTTATAGTTCTTCGCCCATTTTTGAATCAGCATAGTTTTGCGCAATGAGATAGGTTTTTTACTTTCACCAGCATTCTTCGTCGAAAAATTTAACACACATTGCATTTGGCGGGGCGAGGATAATGCTGTTGAATTTCAAATCGTCGCAGCGGGTGTTGGACTATAGACTTATGCCTCGAGGTTTCCAGGTAGTGTCTCTTATCCCTAAATCAATAAATTTGGGCACGGGATTGCATTTTCAGCGCCTGGGGATATATAGCCTTATAATCGCTGCCAGGTTATAGAAACATTTTTGTGGACGCCCTGTATATTTCGTAAAGACAGTGATCTTTATTTTCAATTTATACTTAATTCTGTAACGCACATAGGTTCTTTCTTTGGTGGGAATTGCTTCTTTCCCACACAATTGGACAAAGAAGTCTTTCATCGTTTTTTCATATATATATTTAAAACGTTGCTTTTAGTGAGAACATTTCAGCGAATGACTAACCATTTCAGTGTTTCTCCCTGACTCATTATATACACAGTATATATTCTATAGTTATTAGGAACGGAATTAAGTGCTTTCTTTAATCGCTTATGGAAACATTATAATAGATTAGAGAAATACGGGCTGACCAGATGTTCAGCAAGCAAAGTGGCGCCAACTGCGTTGTTTCGTAGTTCGTTATCTGTACTTTCTCACGACAAAGTTATCGCCGTGTCTAGTGCATTATAGGCAGTCGACTAAAAATTAACAAAAATTATTTTCCATATTCTGCTTGTATGTGCATACAGGTGAGTTAAGTGAGTGATTTTTGAAATGAACTGCCAACACTTTTCAGTTGATCATTGCAACCCGTAGCTTGAGCTTGGATGCTCAAAGAGTTTGACTCCAGGTCTGGAAGCCGTAACCACGCATCTCGCGTCGAGCTTCAAATGTGACTTTTTCTTAAGGGGCACAAGCTATTTAGCCGGTGAAGGACGTTTTCTTACGGCTAGCCCCAACTAGTAGTCCCAGGTCCGCAGACCTTGTGCGCTAAAAAGTTATATACGCGCCCTCCTACATCAGCATTCTACTTTGGAGAATTTCTTGTTTGATTTGCTGAAGATTCATCTTTATGCCGCAGGATTGTCGGCACAGCAATTGGATTCATCGTGGGACAATCCAGACAACTTTTCCCCAGTGCTAATCCCCCAAGTGTGTCAATGGCGTGAGAGAAGCATTTGTAGTGATATCTGAATTATAATCATATATATATATATATATATAATCGTTAAAATCGCAAGTAGGAAGTACCTGCTAGCTCACTGTTTCATGGTCATTCAGATTTGTAAGAATTTATGAAGAGTTGAGGTGGAAATTCACCATCCCTGGCAGGAAAGTGTCGACCTTGATAATGGTCGCTTCAGACACAGTTTAAACTATAGGCATGGGTAAGTCCTATGCCTATAGCCACTCCAGCCAGTCAGACAAATTATATTTGCTAAAAGTCCTGCCTCACAAGCTACAAAAATGGTCTCAGTATTTCACGAATATGAAACCAGGTTATATTTTGCTGCTATTACATTTAGTATCCACGAATTACTAAAGTACGCATTTCACTAAACCGCAAGGCAGATCAATAACACTCGGATGTGAAGTCATTGTGAAAAATATGTTTACCGAATGTACAGCTAAATGATATATATTGACACGTATGAAAGTCGTTACTTCAAGTATCTCCTCATACGGCCAAGGATTATTAAAAACGAAAATAATAGGCGGCTTTTACAAAAATCGATTGTGGTAAACATAAAAGCAAGTTAAGTTCCAGCTCCGTTTTAGAACAGAAAAATAGTAGTAAAAACTAATCAAAAGAAGGGAAGGAGGTTGCCGACAGTTATGTACTATCTCAGAGAGAAGTACAGGAGAGAAGAGGATCAAGGTTAGGTACCCAGGTATTATGTGACTGATCGTTCTGGGAATTAACTTGTAGCTAATTGAATATTGTGTTCTCCTCAAAACCGATCCAGAATAAGAGAAAATGAAAATGTAATCTTTGAGTTTTACGTCCAAGGATTATGCCGGTTAGGCTATATGTGACGGTGGTGATGAGGAATCAATGAAATGATGAAATGAAGAAGGTGGAAGTAAACGGGAGAAAACATACGAACACGGTGTTTGTTCAACACAAAGCTCAATTGGCGGGGCTAGGATCGGTCCCATTACCCCATGTATAGTGGAACGTTCTACCACTGAGCCACCGCATCCCCAGAAAAAACAGAGAATTGTGTCCATCACATTCTCATCATCGCTCCTGATTCAGTCACCGAGAGCGATGTTAGTTGATAACGTGGTTCGCGTCTCTCTCAAACCCTATCTGTGGAGTTTAACTTCCTACCACACGTTACGAATGAGCCAAAGAAAAGTAGGCGAAATACGTACTAACGAAAATGACGTAAGTGACGATAAACCTGTAGCGAAAAAATACCTGTACGTTACGGATAAAGACCAATGAATGAGTGAATGTGGTTGTATTTTTCGTATGTTTGTCTTTCTACATAATTATGGATATTTTTCAAATTCTTCATTGATTTGTTTCCTACTGTTTGGACCATTTCTATGAAAACTCATTGGTTATTTAATCGTTTGAGTAGTTGGCATTCCGGACACTAATGCTATATACGAGGTAGTGAGAAATGAGACATTTCCCTATGGGTGTCAAAGGTGTGATTCAGTGAAATTTGATAAACTAAAAAAGTCTTCGTTAGAACTTCATAGCAAGGTATATAATGGGGAACCTCTTAGTTTAAATCGAAATTAATCTCCGATGTCTTCATTCCCAAATGTAGAGGTGAATTCTCCACTCGTAGTTTAACCAGTTTCTACTTTTACTTTTATGTCTAAGGTAGAACAGGATACTAATGGGTATGAACCAGAATATAGAAATAGGTATGAACAACGTGAAGTAAAACTCACTCGGTTAGAGAATGATGTACAGCAAGTTTCTCGAAATCTTCTTGAAGTGAATCATTTGCAGGAAGAGTTGCAAATTAGACAAACAAATCTAGACACGCGAGTCGAAAAATGTCCATCTCAGGCGGTTGGTATTGAGAAAAGAGTTGATAATTTAGAGAAAAGGGGAATGTTTCTTCTGAAAAGTTATAACAACAAGTATAGACATTACAGAAAAATGCAGATGAAGGTCGCGAATCTGCGAACTCTGTTAGGACGAGTGTTGAACCTGAGCCCTTGGTGAAGGAGACGTTTACAAATGTTTATGAGTTTTTTAAGGATAACAAATATTCTCACTTATCCTCACACGATAACTGTATCCCTAATGAGTGGGATGATTACTCAAAAAGGCAGAAGTGAAATCGCCTGAGAATTTTCGAGATTGGTAGAGACCAAACGGTCCTAGTGTCAGTTAAATTTACTTTTACTCAATTGGAGACATTTCCTGTGTGGGGTAATACCTTCATGCGAAACGAGTGGAATATTTCCACTATTCCTAACGACTTTTCGGTTACTCTGAATGCATCAAATTGGCAAGCGTACCATCTTAAGTATAACAATTCTGGTATTCCTTCAGCCTTTCAAACCACTTTGAGACGTCCTGTCTTGTCTTACATGAATCCCATTAATAATGTTCCTAATTCTCTTGGTGATAGATGGATTCCGTTTAGCCGGAATACTGCATTGCTTGATCATGTACCTGTGACTTCGTCAGCTATGTATCAAAATCAGGGATATTTTCCTCAAAGGTGAACACATTAGATCCGTATTCTCCTGGTAGGAAACACAATCTTTTTCCATATAAAAATCTCAAACGTATCATTACCCCCAGTGATCTTAAAGGCTTACCAGCCTTTGATGGTGTTGGTCAAATAGACACTGCTCGAGGTTTTCTAAATGAACTTGACAATTGTTTTGACATGATGCTAGCATCTGATGTACATAAATTAATGACAGTTAGGCATTTATTAACTCACTCAGCAGCTGCATGATTGATTTAAGTCTCGAATGATATATTGCTACGAAAATTTTGTCCGATTACACTAGTTAACAAAGGTTTTGTTACATAAAAGGAAATACCTGTTCTTAAAGGAACTTTTTGCGCTGAATTCGAATATGCACTCGGTTTTTCTCCATCACGTACGATTTTCCCGTAACAGAGGAATTTTCGGAAAAATCCCTTAAAAATTTCCCTTATCGTTTATTTTACACCCCAAGATCTTGTTCCCCTGCATATACTAACATAAAAACTATACCTAAGTATACTTTGATTCATATTTAACAAACCCTCCAAGTTTCGTTATAATCGCTTTATTCTTTCTAGAGAAATAAATGTTTGTATGTATACTGTGTGTACTGTTTATTGCACCTTATAGTAATGCTTTCAGATCTCTTAAGTTGAGGTAAAACGTTTTGCTTTATTACCACAAACACATATATAAAATATAATACAATATAATTTACAAGTGTGACAATTTACAATAAACAATAATACAAATGTACCAAAATGTCATGAAAAGACAATCAAAACTATCACAATATATGAAACTTCCATTGGGTTACAAAAACGTACACTACTTCCTTGTTTTGTAAGAAATGTTGCATTCTCTAACAAGATCCCAACAATAGTCCCCCATCATTGAAGGATCCCATCGTCCCTGATACCTTTTCTCCATTGCCATTATATCTTGGTGGAATCTTTCCCCCTGTTCGTCGCTGAGAGCACCTAGGTTAGCAGGAAACAAGCTGAGATGGGAGTGCAAAAAGTGGATTTTTAAAGACATCCTACAACCCAACTCTTTGTATTTCTGTATCATGTCCTGTACGATTTCTGTGTAACTCTCAGCTTTGTTATTGCCCAGAAAGTTGCGCACAACACACTTAAATGCTGTCCAGGCAGCTAGCTCAGCACTGTTTAACTTGCTGTCAAAGCTATCATCAAGCATTAATTTCCTAATTTGGGGACCAATAAACACTCCCGCTGAAATCTTAGCATCACTCAGGTTAGGGAACTTATCTCGCAAATACTTGAAACCTTCACCAGATGTGTCCATGGCTTTGACAAAGTTTTTCATAAGTCCTAACTTGATATGAAGTGGCGGTAGTAATATCTTATTAGGATCTACCAAAGGAGCGTATTTGACGTTGCATTCTCCAGGTACGTAATTCACTCTAGGTTCCCATTCCTTCACTTCATAATGTTTGTCATCAGCTCGGCTATCCCATAAACATAAAAAACATTGGTACTTCGTGTAACCGCACTGCATTCCTAATAAAATACCAACTACCTTGAGATCACAACATATTTGCCAACAATGGTCCTTGTAATTTATAAGATTTAGCAAAGTTGACATGGTGTCATAGGATTCCTTAATCTTCACTGAGTGCGCAAGTGGTATAGAAGGTTTTTTATTTCCATTATGTAAAAGGACAGCTTTAAGGCTGACCTTTGACGCGTCGATAAATAACTCCATTCTTCTGGAACGTAAGGAATTCCTAGCTTCGCCATCAACCCAATTATATCCGTACATACGCACACATGATCTTGCATTGAGAAATAGCTTGAAAGTTGAACATGCCTTTTCCTGTACACTGATATGTTCGTTTCTGCATCCAATAAGTTCCACTGCTGGAGCCTTGATCCCAGAAATTCCGCCTCTTGTTTTGTCAGGTGCAAATCACGGACTAGGTCATTAAGTTCACATTGCCGGATGAAATGTGGCTCGCGAACACAGTCAGGGATGAACGTTGGATCCTTGGATGGACATGTTGATGTCGATGGTTCATCAAGGTCATGATCATCATCAGAGTCTTTTGCCATATCTCTTCCCAGTTGGTAGGGGGCTCGGGAAGTGGAAGTTCATCCCCGTGCGGAATAGGTCTAATTGCGGATTTAACGTTGGGATAACTTATTGTGTATTTGCTTTTTTTAGAATGTCCCTTAACAACTGTGAGACAAAAATAACAATCATTTAGATGGTTGGTGGGTTCTCTCCACACCATTGGTACAGCAAATTTCAGGAACCTCCGTTTCCCTTTGGCCCATGCGAGTAAAGTAACGCAGCACGACGCACAAATTATGTTGGGTGCCTAAGTTTTGTCCTGATCTCCCACACGACATCCGAAATATTTATAATATGCTAGTTTTATCGATGGCGTAATGGATCTACACTGTCCTTTAACTACAAACTGGCCACACACATAACAAAAACTATTTGGTGAGTTAACACACGAACGCCGTCCTCTTGACGCCATTGTACTGATCACAAACTAAACTTCTGGTCTTAGTTGGGTATAATGCCATTAAGATCAAACATGAAAGCACTCTTAGCAGCAAAGACAACTTTGAAAGTGAAGGAGTGTTAAACCACACGTCAATATAAAAATGTACAAAAAGTTCCCTCACCAGGTGTCAAGAACACAAGAAAGAAAGAAATAAGCGGGGTGAGGGGGGAAACGATACTGTAGTGGAAAATTCAGACTGCATTAGTTCATTGTTGTCAACAATGAGTCTGTATTCCATTCTTTCTTTCTTTTGCATTCCATTACATTTGATAACAAATATTGATAACCATTTCATGAACAAAACGAAAAAACTTGGAGAATTGTATATATATGTATTAAGATATACCTATACTGTACGTTTAAAAAAATATACGTTGGAAGTATTTACAGAGAGCAATACAAGTGTGTTGTTGACTATTGTAAATATTCATTTTTATGTCTGTGTTTGTAGTAATAAAGCAAATCGTTTTTACCCCAACTCAGGAGATCTGAAAGCATTACTATCAGGTGCAATAAACAGTGCACACAGTATACATACAAATATATTTATTTCTCTAGAAAGAACAAAGCGATTTTTACGAAACTTTTAGGGGTTATTAAATATAAATCAAGGTATACTTAGGTATAATTTCTATGTTACTATATGTAAGAGGACAGGAGCTAGGGGAATAAAATATCTGAAAAAGGGAAATTTTTGAGGGAATTTCCCGAACATCCCTCTGTTACGGGAAAACTGTAAGTGATGGAGAGAAACCGAGTGCATATTCTAATTCAGCGCTAAAAGTTCCTTTAAGATCAGGTGATTTTTCTCATGTAACAAACAAAAAGTTTAAATTTGTTAACTAGTGTTATTCAAACAGCATTATTGTTCTCTTCATTCTGAGAGAATTCAGAAACGTCACTTACAAAACTGGAAATATAATCGTAAAAAATTCTCTTATTGTTGAGTTTCATTTCGAAACTAGTTAATAATTATTTTAACATTGTAGAATATCCACACGAATAACTTATGGACTTAATTCTAGGCTCAATGCCTATTGAAGAAACAAAACTTCTCTTATTGAATTTTCCGAATGATCTTACTGACATTTTAAATAACGTACCTGCACTTTATGGTTGTATATCTTCCTCTTCGACAGAAGTACATTTTAATACTCGTCGAGGACAAAAACATCCTTCTGCTCGTCAAGCGAAGGTTATTAAGATACCAAATGTACAAGTGGAAAGTAGTTGTCAAACAGATTCTTGTGGTAATCAGCTTAACACGTATCATAATCGTATTTCCCAAAATAATAAGAATTATAGTCAAAACTATAATTCTAATAATCACCTTTGGAATAACCGAAATGTGAATTATTGTCTTAGACGTTTTCTAAGACAACGAGGAAGAGGCAACCAAAATAATGGTTATTCTCAAGATCGTTCTCGTCGAGAGAATGATAATACTGATCAGGATGATCGAAATAAATGCAATGAGAATAGTACTCGACAAGAATAAGATTATCGTCTAATACCGCAGTCAAGAAGAAGTGATGGTCATTCTAATTCCCAGACTGGAAACCCCATCAGCTGTCGCCTTTAGAAATGGGAGAAGGTTGCTGTGAAATGGTTAAAACCCCATTTTGTCAAATTCAAGGTTAGTTAATTCTAGTACAATATGTCCACAGACTTAATCTGTTTAACATGTTAGTTTTATTGTGGAGGATGAACCAAAGTCTACGACTTTAAAATTATTTTTCATGGGCTCCAGTGATCAAAGGCAATATCGCTGGGATTTAACTTCAATGTATAATTGATTCTGGAAGTGACGTAAACCTGATGTCTTGAGAGATTTAGAAGAAATTAAAAGAGAAATTTCTTGCAGCTAAACTTCATCCTAGTTCTAAGTTAAATCTCGGTGCATTCAGGGGGAAGGAATGCTCTCCAGTTCGAGGCTACAAAGTATTTAATCTTGGTGTACAGAATCATATTTTCGAAGTTCTTTGTTTGTACTCAAGTATCTATCATCTGACCTAATATTAGGATGCCCATTTCTTGACAATTATCAAGGAATTTTTGATCGAAGAAATCAGATAGTTCATCTTCTGGGTAATCATGGAAATCTAGTAATTTTTTCCACAGCTCAACCTCTAACTTCGTCGGTTTCTGTTTCTTCTCAGTTAATTGAGATCATTGGATATGAATCGTCATTCTATGTCGCCATTCCATTTCAAATAGTCAGTGTTATGCTTCACCTACTGATTCTAAATGTGTGTCAAAATAAGAAGTGTAGTCTCTAAAGGAACCTTGTTTAGAGGCACAACCTTCTGTTGATCCTGAACCGAACATTACGAAAAAAGATATAGAGACGTACATTCTTTCACATATTCATCGCGACTCTGCTACTGAAGTTCGACTTCCAACTCTTCTCATCAAATATCGATTTTTATTTTCAAACTATCCCCGTAGGGTACACACTCCTTTGTACAATATACAGCTTACATATGATATTCCAGTCGTTGGTCCTTATTATTCTATACCTCAAGCGATGCAAAGTGCTTTTGATTATGAAAACCAGACTTGGGTTAAATTAGATCTACCTCGTGAACAGTCCTCACCTTACAGGAACCCGATTAATTCCGTGAAGAATTCGTCAGGGGGTGTACGCCCTGTGTTGTACCAGAGATTGTTTAACCTTAAAATTATCTCACCTAAAATTCAAGTAGAGCCTGTAAATGATATTTTAAATCGAGTATCTCAAGCAGAATACTTTAGTACTTTCGACTGTTCAGCTGGATATTATCGTGTCGGCTTGGATATCTACTTATCCATGTACTAGCATTTTATACATGGAACAGTTTGTTATGTGTGTTCTTCCAATGGAAATCAAATTTGCTCCTGCAGTCTTCCAGAGTGTTATGTTAAGCTTCTTCGCCGAGTCTAGCAAGTCTTTTGTTACAGTGTATTTAGACGATGTATTAACATCATCGTGTAACTTTGAATAACATTTCCGACATCTTGAAATTATTTTTAGTATCTTTAGTAGTATTTTTAGTAGCCAAGGCAAACTTTTCTCTAAATTTACATAAATTGTATTTTATCCGGAAGGAAATACATTTCCTCGGCCATATTATTAGTGGTACGCAAGTTAAACCAGATCCTCGCCATAACCAAATCATTAGGAATTTTACTATACCACAGAAAAATACATCTTCCAGCCTAACTAGCTCTAGTAAATTGGCGTAGCCGGTTTATACCAAATTTTTCTTTTCTCACTTCTCCCTTGTAACCTTCTCAAAAAGGTTCGAAAATTTAAGATGACTACTGAAGCTTTGGAAATTTTTTATATCCTTCGTGAAATTTTGAGCCAACTTCCGCCTCGAAGTCAGCCCGATGCGGCAGCAGGGAACATTGCTGAATATCTTGCAAAAACACCCTAATGAGGAAGACATTTCTGTCATCTTGTATGCTAGTCGACCTGTAAAGCCTCCTGAATTGAAGCTAACTAGCTTTCCGCTAGAATTGCTAGCGATTTTATTTCTCTGTAAGCATTTTTCTAAGTACGTTTTCCGTCTGTCTACCAAAGTCAGCTGTGACAATGTTGCTGCTACCCACGTTTTAGACTATGTAACTTGGATGCTAGGAAGCAATATTGGTGAGCTGAAGCAATATTTTGTAAACTACTTGTTAGTAGATGACTCGTCTCATTTTGAATTTCAAGAATTCCAAGAAGCCAAGAAACGTGATCCATTGTTTAATCAAATACCTACAAGGTTGTTGAATACGTCAGAATCTTCAAAGTTCTTAGAACATCAAGGTCTTCTGTGTACGCAAAATTCTCGACCTAAAACCACGTTGCTCGTCATTCTTCAAGCATTAATTTTGAAGGTTGTTGAATTTATTCATTCTAAATATGACTTTGGTATTAGGACATGTTTGGCGATGTGTAAATCTTTATTTTGTTGGCGAAGGAGACATTTATAAAGAGTATTCAATGATTTCCCCGATGTGCCGAAAAAAGTACTCGAATTGACTTATAGCAATTAAGGCTCACATTGAGGCTCAAGCTAACGATAAAAAGTTTTTCATAGAACTTGTTAGAAAGCTACTGTATAGTAAGGGTTATTATTATGTTATAGATATTTTGTCACGAATCCTCAGTTATTTTCCCCTTCAGACGGCTCATGTCCAGGAAACTGTAACTGTTCTACAACACAGGTATTTATTCTCAATATATCCTCAATTTATCATCTCCGATCGTGGGCCATAGTTTCTGTCTAACGTCTGTAAGGAGTATTGTTAAGCATGGTATTCAACATTATTTTACGGCTAGCTATTCTCCTAATTCAAATGAGATAAAAGAGAGATCTCGGATGGAGATAAATTCTTTTGTTTTTCTCAAGAGCACTCACCAACAATCCAATTGGAGTCAGGTAATTAAAAATGAACAAGTTGTTCTAAACTATTTATATTGTTCAAGTATACAGGAAACGCTCTTCTCGTATTCATCTATAGAAGCTCTTAAATGATGTTTTCCTTGGTTCTCTAGCCTTAATTCCTTGGACATCCATTACGTCTTATCTATCTGAATTTACATCATCTTCCCCGAAGAGACAATAAGAAGGGTAAACCTCTAATAGGAATTAGCTTATAATTCCACTTTGTAATGTCCATGTCTCAAAATTCATCCTCAGCTTTCCGTAAGGAAACTGCGAAATATTTTATGTGTTATTTGGGTTCTTCCCTAATTGTTCGTCTCCTAAGAAATAGTGCTGTCCTACATAATTTAGAAATAAAGGAGATTGCAATATACAATTTTCAAAAGTTAAAAATTTTCAATTCCTTTTAGGAAAAGGAAAAGGACCTTAGAGTGCGTCATCTTCAATCATAAACTCTTTATAATTTACTCATTATAATTAATGAATTCTTTCTTGTTGTTTTACATTACCTAGTTACAATTGCTCTACTCCAAACAAACTAGCAAAAGATAATTAACGTATTGTCGTGGAGTGCGAATTGAGACAGGCTTAGCTGCCCCTTAAATTATTTAGCTCTTCTTAATAAACTTTCAATATTTAGTTGTATTTTCTTTATAAATATTCTTTATAAATTATTTTTTATATTTGCAATTTTGTCTAAAATCATAGTAGTGTATGCGATTTTGTACAAACATGTTTTACGTTTCGTTATCCCAAAGGTATCGTTCCTCTTCCTTTTATGTAAACTTTTTATGATTTGTTTGAAATAGTCTTTGAATTAGTAGAAATTCAACAAGCGGGGTACAAGAAGTACTATAACCCAAATAAGGTTTTAGATTGTCCTACTTTTAAGTAATTTATGTTCTCCTATTAAGATTTTTAATATGAAAAACATTTAGTTATTGGAATTATTGCTAATATAGTTATTAATAACTTTATATATATATATATATATATATATATATATATATATATCGTTTTGCTACTATTCTGCGTCCATACATTAAAAATAATGCATCAAATGTGGCGTCCACCTACATTCGCCGTCCGTATACCCGACGCCAAATGAGAATTCTCAACATTTTTCTTCCTGTGTGTGTTTCATAGAACGTGATGGTTTTTCAGAATATTATTTGGAATAAATATATTTTATTTACCGAAAATGTTCACCCACGAGTGATAATTTCCATATTTAAAGTTCGTAGGACGTTTAATGGATAGCGTATTGGAAACCTATATTCCGCTTATTTCGGGCGTACACCGCCTTGGCACTCGAGTAACAAAGCCTGTATATTTTGTTTGTATACTTACTTTGGAATTTCTGACTATATGGTGTCTGAAGTGTGTCAACAGCCCTTACGCTTGTATCTCCTGCGTTTACATGCATTCCTTAGTAACGCTTTGGGGGCTTGGGAGTGGAAGTGACGATTTAAAAGTCGGTTAGCAGTGTGGACAGCTGTATTGAGTAGGTATTTATATTCTTTCTTTGAATTGCACTAAAAAAAACTTAATTTTTTTCATAAATAGATAGTGCTTTGACAATTTCTGATATAAAAAATGTAACAAGATTATGATTTCACAGTACATGACTCGTGTTTGTTATTTGGTCCCCCACGTTTTTCCCTTATACTTTTAAAGCGATTTTGGTATGTCAGGTCAGATAGATAGATAGATATAGGCTTGCTTCTCGTTTTGTATTTTTTAATTTTCAGTTTCTGAATTCAAAGTGACGACCTCAAAATTTACTAACACACAGATTCCTTTCTCTTCGAGTAAAGTCTTTGCATCTCACTCCACTTTATCGAACTTGCACGATAGACGGATATATTAAAATCCTTTTGTGGGAATGTGATCCCATTAACATGATTTTGAAACAGAATCCCAAATGTCCTGCAGAAACTAATATCCCTACAGGACTAATCTCGTACTAAAACAAACCTTTCATATTATATGTAAATCTATACTTCTCATAAATTCTCAACGTTTGTTTGAAATTTAAATGGCAGTCGTGTTGTTCACTATTTTGGTTCAAAATCGTGAGTAGCATTTTCTGTCATAATTCAGGTCTACTGTGCGAATTGAATGAAATTTTCCGAATATGTACATAACTTTAGAAAATAACGTAATATGCACAGATACATAACGAAAGTTTCACTAGGCTGGGGCAACCGGGGTAGTGTCCCGGGGATCACTGGTTGAATACCGGATAAACGCAAATCATAATTATATAATCTACAGTTTAATTAGTTTTGCGGCAAAGTTCAACTTCTGCTCGGTTCGTTGCTTTTCCCAGTTATGCCATTGTGACAATTATCATTCCCTATGGGTTCTTAAACCAAAATGGTGGGCATCATAATGTCATAAATATTCATTGTTATATATCCCGTAACTCGGATAATAATTTATATATGAAAAGCAAATTGGAAAATATATACAGGTAGATAAAATAATCTATTGTAATATCAGTGCTGTTCGTCATTTTGATAAAAAATGGTAAACATTATTTTCTGTCATAATTGACTAGTAATTACGATCCAATTGAAATAAACTTTTTAGAACATCTGCCTCATGTCATTTTAAGTTTTATATGTATTGATACGCAGAAGTCGAGACATGTCTTGAATCTCGACTCAACTTGACTCGTATTCGAGTCGAGATTAGAGTCGAGCCACACTTTGTCAAATTCGAGACGAGTCGATATAAATTTATTTCTCGACTCGAATTTCGAGTAGAGACTGATCGTAAAAATCTTGACTCGACTGAATGTCTCGAAAATCTTTCTATGTTTTTATATGATCTTAAAGAAAGTATATACATGCAATTAAATCTTCTTAAATAAATGCAACTATATAGTATCTGAAACGGCTTTAGTTGAATTGAATGAAAAAGTGAACATGTATTCGAACTGGGCCATGTATTGTTAATATTATCGTGAATTGGAAAGAAAATAGAAAAGGAAATGGAAGCGTGACTGAATACCACCAAACAAGGCATGAAATATTTGTTCACGCCTAAGCCACACATCTCAGAAACCTTGCCTCAACAACTTTTCTTCTCTTGTCCAAGTCAGTTGCTTGTTCCCATAACTTGTAAAATTTCCTTCAAGTTAGTCAGGATGCTGATAATTTATTATATTTTAAATTTATTTTTTATACACCAGCCGGAAAATCATGACCAACTAACTACTATCGATATAAACACGTCCATGCAATAGCTGCGTCACCTGTCAAGGAATACCTGCTAGTCAGACACACGTACGGTTCATGCAATATCAATGAGAATGCTAGCCGTGTGTAGAGTGGGAAAGGCGCGCAATCCGAGACTAGGTTATAGTGGCCCGTAGACTCGCCACGAGTATATTAGTATTATTCAGGATTTGTCGGGTGTGCGAGGAGTGCCGTGGTGAGTGCTTTCAGCAAGTGGCGATACAAAGGGGAAACAACGCCCAAACGTCGAGGAGTTGGTAGATTCCACATCAATACAGATGTCTCACGTCGTAGGTTGTGCAGTCTGGTAAAAACAGACAGGCAGCGAGCTGTGGAGGAACTAACATCAGAGTTTAATGCTGGCCAAAGTAAAAGTGTGTCTGAACACACAGTGCACCGAACACTCCTAATGATGGGCCTCCGCAGCTGAAGACACATCATGTGCAAATGTCAACACCACGCATTGGCAATTACGTCTGAAATGAACAAGCTACCATCGCGATCGGATCTTTGCGCAGGGGCGTATATTCTGATGACCCCGATACCTTCTTCATCATGAAGATGGAAAGATGAGAATCCACCGTGTTTCAAGGGAACTATGTCAGAAGGCTAGGAGTATGACGGAGTGGCTCGCGGACCACCAGAACACCGGTGAACCACTGCCAAAGACTTTTCAATTTTATAGGCATCCTTACGAAAGAGGGGTCAGGAACAATTACAGCATAAGTAACATAAGTTTGACAATCCAAATGTCTTTCCTGTGTTTCAGGTGGAATAATTGATAGGCACTCTTCCTATTTCAATCAGTATAAAGACAAAAAAGTGAATGGACAAACTCCGTGGAAAGAAAAAATAGCACATTAAATAGCGCGTGGAGCGAAAACAGCCCATTAAAAAAAAACAGATGAACATTTTGTACTAGGCTCGGTCGCGCTCGAGCTCACTTTTTTCAACTGGGCTCACACTTACATGGGGTCGAGATCACGTACCTCAATTGGGCTCGCGCTTTCCTTTAGTGTTTTCACAGTCGCTCGTGCTCGCGGTTAATGCGGCTCGTGCTCACCTCTCTTGACTGAGCTCGTACTTACTCGGACTTGCACTCACACGAGCGAGTCAAGATAATAATTAGGTTTAGAACCACTGCTACAGACTGTTTACAATTTTTATAGACATTATTAGCAAGAAAAGTCAGGAACAATTACAGCAGAAAAAGAAATACAGGACCGCGGTTGGCTCATCGGCTCACCTCTAGTGCTTCGGGTCCCTGGTTCGACACCAGCTCAGGCAAAATTAACTTTGTGATGGACAGAAACCGTGTGCGTGGAATTTCTCTTTTTCTCTCGTTTCTTCGCACTTTCTTCATTCCACCATTTCATTCATTTCTCCCTATCACTTCTCCTTTAGCCTAGCCGACATAACCTGGGACGTAAAACTTACTATTTTCATTTCCAGAGGTTTCATAATTCTTTGAAAAGTTCAATCAGTGCTAAGTTCTGATTTTGTACCTTTCAAAATATAAATAAAACAATCTCCTTTTTGAAATAAATGTTTAAAAATATGTATGCGTTCACTGAACATGTTTTTAGGGATGAAAAAATACATGGGATAGATAGGGATAATTCTGATTCCATCTGTTTATACAGGCTCTCACGTTTCACACAGCTTCAGATTGTACTAGCACTCTTTAAATAGTGTATGTTTTATACTTGGACATCTATCACTGATTAGAATTACATGGCACTTTATTGTTACAAAAACAAAATCATTTCTGATAACATCGGACGTACGTTTGATTGATTGACAAGAGTAACAAATAGAATGTTGAATAGTAAGAACAGTAGCAACTTGTGGGGACACCTTATCACCAAATTAACACACAGGTTACCAATTACAAGATTTATGAGGTTACAATAAACGCATAGAAATCAAACTTTACGTGTCCTTCAAGGAGTGTTGAAAGATAAACATGCATGTCCTTTGAGGTTATATTTTCAAATCAATGCAACTGGAGTGGCTTTAGACATTAAAAGGACCAACTAAAGTGGCTACACTAAAGGACGAACCCTGGCTTTAGATAACGAAAGGACCGTCGCTGGCCACAGCTTTATGTTCAGCACATCGGCTCACTTCATACTATTTATTGTGCTCTGTTGATCAGAGTTGCAAAGTATTTGTAGAACAATGTTCAATAATAATTATACTAACAACAACAATTCTGATTTTCCTTTCAAGAAGAAACATTAAGGTCCCGCTGGTAATAGCTAGCACCACAGGTAAGCTTACAGTATGACCTATTTCAGTAAATTATCTGACATTGACACGGGTGCTTTTCCAGGAGGTCAGAAATAAACATTTTTTACTTTTCCACCCTTCAACCTTACTCAAATATCTCCTGTTCAAATATCTCCTGAGAAGCGAGATGTTTAATAAAATGTTTAAATTTAAATAAAAGTTTGTTCTAAGTTGGGCTAGCCAAAATTAGTCATTTCATCTACCTTCGTAACCATTCGAGAGGATGTAGATGAGGGAAAGTTATAACTGCCAGAGATGAAAATATTCTTCTGCAGGGAGATATATTTCCTAAAGGGGGTAATTTCTAGCATCTCAATAAAATTGCACAGTGAGGGTGACTTTGAAAAGTCAGAATTAAGTCGATGCCTTATTATCAAAACTATTCTCAGGAACGAGGAAAACGCATTTGCTAATGACTATCTTTAGACGTTTATTGAAAATAAATAAAAACAGCGATTCGTGTTTATTAACAGTGCATATATCGAAGTAACACTTAGAGTAAAAGTGGGTCCATAGCCTAAACGCTACGGATAACTTGTGTTCATGTTATTCATAGTGTATTAGTGTAGAAACGATATTATTATGAAATACGATTTTCATTAATGTGCCACGCAGAAACTGAAACATCTGAGATGCTTCGAACAATTAGCTCAGATTTTTTTTCGATTTTTAAGAAACTGCAAATTGATTATGACATTAATCTGTAATTCTAACAGCGAATGTAAACAGTTGCTGCCGGTGAAAGAAAAAAGCGTCTGGAACCGTCATGAAAGGAAAGAAAAAATAGCAGAACAGTCAAGTTAGCACTATAAATCCGATTAAACACACGAATTCTTTTAAAACCAGAGGAATTTCGTTCCCAGAATAGCGGCACCTCTGAAATCATCACTGAGCCGAAGAAAAGGGGTAAATTCAACCTCAGGTTTGTTAATTTACGCATATAAGGTGGGAACAGGTCATTATTCTAATCACTTTGTTATTTTTTAAACTTTTATGTAACATATTCTTTGAGGTTTACCTACCATCTTCATTGCTTCAAGCTGATTAATGATGAGCGGGATAATTTTCCATGTTTATTTTAACCCTTATCATACCAAGGTGGAGTCCCTTAAGGACCCCAGACTGTTTTTTAAGTGGCAAATGAAAAGTATGGCAGAAAAATCCCTCGTTATTTTTCTGTGTTCATTTTTCAGAGTAAGACATAAAAACGTAAAAAGAAACTAAATCGTTAAGCAGTTGGATTTTAAAAATATGAATAACTGATCTGGGGTTCTCCGAGTACCCCTCATGGTATTTTATGTTCTTTTTCAATATGGTGATAATTCAAATGTCTCCGCTAGATGACACCACGTTCTGTTTGTCCTATGTGATTTTGGACAATAGAATATGTTTTATATACACACCTAACTAGTTCTCAGATTTTTCTGTTAATTTGTTAACAACTAAGACAGGTAATTTGCATAAAATGTGTTGGTTGTGGCATAAGTGCGTTCTCAAAAACGTGCAGGCATTCGGAAGCAAAAGCGGTCTAAATTTGATATACTCTAATTACTACAGTTTGTGGATAAACGTTCGACAGCTGTGTAAGGGCAATATGGCAAAGAGAACATTTGTGAAAGATGATGAAATCTCTGTGTTGTTAGATAACCTTGAAATTAGTGGTGCAGAGGATACTTTGAGTGATTCAGATGATGAGTTTATACCTTGTGGACAGAATGACTGAGAACCTAAGGACAATTTAGAAGTACATACAGAAGAAGATATTGATATGGGTGGTGACAAAACAATTCCAGATATTGATGAGAAATTTGTAGCAAAATCTGGGAGAGGTTGGGAAACTTCAGCTCCACATGTGACCCGTCGTCGAAGATGTAATATAGTGAAAGGGGCCCCAGGGCCTACAAGAGTCATTTAGAATACAAATAACATTCTTGATGTGTTTAATCTCTTCGTTGATGATGAAATGATAGATATCATTTGTAAGTACACGAATGAGGAAGCCGTCCGAACAATCAACGAATTTAACAAAACGTGTATTCTAGGGAATGCTAAGGTTTGGAAAAATGTAGATCCAGTTGAACTTCGAGCTTCCTTTGGTGTTTTACTGACAACAGGAGCTCTGCGCTGCAGAGAAGAAGACATTTCCCATTGTGGAGCACAGACGAAAGCATTCGACATGAAGTTTTCACAGCAACCATGTCAAGTGCTAGATTTGCTCATATCAGTCAATTCATATGATTTGATGATAGAACTACATGTTCTCATCGAAAAATGAATGACAAGCTTAAAGCTATCAGGGGGGTATTTTACCACTTCGTTGAAAATTGCAAGAAATGCTATGAACCGTTCGATACGTTGAAAGTAGATGATCAACTTGTGGCGTTTCGTGGACGTTGTCCCTTCAAACAGTACATGAAGTCAAAGCCAGCGAAGTATGGCATCAAAATCTGGGCTGCAGCTGATGTAAAGACATCGTAAAGTTTTAAGCAGCAGGTGTGTTTTTTGAGATAGGTTTTAACACACCCTGTATATACGTACTTATTCACTTTTTACGTATCATAAAAGTAACAGGCTAAACTAAGTGTTGATGTAGAAAAATTTACAAATGGTGATCGATATTGATACAATACTATAGACGTTCTTGTTTAATTATTAGGGATGCACCTTTTTGACACACACTGTATATATACATTTTTTATAAAATTATAAAAGTGAAGATATTACGAAGCCTAAGATTGAGAAATGTTTAAAACAGCATCAAAATAACACCAATGAAACAAATGTAGAGTAAAAAAATCATGGGGTCCCTTGGTTAAGAACGTTGATCAACTTACCTTGGTATGAGAAGGGTTAAATATTCTTTGTCATACAGTATTGCATTTCGCAGACAAGTTCACAGTATACTCAGACCTATATGTTACAAATCGTGTCCTTATAATTGTGCATTTTTTAAACTTATGTCGACAAATCTTGCTGAAATTAAATTTATTAACATATCATCAACCTGTATCTGTGTATGGGAGAAGATCGTAAAAATCTATCTCAAAATACTCTTTCAGTTTTAGGTCCCAATTTCAGTTTATGTCCTGTAAGTTAAAGGAGATGGATGAAACGAATGATTGCGTAAGAATTAATGGAATTGCGATATTGGAGAAAGAGCAAGATCCGTGATAAAATCCACAAAAACTTTTGTCCTCCATAAATTCACATAAACTGAGATCCAACTAGGAGGGACCCTCATATGAACACCCTATCTCTGAGCCACCGTATCCTCAATACTCAGTCATTCCTACAACCAACTGTTGCTAATAGAGGAGTTCAATGCAAAGCTCCCTCATGGGTATATGGTTAGCATTGAGACCAGGGTTCGATTTTCGCTGATTGTACATGTAATTCGGATCACATCGTAAGCTGCAGGTCTAAATCTTATATAGCTCCGGTGCTGAAAGGAACACTCAAGTCCAAAGAAACGAATGCCAATCTTAGCTTGACATTACACACGAAACTATATGAGATTTGATTCTAAATATAGATGTGAAATCATGATCTTATTACCTCTAACGAAAGACAAGAATACATGTCAGTTAACCACAATGGAAAGAAAATTAAATGAAATCTTTGAGTTTTACGTCCCACGTTTATGTCGGTTACACTAAAGGAGACGGTGATTAAGGGAAATGAATGAAATGGTAAAATGAAGTGAGTGGGAGGAAACGGGAGAAGAACGAGAAAATAAACGCACACGGAGTTTGTCCACCACAAAGTTCACTTGGCGGGAACAGGGTTTGAACCCAGAACCCCAAGCACCAGAGGTGAACGCTCTACCACTGAGCCACTAGTTTTATTGTTCATATGCTTGTCTTTATACAAAAAGTGTACAAGAACCAGACTGACTCCTAGGGTACTACAATACAATATGTCTTACATACAAGAAAAGGAAAATGTAAGTATAACAATAACCACGAAAAAAAATAGAAACGAAAAGATAAACCTACATCCTGAGTTGTAGCTTTTTTTTTTACGAGAAGGAAGGAGATTACTGCAACACCACTTCTAAAAACCTACTAAAATACTGCCTGTCCAACTCGGGGGAAAAGAGCTTTCGGCGAGTGCGTTTTAAAAAATCCAAGTAGGTGCGAGCATCCAGCAAAGGCACATGGCGATGGATATACACAATTGTACAAGCCAGTATAAAAAGCACAGCGTGGTGTTTGGTCTGTGGAAAATAACGAAAATCCGGAAACAAAACATAGGATACTGTGAACTGGTGTGGAGGTCGACGACAAATTCGTCCTAAGAAGGACGTGAGACAGTTCCAGATAGCTGGAGCACCCACACACTGATCGTACCGGTGGGATAGAGTATCTTCTTTGGCGCATCGAGAACACAGTGGGTCAGGAACACGTTTCAGCTCAAATAAACGAGAGCGCGTAGGCACCAAGTGATGCACCACTTGAAACCATTCAACCTGTAGGTATGAAGGTAATACCGGGGCAAAGATATTAGCCCATACCTGTGACCACGTAGTCTGAGGATATCGGTGAGGAATTCGGAGAATAATCTGATCGTTAGGCAACGAGAGAAGGAAGTTATACAAAGTGCGAGAATTGTATCCTGTAGGGCAGAGAACCACACCACTGTATGTCCAATAACGTATTAGTGAAGTAATGTACGTCGGACAACAATCAGCAAAGTTAATAAACGGGGGGCTCACAGGGTATTCATAACTAGGCCAAAAACATCGTATCCATTGCTGTGTGAAGGATTCGTTAATAGCAACTGCCGCGTAGAAATCGAGCATAAACAGAGTTTGACATTTCAATCTGAGATGTACTAGACCCAACCCTCCCTGTGAACGGGGAAGATAGAGTCCTGCACGTGGAATACGAAAATAGAAGCCACGCCATATATTCCATAGGAATAAGGAGTCAAACCGCTTAGCGAACAATTCCGGTAAGGGGAAAATTCGAGCCCGGTACCACAGCTTGGGTGCAATGTAAATATTGATAAAGTGAATACGATGAATTAAATGAAGGCGACGGAAACGCTGTGAAAACAAAAGCTGCCGAATTTTTAACAACAACGGGGACCAAAACTCCTCGAAAAGGGGAGTAGGTTGTGACGTAAACGGGATACCTAAGATCTTCAAGGAAGTGACGTGAGGTACACACGGCACCCCGGGCTCGTTAGCAGGTAAATGGAAACCATTGAACTGTAATAGGTTAGTTTTCTGTACATTATACCGTAATCCGGAACAAAGTGCAAAACGTTGCAACACTGCAAAAACCCGCGCCATAAGAACAGGATCCACTCCGGTGATGGTGACGTCATCCGCATACCCGAATATATTTTGACTCAAAAAACGGGAGGGTCCAGGGGGGTGCAGGGTGGCCAACTGTCGAAGTAAAGGATCTAATGCAAGTGCAAAAAGTATCGTTGACAAAGAACATCCTTGCCTTAATCCACGTTTCAGCGGAATAAGAGGGGACAGGTGTCCGTTAATCTGTATACGGAAATTGGCCGTGGTATATAAATTATTAATGACTGTGCGGAAGGCTAAAGGAAACCTCCAGGCTTCCAGCACCTGCAACAAAAAACTGTGATCCAAACTGTCGTAGGCTTTTTCTAAATCTACAGCTAATGCACCCGCAGGCACCTGCCGAAAATGAAAATAAGCAAAAATATCGCGCAAAGAACGAAGAGTATATGACAGGTTATGCGTACCATGGAGTGCTGCCTGATAAGGACTAATGTAGTGACGGATGATTGGTCGAAGTCTGGCTGTAAGCACTTTAGTGAACAACTTAAGATCGACGGGGAATAAAGAAATAGGTCGATAGTCCTGAACATAATGCGCTGTGCGGGATTTCGGAATGAGGACTAAGATAGCGGTATTACGACCCACTGCTTCGCCTTGTAACCAAGCATTGAATAAAGCGGTAATAGAGGGACTGAGGTGAGACCAATACTGTTTATAAAACTGGATATTTAATCCGTCTTCTCCGGGGGCACTACTGCCCTTTGTCCGCCTGAGGACTGCGAAAATTTCCTCCGCACTAATGGGATTGATCAATGTCTGACACTCGTCATCCGTGAGATGGTGAGATAACGTGGACAAAAACTCCGGGGCATATGAGTAGTCTATGGGACGCGCACGTGCAAAGTCTGTATAGTAGCGCGTGAACTCGTGTAAAATCTGCGAACAATTAGTAGTAGTAGTGCCATCTCCCAGAATGAGAGAATGAATGGCGGTGGAACGCCGTTGTCGCAAAATCCTATCAACATGATAAATAGTTATAGTCTCCTCCGGAAAGCGATGATAAAAGTCTTCCGACAAATACGCACTAATCGACGTGTGGGAGTAAATAGTTTTCAATCGGTGTTTGATACCGTTAATACAAGCCAGGTTCTCCAGAGAAGGCGGAGCATTCCAAAATTCACAGAGAGCTTGATATAAAAATTCATGTAAATGGTGGTCGTCTTCCCTCGCGACCCGCCCTTGCCATTGAAAAAAACTGCGTAATTTAGGTTTACAATATAAATTCCACCAAGAAATAACAGAGGGGTAGTACTGCTGCATGCTGCACCAATAAGGTAAGCGACGCGAGAATTCCTCTACAACCTGCGGGCGAGACATGATGTCATTATTAATCTTCCAATAGAAAGGGCCCCGGGCCGGTGGTAGCAAGAAAGGCATTTTAAAGGCTACTTCAATCGAGGCATGATCGGACAGCGCCACAGGAATTGTATTTTGTTGTATCACCGCAGTGCATAAACTCTCTGAAATGTAAGCGCGGTCGATTCTACTCTTCGTCGTAGTAGTGCAGTGGGTGAATACATGCTTAGAGTTTGACACAACTAAAGCGTCTTTTAACTTTAGGACACGAATAAGCTCTGACAAAGTAGGACAAGGCGTGGTAGGCGTCAGAGAATCTCGGGGATCTACAATTGCATTGAAATCTCCGGCAATTATACAATGAGGAATTCCCGGAGGAAGTAAAGAAGGAATGGTAGTTGCATAAAACTCGTTCCTCTCTTTTGTACGTGTAAAGCCAGAATGACCATATAATTCTATAAAACAAATGTTCTGAATATAACAACGTATAGCCCTTCCATCGGGGGCTAACACAAAACGATCATAACTCAGACCCTTTCGCACCAAAATTGCAACCCCAGTCTCTTGGTCGCGGTTAATAATAACTTGATAATTGGTAAGAAAATCCAAAGATGTAAGCAGAGAACTTATTTCTTGTAGAAAACACACGTCTGGTCGGCGGCTTTCGATGAACTGTTTTAGAAGGGCCTTATTATGATCGGAACTGATTCTATGAATATTGAGTGATATTAACTTAAATGAATTTACTGGTAACATTATAAAAGCACTCAAAAAGAAAACTTTAACAAAAAGAAAAAAGTACTTACAAAGGTGAAAGGAATTCTTTCCCATGAACACTAGTAAAGTGACGCATTTTGAGACGAATAGAAAACAAACCGAGTGAACTTTTTTGTACGAACACAAAAACTAACACTGCCATATACCTCATAACAGACAATGCGGACGAAGCCCTGGAAAGCAGGTGTGAAGGTCAATAGCGAAGAGTAAACACACCACGCCTCAGGGCAATTCTGAGTCAGATATTGCCCGATGTTGTGATCGTAATTCGCGTGGCTCAGCTTGGTCTATCCCTCGTGTAACATCAAGGGCACACTGTTCCTTCTTTCGTGTAGACGTTCGAGTAACTTTCCTTCTTTTTTGTTGTGAAGAAAAATCAGCTTGCACAGAAGTAACAGTATGTTCAGCTGAAGACGGGACATTATTGTCTTGCACTTCAGACGAAGAACCAGACTGAACTGTTAACACTTCCTGCTCCGACGGACGAGTCGAGTCAAGTTCCATGACATCCACAGGCGTATTCTGTAAAGGCGGGGGTCGCAGTTTCACTTCAGAATCTTCCATAACTAGAACATTATTTGTTAGAGATGAATTCACTTCGGTGGTTCGTACTAACACTGGAAACTCGGTGGTATCAGTCAATGAAGGCAAGCCTGAGGAACTCTGAGCAGGGTCCCGGGGGCAGGGACAGAGAGCGAAGGCGGGCCAGAAGAGGGAAAAGAGCGATGCACTTTGCCAATCACCGTCATGTGTAAAGACGTCTGTTCAGGGGCGGCCGTAGTTGGTTTTGCGTTCTTCAAATGGCACGTGGCTATCGTATGAAAATTGCTCTGACATCTGAAACAAGTAATAGGCTGCCCTTCATAAGACACACTCACCTTACAACCGTGCACTATGATACGGGATGGTATATGCTTATGTATTTCCATATGAACAATACGTACGCCACTGTCTATGCCAGGGGGAAAAGGGGCACTCCATAATTGTGGTTCCACTTTGCGCACTTTACCATAACTTTTGAAATGATCTTCTAGGAATGATAACGGTAATTCAAGAGGAAAGTCATATATACGCACCAACCGAATGGGGTCATCAGCGGGGACTATCCTTACTGTGCTTGTTTCCCCAGACACATGCGTGAATTCTACAGACGAAGAAGCTGTTGCTGCGAAATGTTCATAGGCTTGTAAAACTTTAAACTTAATATATATGCAATATGATTCCGCATGTAACTGGAGCGCACAAATGTTGTCGAAGATACGAGGAAACTTATTTTCCAACCACTGATATACTTGACTAGCATTAGGTTTTACATTTCTATATCTTCGGTCAAATATTAATTGAAATTGTAAGTCCTTCCTATATTCCATACTACTACAAGCTATTACACTGCAAAACACTGTACACACAGGGTGAGAATTCACCGAGCACACTAAAGCACAAACTTGTGGAAAAAGCACGAGTCTTTTCAACTAACGTATGAGTAGCGATATCAGGCACTCTAATGGGACCAACACTACTCACGATGTGAACAGCTCGAGGGAGCCACCGCGGTCCTAACCACAATGCACGTCTAGTTAGTATTTCTTAGTATTGGTTTTAGTATTCTATTTATTCTATCTTAGAAAATTTCATGTATTTTTTAAATGTAATAATAATAATAATAATATGTTTCATTACAGATAATTGTAGATTTCCAAACTTGAAAATTTCATTTTATGCAATTTAATATCAACTTGAAGTAGCACATCTACTGGTTGTTTACTTATACATTATTTATACATATTTCTGGGTATTTCCGGTATCTATGGCCTTATAATCGTCACTTAGGAGGAATGACGATCATCGGCGAGCACATTATCGGGGAAAGCACAAAAATGTCCTGGGATCTGTATATTAGGTACTATCTCGCTATTTGCTTGGTAGGAATGAGGAAAGCCCAGGGAAAACCTCACTTAGGATGGCTAGTGAGAAACCATTTCGACCGAAATCTCCGGTATGAAACAAACTCGAGACCGCTCGCCCCAAAATACCAATATTAAGTTGACTGCTACCCTACGCAAGGCAATGTGCTTCTGATTGTAATAGGGGAATGCGTTCAAAAGTAGAATTTGTTCTTCGAACTCTGAATCTATATGGGAAGGCTATTACCCGGTATCTCTTAGTATTTTTGCTCTTTGAAAATCAACATTACAACCAGAAGTGTTCATTGATGTTTAACGCTTTCGGTGTGTGAGATATGTATATGCAATCAGAAACAATATTAAGTATAGGTTGGAGGTATAAGAAATGATAGCTCCAATCTATGCCTAATATTATTTTTGATTTTACAACGTAAGTCATGAAAATAAGTGCTATAGGAGCAAAGTTTTTATAAAAATGGTTAAAAAGAACAAATCGTGTTTAGACTCCAGAGCCGTAAGGTTTAAACACTCCTGGACAGGGGCGTCATTTCGGTGGAAGAGAGGCATTTGCATTCTTCTGAGTTTCAAAAAAAAACATATATTTTAATCAATCCGACAAGGATGTCGCGTGAATTTTAAAATTTACCGGGTTTACGTGCTATAGCCACCTGGGCATAATGTTAGTGTTTTAATGGCTGTGTAGTTCCAAGGAAACTATTTTATTTAATTTATTCAGCTCATTTACAATTTTATGGGCTTGTTTTATTTAGTTGATAAACCTTAAATTATATTTTCTTATCATGTAATGTTTAATTATATTTCTTCCTTAAAGACCTATACACGTAGCTGTGTTTTGTTTGTTATATACTGCATATTGCATGGGCGCATACGGAATTATTTTTAGGAAAAGTCCAGTTTTCTCTGGGGTTCCAATACGTTTATGTAATATTAAACCTGTGTTTTTCTGCACTCGAAAAAATGATAAGTAATTGTTATTTTTGCAATCCATATTTACAGAAAATCTGATAGGTTAAAATAATTTTAGGAGGAAAGGAAGAGTGCTGATGAGGAGAATAACCAAGTAATGTCTCTGTTAATATATATATCCTCACGGCATTGTCAAGGCTCTATATTTGTCTTTTACATTTATTACTGCAACCGGGTGTTCCTGGCTGCCGTATACGGTCGCCCGATCATCAAACTTGTTCTTCGCGACCACAGTCATGGGAAGACGTAAAATCGTACTCTGTAAACAATCGGTTTATACTTCTGCTACTTCTGCTTGTCAAGGTCAAAAAGTGGGAGAAAAAGCATGTGTAGAATGTAAAGAGGGTGCAACAGTGACTGATACTTGTAAGAAACATATTCATTTGTAATTCGTTTACATTCCGCCTGTAGAGCTACTATGGCACAACGTATATTGTAACTGTATAACTCTTGTTCAACACTTTAGGTCTATCGGCGTAAGTGACTACCGAAACTATGTTGTCAGCACTGACTGCGATAAGGCACTGCTGAGCTGCTTTTGCTTTTCTTTTTCTCCTTTGTTGTTCCTTTCTTGTTTCTCCTTTTTTTTCTCTATTTTGTTCCCCTTTATTGAGCAACTCAGTGAAGAAGATAAAGCCTTCCTCATCGAAAGAATTCGCCTTCTGTGCATCGCACTACTGTATAACAGGAGAGTCGCCGCAGAAACGCCACAGTAGCCAACATCCCGGGACTGACCATTAACATGCCTCCCCAGCCCTTTCGTTCCACCACGACGTCCAAACCATCGTTGAAGAGAAAGGCATCTGCTCCAGCCAAGTTCTAGAAGTGACCCGGATTACACCACAGTTGACTCCTCTTCAAGCGGAAGGTGCCCCTTTGAACCCTTTAGATGATTCTCCGGACCAAGAATGGCAACTAGACGATCCCCTAGCTCAACTTATTGTGGACTTGGATCTTCAGCCTGAAGATGTTCTTTGGCCCCCAGAAGATCCCAGAGTGCTTTTTCTCCACATAGCCAGGGAGAGAAACACTGACGCTGTCAACCAAATTGCTATTAGAAAACCATAGTTTTATCTTCCGGAAGATTGGGATTTCTGTCGGGATCTCATTGAGCAATTCAGCGGCATGCCTCGTCAGGAGACCCCTTTCTCATCTGATGACGAAGATGACGAGGATGGCACCGCAGAAGACCAGGATGACCCACAAGAATATCAAGAAGAAGATGCTAGTGATAAAGTGCCTGATTCAGAATCCAATATCGCTTTTTTGCCCCGTCTCGTGTGTTTTCTTCTACAGTGCAATTTTCACCACTGGTACATTCTGTTTTGTGCCGGAAGTGACACACATACCTCCGAGTGAAGCTCCGTGTACTATTCGCCGCACCAAATTCAAATACCTCCCTGTGTTACAACAAATGGAAAGTGCCTCAATTATTGAAGAATCTTATAGTGAATACATTCCCAATTTTTTGTATCCCAAAAAGTGACACAGTGCGCGTCATATATGAATGATCCAAATGGACCTCATTTTATAAGTCTGTTTCTCACGTTACATTACCAACTGTTTATGACATTGTCAAGTTGGCTTCCCCAACTTCCTAATGGTTAAGCTAGATCTCACTCAAGGGTTTTACCACGTGTGTCTCAGTATGTATACACAACATTTTTTTGGAATTAAGTGTGGCGAACATACATATCGTTTTACACGCTTACCAATAGGTTGGGCTTTAAGCCCATTAATTATGCAGCATTTCGTGATTATGGAATTGCAACATCATGTTGCGCACTTGGTTACTTCCTCGGCTATTATGATGATATTTTGTTTTTTGGCCTTCTTCCATAGTAGACTAGCACCAACAGTAGAAATTGGATCCTTCTGGCTTCCGGCACTAATCGTACCATTTAATCGAATGCACATCCCCTTTCTCAGTACTATAATTTTACTAGCCTCAGGAGTCAATGTAACATGAGCTCATCACAGATTAATAGAAGGTAACCACACTCAAGCCTCACAGGCCTACTACTCAAAATCTTCCTACGTCTATACTTCACTGCCCTACAAGCATATGAATATTATGAAACCCCATTCACCATCGCAGATGCCATTTATGGTTCAACAGTTTTTATAGCAACAGGCTTTCGTGGTCTTCACGTTATTATTGGTTAAAAATTTCTAGCCACTTGTTTATTACGTCATCTTGTATCACATTTTTCTCCTACTCGCCACTTTGGATTTGAGGCCGCCGCCTGATATTGACACTTTGTAGATGTAGTATGATTATTCCTTTATATTTCTATTTATTGGTGAGGATGCTAGCCTTTTTAATATATATAGTATATTTGACTTCCAATCAAAAAGATCACTTAAATGAAATGGGCAATTAATACAATTTTAACAACTGGTCCCTTAACTATTATTATTTGCTTAATCGTTATAGCTATTTCAACTCTTCTTTCCAAGAAAGTTATTAATGATTGAGAAAAGAATTCCCTCTTTGAGTGTGGGTTCGATCCTAAATCATCAGCCCGAATTCCATTTTCCCTACGATTCTTCCTCATTGCAGTAATTTTCCTCATCTTCGATGTAGAAATTGCCCTTCTACTCCCGATAACAATCACAATTAACAACACTAATACACTATCCTGATCTCTCGTCAGACTAACATCTTAGTAATCCTCCTAATGGGTCTTTATCATGAATGAAATCAAGGATCTCTAACAAGAGCCGACTAAACAATGAAATGGTATAATAGTTAAATATAATATTTGGGTTGCATCCAAAAGGTGTTGTGGCAACTTATCCCACAAGTAGGAAGCAAACAATTGCACTCAGTTTCGACCTGAACTTCTGGTCCTTCTTGACCCCTGGTTGCTTAGGTGAAGCCAAAAAGAGGCATTTCACTGTTAATGATACTATTGAGATTCTATGCCCCAAGTAAGGAGTAAATAATCAAAAAGAAGCTGCTAACTTTTATCTTTAGCGGATTAGATCGTTAACATCTCTTAATATAAAATGATTAAAACTCCTTTAGTATAACTATTACATTACCTTTTCGAGGTAAAAAAGAGAGTGCTCTTCTCAGTGAGTATTATTTAGGGAGTATAACCTCTTTTTAGTATCTTCAATACTATGCTTTCAATATAAGCTACCTAAATACGCAAATATAAAGAAACAAAGGAAAATTGTAAAAATTTAAAAAAAAATAAGTACATTTTAAATAAATTGTCCTGTGATTGCTGGATTAATATTGAACCATCCTTAAAACTATTATACATGCCCTAGGCACCAAGACATTCTTTCACCCTTGATCAATATTATTATAATATACTCCTCCTACATATAAAGGTAATTTAATAATATAATTTGTTGATAAATAAGGGAAAAATAATATACTTACTATTATTGTAGAGCTGAGGTAAAACTTCACACACATTAAACACTGTCCAATAATATAACTTGATAATAAAATACCAACTCACAAACCTGCCGCACTTACAAACAGAGCACCTATTTTTAAGTATAAAGGTGAAACAACACAATTAACAGTAGGAAAAATCAATCAACTCAATGTTGCACCTCCTAAAATTGCCATCACTACTACTTCTAATATTTCCTTACATATGGTCCAACCTTCATTATCACTAATAGAATGAATATTAGTACCCCCAAAGCCTTTGCGTGTTAAATAAAATCTTAATCGTACCGAATAACATACAGTTAGGCCTGTAGAAAAAAAAAAACAATAAGAAAAGCTAACTACATTAATTAAAGATAAGGAAGAAATTTCCAAAATTAAGTCCTTAGAATAAAACCCAGCTAAAAACGGTATTCCACATAAAGCCAAGTTAGCTACATTTTAACAAGACAAAGTAAGAGGTATTTGACTTACAAGCGTCCCTATTCTACGAATATCTTGTGTGCATCCCACACCGTGAATAATTGCTCCCGCACATAAAAAAAAGTAGTGCTTTAAATAAAGCATGTGTCAATAGGTGAAAAAAGCCAATACGGGGAATCCTATAGACAAAAGTATTATTATAAGACCAAGCTGAACTTAATGTATATAGAACAATAATCTTCTTTAAATCATATTCATAATTAGCACCAATACCCGCCATAAATATTGTCAAACCTGACAATGAAAGTAACACATCTCGCGCATAAACACTTAATA
Source organism: Thermobia domestica (assembly GCF_964235325.1). Classification (NCBI taxonomy): domain Eukaryota; kingdom Metazoa; phylum Arthropoda; class Insecta; order Zygentoma; family Lepismatidae; genus Thermobia; species Thermobia domestica. Next base: position 112,599,738 of record NC_137457.1, on the reverse strand, counting down.
AAACGTCTCTAAAACGAATTAACAAGTAAACTTCGGAAGTCACAAGTGTAGAAGAATGAACTAATGCTGATACTGGTGTAGGAATCAGCTATTGCTGCTGGCAATCATGCAGAAAAAGGAATTTATGCACTTTTTGTTATTACCACCAAATAATCAAACTAGAAATAATTGCTATCTCATCATTATTTTAAATTCTATGCAAATAAAAGACATAATTTCAACCTCCATAATTCAATGTTCAATGGCCAACAAAATTGCTACGTCTGCAATACGATTAGAAAGGGCAGTTAACATGCCAGCATTATAAGACCGCACATTTTCATAGTAAATAACTAAACAATATGACACTAATCCTAATCCGTCCAACCCAAGAAGTATTCTAATTAAATTAGGGAAACAATCAACAAATTATTGAAAGAACAAATATTAATACAAGTATAATAAACCGATTAAAATATCGTTCAGATCCTCTATATTGTTCACTGTAATAAATTAGTATTCTAGAAATATAAAGCACAAATCTTACAAATATAAACGATATTCAATCAAATAGAAGAATATTCAATCTATTAAAAGAAATAACTTCTCACTCAATAAATACACTATATCTATTAATTAAAAAACTCAAGCCTATTATAAATAAAAAACACTCATTCTATTTAAAAAGACAAATCTAGTCACACAAATTGAAAAGGTCAAACCATGGCCTGAGGGCAATTAAACCTTCCTTATTTCCGCAAACTAAAATTTTATTCTAAACTACTCAAACAACTACAATCACAGAAATCTCGGCCCCGCAAAAAAGATTAATAAATTTAAGGGCAATCAGTGTAATGTTAATAATAAATATTCTCGCACACTTCCTTCTCAACAAGAATATAAATTAGATTAAGGTATTCCATGTTGGTTATATGAATATAAATATAAGCAGCTCTAAAAAAAGAAAGCAAAGCTAAACCTAATATACTCAACCAAGATCAACCAACAATTCTATTTAACAGACTAATTTCTCCTAATAAATTTAATGTTGGTGGTGCAGCTATATTGGCAATTCTTAGTAAAAGTCATCACAGCTCGGCATAAAAGATAATATTCCTCGATTAATTAACAATCTTCTACTTCCTAAACGTTCATAAGAAATATTTGCAAGGCAAAATAATCCCGAACAACATAGACCGTGGGCAATTATTAATGTAAGAGCACCTCTAAATCCTAATAATCCCATCGTTATTAGTCCTATCAACACTAAACCTATATGAGCAACACAAGAGTAAGCAATTAAATACTTCACATCAACCTGTCGTACGCATACTAATCTAACCGATCAAATACCTACAACTCTAATACCAAATCAAATTACATTTATATTTATAGCTACATTTTCTATAATATATATAATACGTAGTAGTCCATACTCTCCTAATATCAATAAAACTCCCGCCAAAATTATTGAACCACTTACGGGCGTGTCAACGTGTGCCTCAGGTAGCCAAAGATGAACTAAAAACATAGGCATTTCAATTAAAAAAGCAACAACTAAAGCAAAATATCATATATAATATGTAATTCCCAAATCTATTACACTTCTCATATTAACCATCAATAAGCTGCCCTTAATATATTCCAAATAAAAAATACCAATCAAAAGTGGTAATGAAGCAAACAAAGTATAAAACAATAAGTATATCCCTGCCTGCACTCGTTCGGGCTGATACCCTCAACCCAAAATTAAAAATAGTGTAGGAATTAATGAACCCTCAAAGAAATATAAACAATCTAGAAGAAGAAAATCTCAAGTAAAGTAATACAAGTAATAATAAAACTAAAATAATAAAACTCGTACTATAAAATGAACTTATCAACACACCTTCTCTGGCCATAATTATAAGAATAACAATTCAAATACTCAACAAAATCAATGAATATCTCAACCTATCTCTACATAAATAATAGTTCACCTCCCAAGGAATTAGTCCTATACTATTACCTATTATAAATAAATAAAAAACTCTAATAAGACAAAACTGAACAACTCACCATAATTTAAAGTTAAAACCTAAAGGTATTAAAAGCAATATAAATATTAAATATTTAAGCACCGTAATACAACTAAAGAATTCAAGTAATCACTTCCGTGGGTTCGAACAATAAACACTAAAATTGACAAGCCTAAGCTACCCTCACAAACACTAAAAGTTAAAAATAAAAAACAAAAATAATTTTCAACATACAAACTACCTAAGGAATAAGATTATCAACAAAATAAATTCAAGTCTTAATAAAACCACCAGTAAATGCTTACGTTGAATAACAAAACAAGCTATTCCTAAAATAACTAGAAAACAAGAAAACAAAACAAATAATATTTTCATAAGCTTTTTTAGTTTAATTAAAACGTTGGTCTTGTAAACCATTAATGAATAATATTCTAAAAGCATCAAGAGAAAGTATGAACTTATCTTTAGTCCCCAAAACTAGTATTTTAATAAACTACCTCTTGAAATTAAAATAACCTGAATATTACTTATAATTTTAGTAGTTTTAAGATTCATTCTAATTCAAATATCCCACCTCCAATCAATAGGACTAATACTTATTGTCAAAACTATTACTACCTGTTTAACTATTTCAACTATAAGAGAATCGCCGTGATTTTCTTATATTCTCTTTTTAGTTTTCCTAGGAGGTATATTAGTTTTATTTACTAGCATCAAATGAAATATTTATTTAACTTTTAACCTTTTCTTACTAACTTTCCTCGTTCCACTGCTATTAATTATCATAATAATTATTGACCCCCTTCTACTCCCAAACGCAATTTCACAACCAGATCCTCATCAGTATATAACAATCTACCAAGAAATCCCCGGTATAAAATTTTATATAACATCAATCTTAATAAATACTATTATATTAGCGACATACTTATTTATTACATTAATTGCAGTAGTAAAAATTACCTCATTATACCAAGGCCCTCTTCGGCCTTCCAAGACATATGTCAACACCAATTCGCCTACATCATCCCCTTTCTAAAATTGCTAATAATGCCTTGGGAAATGTCATAGGTAAATTTACCAAAAAGGAAAAAAGAGAATTTTTCGATGAAACGTGAAAAATTCAGAGGAATTCTCTAGTTGACTGATTAACGAATATCACTACTTAAATTGTTCTTTGTTATTCAGAAATAAACCAATACAATTGCAATAGTTTGTGTGTGCTGCAAATAGCATAATTTGCACCCATTGTTAGCTGGTGGGGTACACGGTGGCTCAGTGAGGAGCGATTACCTTAGGTGCATGGTTTCCTTGATACGATTTTCACCCAAGCAACCTTGTGATAAACAACATTGTGTATCATGGATTTTCTCGAGGCTCCCGTTTCCTCCTACTTTCTCATTCTTCCATCATCATTCACTTGCTTTAATCATCGTCTCCCTTAACCTAAAGGCATAAGCATGGGATGTTAAACTGAAAGATTTCACTATATTTCATTTTGTTGGCTGAGTATATACTTTTGTAAAAACAAAAAAAAGTAAACGTAAGAATAGAAGGAAAAAGCAAATGAATAAAACAAATGTGGTTGGTAGCAGAAGCGTCATTTCAGATTTTGCTTGTGGGAGGGCAACACCCCTTGATTTAAGTCAAATTTTGCGTTTTTCACTGACTAGTATTCTTTTCAAAAAATCTATATAAATCTCAATCTCAGGGGGTGCAATTGCCCCTTCCTGCCCTCTAAATGACGCCACTGGTGGTAGTTCAATTAATATAGCTAAATTAAAAATATTACATAAATTCTGTCATAGGTATTGGACACTCAACAAAGAACGGAAAATTTGATAAAGTGAAAAGTTTGTGTCAGTCGAGGGAAATTTTCTTAAAGAAACCTACGAACAGTGCCACCAGGTTCGTCCTCCACTGACTCGGTTAGATAGCATTCATGCTTTTATTGCCACATAGCACAAGTTCGTTCGTGTTTATGCCATACGTTCACACTGTATTTACATTGAGCCCGTCTGAAGTTGATCTGTACTGGAGCTTCTGATTTAGTGCTGCTAAAAAAACTTTAACCCAACCTGAGACTGTAAGAAATGTGTCAAAACTTGATAGAACAGTCTGCTCGAGTAATGCCTGTGTTTTTTACATTGTAACTTTTATGCAACAGATACGGAATCCGTATTTATATGCCAAGCGTAAAGGAATTGTAATTTTTCAACTAATACTTCTGATGGTCCCTTGGAATTTTATCTGTGCAAGTGAGCAGGCCGGTAGCCAGCCCAAAAATGTAGGGGGGGGGGAATCCAACCATATTATAGTTCATTTGCAAGACTACCCTGAACATTTTAGGCAGACAGTAAAAATTTAGGAGCCCGACCCTCTAGACACCCCACCGCGTTTATACGGGCCTGCAAGTGAGTTATTTTCATGTCACCCACCACAACGCTCTTAGGGGACAATATGAAGGAAATTCTTAAAAGAATTGTATTTTTCCAGCAGTTATTTAGAGTGCTGCGCTAAAAGTAAACCTTAAAAAAAAACAATTTACTGAATATATTGGAAAGTCGCATATCATTAAAACAACAACTTTGTCAAAGATATAGAATGCCCAGAAGCATAGAGTGAGGCTTCTGGGTATTCTATCTGGGAACCATGCCTAGAAGCATTACTCATGATTTTCGAAGGAAAATAATGCATTGTCGTGATTAACCGTCAATCGATTACAATGATCGCACACAAGCAATGTTGCATTCACACTTAAACCTAAATTCATGTTGCTAGCAGTACTTACCTGCGAAATCCTCTATGATGTTAGTAAACAACACTTGTCGACCATGTTGCCTTCTAACTTTCTCTTTATCCATCCGCTAAGTAGTTCCCCTATCAGCCAGAATGAGAACATATAGTTCAGGATTATAAAGGAATTTTGTGCTCTTATGTTAGCTTGTTCGTACTTGTTTTCCGTAGTCTTGCATTTGCAAACTGTATTTTATATCTCACAATATTCAATGATATATCTATGTCATAAAACAATATTTTTTAAGACTACATTACTACTCGTTTTTGAGAACCAGTCTCTGACTCAAATATGCAACTAAATTTCCTCATTCTCATTTTTTGAGTTATTTTCTCCTCAAAATTGAGACAAATTTACTCAATTTTTTTAGTAGTAAAATGTATTCATTTTTGAATAAATCATTTTTAACAGTGAAGTGAGTGTTAGTGTTTCCGGTTTCAAACTGATAACAGTAACGTGAGCGAACAAAGGATCAATTTGAATATTTGTTTTAAAGTTGGCAAGACACTGAAAGATGGCCATGATATGCTTTTACAGGTTGCGGAAGGCCGTCAAACTTTGCACAGGCAAAATTATTGAAAAGGTGAGGACATTAATCACGAACGATCGCCGATTAACAGTGCAAATGTTAGCTGAGAAATTGAACATTACCAGTGAATCTACTAGACATCCTCACCAACGACTTACGGAAAACGAAAACGTCTTCCTGACTAGTGCCACATGATGAAAAGAAGCACGCAAGTGTTCTTGCCTCACAAGATTTTTATTGCAATGGCAAATGAAAATCCAAATTTCTTAAACTATATTGATGCTGAGGATGGATCCTGATGTGTGAGGTACGATCTAAAGCAAAACGCCAAAGCACAGAATGGATCAAACTGACCCTAATCAACTTTCTTGACAGCAATGGCATAATTTACAAGGAATTTCTACCTGAGGGAACATCATTGAATGCTGATACGTACATTGAAAGTTTGAGACATTTTATGAAACGTGTACAAAGGGTACGACCCCAGTACTAAAAACAAGGTTCATGGTTGCTGGTTTACGACAATGCTCGTTTTCACAGAGCCAATATCGTCAGGCAATTCATGGTCAATGAGGGTGTGATGCAACTTGACCATCCACCATTCTTACCAGATGTGAATCCTTCCGAATTCTTCCTGTTCCCATGGCTGAAACTTATGTTGAAAGGAAAGATATTTGACAATATTCCTCGATTATTCCTCGATGGTACATCGGATTTTTAATTTCGACCTATGTTGTCACTCAGCACGACATACTCTATCAGCGTGCTAAGTTTGGTTGAGATCGGCCAAACGGTCCAGGAGGAAGCGTTTTTCGGTGATTATTCCTCGATGGTACATCGGATTTTTGATTTCGACCTATGTTGTCACTCAGCACGACACACTCTATCAGCGTGCTAAGTTTGGTTGAGATCGGCCAAACGGTCTAGGAGGAGTTCGCGGACAACCAAACGGCTAACCCGAGTATAAGAGCTTTGCTTCGCTCAGCTCAATGATGTGTATTTAACTTAACCCTCATTCGACTCCCTCAAACGCACACTAACTTTCCATCATCCTCAATCGACTCCTTCACACTCACTCGCTCTCGCACACAATCAACTCCCTAACGCTCACACACACATACGCCCTCACACTGAAATTATTGTTGATGCCCTCACCCACACTCACTGCCAATCAACTCCGTCGCACTTACTCTCACTTGCCCTCACTTTCGCTACCAAAATTACAGGGAGTGAAGGTGAGTATGGCCCCTTGAGAACAAAAATAAGTTTTCAATCTGTAGTTAGGAGTGCTAAGTATTTATATTTTCACTCGATCTCAAAATCATATATTAGCTTTAGATAGAAGAGTATTGTGTAAAGTGTAATGATAATAACTTATATGCTCGCTTTTACATTAGTTGTGCCGAACTTAATTCCCAATAGAAGCTTATTGTCCAGGATATCAAAGCCTACATAAGAAAACAAAATTTTTCTCTAAACACTATATTTCCTCTGTTATTATCTCTTTTGAATAGGCTTCATAGTTCACCTGTACTTAGCTGACTTATTAATTGAAGTATAAAATATTTCAGTTTCATAGTCATTTGGAGGACTCATGGTATCATGTGCGCAGTGGCGTATTGAAGGGAACTTCCAAACTTGAGTTACCCCGAAATCTTACTATAGTAAAGTAAATGGAAAAGGCAAAATTTTCTTATTTCAAGGCAAAGCCCCTCGAAATTTAACAAAGCCACCCGAAACAAAATCGTATATACGCCAGTACATGTGCGTATAATTGCATTACTTCTGAGATCTGAAATGCAGGATATTTTCTCCAATATTCTAGATGCAACTATTATTCATTATTAAAATCGTATCTCCCGTTTCAAACTCTGTACACGCTTTCTTATTATATTGTGCCAAAAAACAATTTCTGTGTTAAACGAAGATTTCCATTAGCAGTTCGGCTATAGTAGCTTCGTTGACAGATATAATGGCAGATATGTATGTAACTCTCACTGCGATTATTATGTATGTAACTCCTCCTTGCATTTTCTATCAACCGTCATTTATTCTCTTTCTTTACTTAACTACATTTTTCTTTGGGAGCGTTCGGCAAAATTGAGGGCCCGCATGAGATCTTTTGAACTTGATTTTATATAGTTTAAAGACGGTTTGAGTTTAACATCAATATACTAATGACATTAAAGTAACTTTCAGCAACTTTTGTGATCATTCCACTGGCTATAGATGCAGTAATTCATGTGTAGAACAAGAGAAAGTCTTAGTGTTCCTGCTTCTCATAGTGAAGAAGAATCAGGTGAATAAGAAAATGCTGAACCATCATATCGCTGTCACAAAATTGAGTAAAGCACAGAACTTTTACTTTCAAATTGCAGTTTCAATTAAGATATTAAGTACTTTTTAAGGAATTGAAGATTTGATAGTTTCTTTAATTTTCAAGTGTCCTTTTCTATTATAGATGTGAATATTCATTGATTATTTTCAGAATAAATAGAACGGTAAATATAATTTCTTAGATGGTTTCCGATCTACATATAATAATAAATGTTGTTGTTTATTGTTGACACCGGTGTGCAATCCAAAAGTGATCTCTGTGTGGTTTCTGTCCTAAAATGAGGAAATATTTTCGATTGACGAGTTTGAGTCGTATATGAATGTGCATGATGTCTCCGAGGTGACAGTGGCGAAATCCGTATTAAAATTGGTTTTGTGGTTATTTTATTATAAAGAAACAAAAAATAGGCATAATGGACGTTAAAATTCCGTAATCTTTAACAATGAAATCTAGTGCAACGGAAAAACGAAAAGTGCATTTTTATTAGTTACTATTCGTTAAAAGTGTATGTTTGAAATTTTTTTCAACAATAACAATGAGTGAAACAAAACAATTTTAATAACGTATAACCATAATATGGATACATCAAAGATTTCAAACGATGTGCAATGTGCTCATTGTAATAACATTTTCTTAGCCAAAGAGGCTTATCCATTCACACAGGGAAATGTCATCACGGGACACGCAAGAGTAAGGGCAGTAACGTGAAAATTCAACAGCCTACCAACTATATTTCGGATTTATTACCCTTAGATTTCAATGACAATTCTTCTGAACTTTTAACCAAAATGAATGATCTTATGTCTCATTTGAAGGCTAATGTTCCGGTTCATCGTCGTGTCCCGCGCGGTGGTCGTTCATCGGTAGCTGATTCCCTATGTGATATTATTCGTAATATCAACAACACCAATAATGTTGATTCTTGGATCGACCTTTTAGTTTTCCCTTACGCAGTGCTTTCAATTCCACCGCGTTCTGAGAAAGTAAGTAATCTCACCACTTGGATGAAGCTAAGAGTCAGAAACTGGAGGGAACATCAGCGTGAAGTATTAACGAAGCAGCATCGAGGGACCAACGAACCTCGCCAATCACAAAAATCCGGTTCAATCAATACCAAGAGCATCGAACAAAAACTAGCAGATGGTGATATACGATATCCGATGACACTGTGGCTACGCCAGATACGTCAGAACTACATGCTCTCAGAGAAAAAAATCCAGCCCACGTTCATCAATCCCGAACCACCTGAGGACTCGACTACAGTAACTAAAGTCTCTTCCATCGAATTATTAAAGGCTATAAAATCCTTCCCCTCTGGTTCGGCAGGCGGAATGGATAATCTCCGTCCCTCAATCTTAAAAGATCTATTTATAAATCAAGACTTTGATTCAAGGGAACGGTTAACCACATCCATTTGTGAATTTATGCACTTAATTATATCTGGGAAAGTGCCGAACATTTTACGACCAATTTTTTTTTTTTTTTGGTGCTTCACTTATAGCACTGAAGAAGAAAAGCGGTGGAATCCGCCCAATAGCTGTTGTTAATGTTTGGAGACGCTTATCAGCAAAAATTAACTGCTTCCGGATACGAGATTCATTAATTAATATACTGTCACCACACCAACTAGGGGTCTGTATACCATTCGGAGCAGAATCAGCCGTACATGCTGCAAGAATGTACTACTCATATTCCCATACTGAAGTGAAAGCATTTTTGAAAATTGACTTCCGCAACGCCTTTAATGAACTCAACCGCGACTCAATGTTACAATCTGTTAAAACTAACTTTCCAACTTACTATCCATACATCTACCAATGCTACTCCGAACCAAGCAATTTTTTTAAGGGATAACTTCATTCACTCACAACGTGGAGTACAGCAAGGCGACCCACTTGGACCAGCACTGTTCGCCCTAACAATCCATCACATTATTAAGGATATTAACACAGATTTAAATATCTGGTACTTAGATGACGGTACCATAGCTGGAAATATCGACGTAGTACTACGCGCTTTTAATAAAATTCGTCTAGAAGCCTCATCTATTGGATTGTTTCTTAACTCTGCCAAATGTGAAGTGAGTTTTCTGAGCGCCAGAGTTGATGAAGTCCATGACCTTTATGAAAAGTTTAACGAAGTAGCACCTGGTATCAATCTCTTATCACCTAGGAATGCGGAACTTTTAGGGACTGCCATCTCTACCGAATCAAGGAGCAAAATTTTATTGGACAATATATCAAAATTAGAATTCTTCTTTTCTCAATTATCAAAACTTTCTGCACACTCCGCTTATTATTTACTACGAGCTTCACTCTCACTTCCAAGATTACTGTATTTCCTCCGTTGCTCCCCTTCTTGGCAGGATGATAAATTACTTGTCAAAATCGACCACACTCTTAGAACAGGACTGGATTCCATTCTAAACGGTTCTTTGAAAGACAGTTCATGGTTACAAGCTTCCTTACCAGTTGAGAATGGAGGCCTTGGGATTCGTCGAGCCATGGATATCGCCATACCTTCTTTCCTTGCATCATTCTATGGCTCACGAGAACTAATTGGATCTCTTCTTCAACAGGAGGTTGACTTAGACTCGATTCGAGATGTACAAGAATGCACCGATAACTGGACTAGTCTGGTTGGAATGGATCCCCCACCTATCGACAAAAGACATGTTCAGTCTGTTTGGGATGAACCTATAGTCAAGCTTCGTTTCTCTTCACTCCTATCATCAACTAATAACCCAGATGACAAAGCCAGGCTGTTAGCTGTCTCCTACTCCAAAAACGGAGCATGGCTTCAAGCCCTACATTCTCACACACTCGGCCTATACCGTTCTAATGAGAGCTTTCGTATTGCTACAGCTCTGCTCTTAGGTGCTAATATTTGTGAGCCTCACTTTTGTCCTGCTTGCAACGCGTAAGTTGATAATAAAGGATTACATGGTCTTTCATGTAAAAAAAAGTGCGGGAAGACAATCTCGACATCATATTGTAAACGACATTATTTGTAGAGCCCTCGTTTCAGCGGGAGTTCCTTCAATAAAAGAACCAAATGGTTGTTGCCGCTCTGATGGTAAAAGGCCTGATGGCATGACCTTGGTACCGTGGAAAAATGGAAAAGCACTAGCCTGGGATTTCACATGTTCCGATACGTTTGGTCCTTCCAACTTACCCCATTCTTCAATTCAGGCAGGTCTCGTCGCCGCTCACAGAGAATCAGACAAAAGGCTAAAATACTCAAAGCTATTGGACAAATATTGGTTTGTAACAGTAGCAATAGAAACCAGTGGGTCTTGGGGTCACGAAGGATCTAATTTCATTAATGAAGTTGGTCATCGAATAGCAATCAAAACTGGTGACCCCCGAGCTATTGCATTCCTTGTCCAACGTATCAGCATCGCCATCCAGCGCGGGAATGTGTCATCGATCTTAGGCACATTACCTCCTGGTAAAGAACTGGACGAGATTATTCTTCTATAACACACAATAAGACGGAAGGAGACAGACAACCACTTTGACTATGTTCATGAAGAATGTTTTGAATCCAGTTTGGATAAATATAAATTCTTGGAAGTCATGGCTAATACCGGTAAATTTGGGAGTGGTAGCAACATTATCTACAGAGTTTACTTTGTTACTCAAAATCGTTAAAGACCCGAATGATATTGTTGTCAAGCTGTCCGATGTTTATTTTGGAACAAATATGATAGCTACAGATAATCTATGTATTCTTAGATGTGCTTATAAGGAAGAAATCAAAATTTTAATGTTTATATTTCATTTTGTATAGAAATTTTGTTTAGTTTTCATAACTTCCTGATTGTACAGTACAATATTTACTAGTGCTGTTCACATACATATGTAGATCTAAAATAAATATAAGTAAGTGGTAAATATGTTAGAAAACAGTGTCACCTGTGCTGTTCTATGGCATTAATAATAAATATCAGATTATATGTTGAGGAATAATCATATATCATGTAAGACACTTACCTATTAACACTTCATAATCGGTGAATCATCAGTTTTAATATTTCATAAGAATAAAGAGGAGCCTCATGAAGCCTTAATTTTCACTGTGGATAATTTAATAGATTTAATGATATGAACTAGTTTGATATTGTTGCTAAGTCACACTTTGTAACAATCTTGGTGAAAAGAATAAATTTCTTACTGATGTGAAAATGTTTAAAAGAAACGCCTACCCGAAAAGATGGACGTTTTCATTAATGTATTCTTACTGTAACAGAACTACAGATATCTCATGTATAGTAGAACTGACTATCCAGTACATTGCTGTAAAATTCCTTGTAATTTCTAAATTACTAAAGGGATTACTCTATCATTAACGATATCAAAAATATGCATCATATCTACCATTACATAACATCTATTATCTAAATAAGTTGAAAAGACACATGTCTAATACATTCTTCATTAGAAAGTTTTTAAGTATCCAACAATGATTGTTTGGAATTGTTGGTATTCATAACGCTTACGAAGATATTTAACCTTAAGCATGAAAAATATACTTGGAAATCACCTATTTTCTCATTTCCTTGCACAGTAAAAATGATGGCAACATATATAACCAGTTTATCCTAGAAAGTAATTTCTAATATGTTCATTTAAAAGCGACACAAGATTATAGTCGTCATTTTAAAATATATTATACTTATAACAATTTCAAATTTAAGAAAGGAGTTCCTCTGGCAGCCATATTGATGCGGCATATCTGTTTCGCCAAGTGGGATTCCTTGTGACTTTTATTATGATTTTTCAGAAGTATATTGGAATTGTTAATGCAAACTTCAGTTTTTTATTCCAAATTTCCACATTTAATCAAGTGTGATCTAATTCTACTGGACTAATACATGGATAATACCACTGGCTGCTCAAGTATTCTCGGCCAGGAAACACATAATTCATGATTGTGCACCCCGCCCTAAATCATCATCTCCTTTGTTGCCGTAATCTATGTTGTACAGCTTGGGGTCTTTGCGAAATACTACAATTTATATAAAAAATAATAAAATAACAGACAACTTCTGACCAAAGCATATATTAACTAATAAATAATAGCGTTACTGTTTCGGCAAATTAACATTGCCTTCATCAGACACATTATGAAATACAATTCCTAAGATTACAGCTTATATACTTCTTAAAATGAGAGGAGGTATCCCATGAACAAATCATATTCGTCCTTTCCTTTAACAATTTTTAATTAATACAAACGCAACTTTTAACGATCAACTTTCACTTAAGAGCTAAACTTTTAATTGGCACACCTGTGTATGAATAACTTTAACTTTTGAAAAACATTAACTTTTAATTAACTATCCGTTGTTCAATACACCTGTTTTTACCTCTTCTTTCTACTCTGTTTTATCCAATATCTTTCTCCATACATCATGTATATTTAGTCCGCTATTCCAATTCATAAGTTTCTCGCCTCCTTCCCTTTTTATCCATTCCGCCTCTTTCCATTTTCTTATAATGCTTCTTTTCTCCTTTTCCAGCCCCTCTACGCCTTCCCAGTCTATTTCATGTCCTGTCTCCCTTACATGTTTATATATAGCGTTACTATCTCTCTTCAATCGAACGTCGTCCCTATGCTGTTTAATCCTTTCTTGTAACCTCTTTCCTGTTTCCCCTATATAACTCATATCACATTGTTTGCATTTAATTCTATATACAACCCCTTCATCACTTATTTGAATCTCTGTTACCTTCCTTTTCCTCGTTCGCAACGCATCTAACATTCTTCTGCTACCTTTTCTGTACGTTCTTACTCCTCCTCTTCTCAATAAGTTTTTTAACACTTCCGTTTTTTCTCCTATGCTCTCTATCCCGAACCATCTTTTCTTTTATTCTTCTCTATCTTCTCTCACTTCCTTCTGCCTTCTGCCCTCTTCTTTCTTGCTATTCTTCATCAATCTATCTTCACTATATCCATTCTGCATTAATAAGCTGTTAAATTTATCTATGTCTTCTTTTCTCTTCTCGTCATCACTGTCTATCATTCTTATCCTTCTCTCCATGTTTCTAATGAAGTGCCTTTTAGTTCCTTCATCTACATCACTTCTTCTATGGCAATAAACACCTGCTGAACATTGTTTTCTATACCATGTTGTTTCGAATTTCCCTCCTACTTTCCTTATTGTCATATCTAAAAAGTTTATTTTCCCCTCTTCCTCTAATTCTACCTCCAGGCTTATTCCTTTTCCTTTATCTTCTATCCTTCCCACAAATTGCTCGAATTGTCTCTTCGTTCCTTTCCAAATACCTAAGCAATCATCCACATACCTGCAAAACATAATCAGCCTTTCGCCTCCTTCCTCCTTAACTTTCTGTTCCCATTTATTCATCACAATTTCTGATAACACTGGGCTTAGTTTCGATCCTATACTTAGTCCTTCCTTTATTTTCACTAATTTTTCTCCTATCGTACACACACTGTTCTCCCATATCAGTTTCAATGCTTTAATCACTTTCTCTTTCTTCCATTTCCTTATTGTTCTATTCTCCATTTCTTCTTCCAATACCTACAAAATATAATCCCTCCTTAAGCTGGGAAACATTGCTTTGACATCTACGCTAAATATCAGTGTTCTCTAATTTCTTCTTCCTACTTTCTCTATCATCCTCTTGACTTCTTCTGTATTCTTAACTCTGATATAAACAGTTCTTAAGATATAAACAGTTAGTGAAGAAAGCAGAGGAGCAACTTGTATGGGATTTAATTAGAGAGAAGACAAGGGGAGTTCAAAAGAGTGAAATAGTGACAAAGAAGATAAAGGAGGAAATTGAAGATGCATTGTTACTGTTTGTGAGAGAAGAAGTATTGAAAAGCCTAAGTGAATGGGAAATTAGGTTTGAAGAGAAAGAGTGGCAAAGATTGGAAAAAAAGGGAAGAATTTAGGATGGAGAGAAAGAGAAAAGGGAAAAGCAAATAGAGTGGGAAGATAGGAAACGTAATACTAAAGGAAGAAGAAGAAAAGTGCCTTGATTTGGGATACAAGTTCAAAGTGAAGGAAGAAAAGACGAATACAAGACAATTAGTTTTTTCAGTGGAACAAGCAATTATGGACATAAAAGAAGAGGAAGAAAGGAACCCGATAAGAAGAAAAGCTGCTGCTATAGTGAGGCAGAATATGAACAAGCAAATAGGGAATCTTAAAAAAGAAGAGAAAGAAGGATTGAAGAGCTTGAGACGAAGGAAAGACATTGTTATACAACAAGCCGATAAAGGAGGAGCAGTAGTGGTAATGGAAGAAAAATGGTACAAAGAGAAACTAGATGGATTATGCGACGAGACATATGAGGTAATAGGTGAGAGAAAGATGAAAGAAGAAGTAAAAGAGGAGATAATAAAGAATGCGAAGAAGGCAGGCTTTACAAAGTTATTAGACGAAAAAGGAAGAATTCCGGATATGAAAGGATTCCCGAAGATACACAAAAAAGAGGTAAAGTTGAGACCAGTAATGGATTGCAGAAAGAATATCTTTCAACCATTAGAAGAGGAAATAAAATAATAGCAGAGGAAATAAGGGGGGAACAAGTAAGTAATAGAGTTAAGAATACAGAAGAAGTCAAGAGGATGATAGAGAAAGTAGGAAGAAGAAATTAGAGAACACTGATGTTTAGCGTAGATGTCAAAGCAATGTTTCCCAGCTTAAGAAGAGATTATATTTTGAAGGTATTGGAAGAAGAAATGGAGAATAGAACAATAAGGAAATGGAAGAAAGAGAAAGTGATTAAAGCATTGAAACTGATATGGGAGAACAGTGTGTGTACGATAGGAGAAAAATTAGTGAAAATAAAGGAAGGACTAAGTATAGGATCGAAACTAAGCCCAGTGTTATCAGAAATTGTGATGAATAAATGGGAACAGAAAGTTAAGGAGGAAGGAGGCGAAAGGCTGATTATGTTTTGCAGGTATGTGGATGATTGCTTAGGTATTTGGAAAGGAACGAAGAGACAATTCGAGCAATTTGTGGGAAGGATAGAAGATAAAGAAAAAGGAATAAGCCTGGAGGTAGAATTAGAGGAAGAGGGGGAAATAAACTTTTTAGATATGACAATAAGGAAAGTAGGAGGGAAATTCGAAACAACATGGTATAGAAAACAATGTTCAGCAGGTGTTTATTGCCATAGAAGAAGGTGATGTAGATGAAGGAACTAAAAGGAACTTCATTAGAAACTTGGAGAGAAGGATAAGAATGATAGACAGTGATGAGGAGAAGAGAAAAGAAGACATAGATAAATTTCACAGTTTATTAATGCAGAATGGATATAGTGAGGATAGATTGAAGAAGAATAGCAAGAAAGAAGAGGGCAGAAGGCAAAACGAAGTGAGAGAAGATAGAGAAGAAGAAAAGAAAAGATGAAATGAAATGAAATCTTTAAGTTTTACGTCCTACGGTTATGCCGGTTAGGCTAAAGGAGACGGTGATGATGAGTGATGAATGAAATGGTGGAATGAAGAAAGTGGGAGGAAACGGGAGAACCCCGAGAAAACCCACGCACACGGTGTTTGTCCACCACAAAGTTCACTTGGCGGGGGCTGGGATCGAACCCGGGACCCCAAGCACCAGAGGTGAACGCTCTACCACTGAGCCACCGCGGCCCAAAAGAAAAGATGGTTCGGGATAGAGAGCATAGGAGAAAAAACGGAAGTGTTAAAAAACTTATTGAGAAAAGGAGGAGTAAGAACGTACAGAAAAGGTAGCAGAAGAATGTTAGATGCGTTGCGAACGAGGAAAAGGAAGGTAACAGAGATTCAAATAAGTGATGAAGGGGTTGTATATGGAATTAAATGCAAAGAATGTGATATGAGTTATATAGGGGAAACAGGAAAGAGGTTACAAGAAAGGATTAAACAGCATAGGGACGACGTTCGATTGAAGAGAGATAGTAACGCTATATATAAACATGTAAGGGAGACAGGACATGAAATAGACTGGGAAGGCGTAGAGGGGCTGGAAAAGGAGAAAAGAAGCATTATAAGAAAATGGAAAGAGGCAGAATGGATAAAAAAAGGAAGGAAGCGAGAAACTTATGAATTGGAATAGCGGACTAAATATACATGATGTATGGAGAAAGATATTGGATAAAACAGAGTAGAAAGAAGAGGTAAAAACAGGTGTATTGAACAACGGATAGTTAATTAAAAGTTAATGTTTTTCAAAAGTTAAGTTATTCATACACAGGTGTGCCAATTAAAAGTTTAGCTCTTAAGTGAAAGTTGATCATTAAAAGTTGCGTTTGTATTAATTAAAAATTGTTAAAGGAAAGGACGAATATGATTGGTTCATGGGATACCTCCTCTCATTTTAAGAAGTATATAAGCTGTAATCATAGGAATTGTATTTCATAATGTGTCTGATGAAGGCAAAGTTAATTAGCCAAACCTGTAACGCTATTATTTATTAGTTAATATATGCTTTGGTCAGAAGTTGTCTGTTATTTTATACAAGAAGTTCCAAGGGTAGAATGAGTGGTATTCAGAAAAAATAATAATATGTAAATTTTAAGAGATAGAACAAGCCTACAAACAAAAATTTGAATATTGTTCTTAGCTCTACAATTAAAATTATATTTCCCTACTTGATCAAGATAAAAAATTTTGCTATACTTAGATATTTATTTTATTTAGTCCCTCAAATTTCGAACATTTTTACGATTTCTGGTTATAATTGGAAAGCAAATTCTGAATGTAATTTAATTACTTGGCAAATGAACGAACAAACACTCGTTAGTATTTAGTGTAAAGGGCAGGCCACCTCTAAGCTTCGGTAACATCCACAGTCACCTGCGACTAGGAAATTCTTTTAGTGATGTGAACAAAGGCCATAACATTTATATATATTTTTCACAACAAATCCAAAAAACAAAACATAATGACAAATGTAGTACCTGAGACAGAAAGATATATCTCTTCTCCCTCCTATAAATGCTCCAAGTGTTCAGTAGGTATGGACAAATATGGAGGAAATACACTCAGTTCACTGTCACTTATAAACGGACGTAAACAAAAACATTTGTAGCCTTCCGTTACAAATAAACCTGATTTGTTCCAATATAATCACGTTCAGGGAGTCTGGACAATAACATGTGCTTTATTGACTTGAAATGTATTCCACGCTCAGACACGTTATGCCCATGCTCTACGTGCGTTAAAATAACAATAATTATCCAATTAAACTATTATTAGGCATCATATTAGTATTCGAGATATGTAGCTGTGATCATTGGATGTTTTTCCTTTAGAGAATTATTCGCTAATTACTGAAATTAATATTTCTAGCAAGGAATTACTTTACAGAAGCCCATAGAACGAAGTAGACTAAGAAGCAATGGAAATGTTATAGCTCACCTGCTTTTGTTTTCGTCCTTTTAGAGGTGAAAGTGAACAGGAAATAGGATAGTATAAACTTCTATATTCTGAAAAATTAGCACCGTTTTGGGAAGATTCGCAGATTGTAAGATTTTGAACTTTTGCCCTTGATTCAACACCTTTGGAACCCCCAGTGATAACTATACTTTAAAATAGATATATATAATATCATGTTATAAAAATCATTTATTTACAATAAAATGTTACCTGGTACTCACAATATCTATTTCTAGATAATTTTGTGATGTATCATTTAGCAGTAAACACATTCTTTCTGTTACTCAGCAACCGCAATAGTGTTTCAATTGGTATTCTACCTTTAGGCTAATTTGAAACTGTTCACAAGTGTGGGGGGCGCGGTGGCTCAGTGGTAGAGCGTTCACCTCTGGTGCTTGGGGTCCCGGGTTCGATCCCAGCCCCCGCCAAGTGAACTTTGTGGTGGACAAACACCGTGCTCGTGGGTTTTCTCGGGGTTCTCCCGTTTCCTCAAACTTTCTTAATTGCACAATTTCACTCATTTCTCATCACCGTCTCATTTAGCCTAACCGGCATAAACGTGGGACGTAAAACTCAAAGATTTCATTTTTTGTTCAAAAGTGAAACTACAGTTTAAAATTAATAAACATTAAGAATTCCTTAAACGTGAACCCGAGACCACGCTTGCGAAAAACGAAGCGAACTTACTAACCAGTAGGGTAAGCGTGAACCTTGGACGTATTTGTGCACTGCATTCCCTAATGACACAAATTCTAAAGTGGGCGTCATAAATATCCCCAACATAGTCTTCCCAAAACCATAGTTTGGGTGGTATTTTGATCACAGAGCGGAAACCCACACACTTGGAAACAAATTTAACACAACACTCACAAAATGATCCTGTCTTCTGAGTTATTGTCGTCCGCCCCCCCTCCAACAAAACAACTCCGTTCCCAAGAAGGCACTGCACAACACTATTGCAGGACGCCACGAGCAAAGTCGGGTGAGTCCATTCTGCCCGGTAGTGCAGAATGGACTCTGCCAAACGTAGGCTGAACAACCTCTGCCTATATATTTGTTGGACCAATATGAATGTTTTAGTAATTGAGCAAAAAATAATTCAGTTGTTGTTCCGGAAGTGTGCGAGACGAGGCGCGAAGAAGTGCAGAAGAAGAACATGGGAAACGAGCTGAACAAAATGGTAACCAGATAACGCTGCTGTAGCAGTTATTTCAGCATAAATTTAGTTACTGTTCTAATGCTAATTGACGGCCAAGATGAAGCATAGATAATATAAATTAACCCTTATAGAGTGACCGTTAAATCCAGAGTTGATTATTTCAGTCTTGAGATGTTACATAAGAACTTGGATTCGTCAGCTGTCATAAGGTAGAATCCGGCCTTGGTTTCATCCACGTTTGAGATGTGCAGTTAAAAATTGTAATGTCAGGAAATAGTAAGCCTGTTATGAGTTGCATGATAAATATTAGACTTCTGGTTTAGTGATACTTAAGCAGGAAGAATGCAAATTTCGGCAGAAAGGGTAGAGTGCCGCAGAAAGAGAAGAGTGCGGTGCTTACGTTACAGTGCAAATTTGATAAGATGAAACTTCCATAATATACAGGCCTGATTGTTTTTATAACAGAAAATATGATTTTCTTGTATTGTCACGTTCGCTCTGTACAGGGGCAGTTTGGGAAATTAAAAATATGGGTTCAGTTCACGGCTCCGGGTTCACGAATAATGCAACTTTGGTTTACTCGCTTGCTCTTCTTTGCTCTCCATCATACCAACACTAATACAATATTCATACGTCTTGTCATGTATGACAATTAAATAGATTGACGTATTATAATTATATTTTTCAAGTCAACCTTATTACATTATAATAGTCATGTTTCAAAGTTATTTTCACCACTTTTGTCGTTACTACTAATTCATATATTTACATACTCAAGATATAAACTTACGTTATGTCGCGGTTACTTCTGACTTATCGTCCCTTCCAGTGTAATTAAATATAAGAGCTTCGAAGGTCGTTATATCTGATATCCATGTAAATACTTGGTCACATGGATACTGGCATAGCTATACGTATGGAAGGAATTAATAACATATTTTTCTATGTCCCTTTCCTTAAGTTGTCCTATATATACATGTTATACCTCAACAAGGGGAATATTCTCATGTAGCAGCCTCACCAGGCAGAATTATCCCTAATTTAATGGTCTTTCTTTGGCTCTCGTTTTGAAAAGTAGTAGCTTTTTCTTGTTTCTTACGTTAAAGTAACTTAGTACCGCTTCCTCCGTAGCCAGTGTTGGCAGTCTCGCTGTCCATACTAATCTGTAATATACTTCTTGATGTGGAACTAAAAAATGTTACTAGGGTGAAGGTTGAAATAAAAGCAGTTCAATGTAGAACTACCTATCATAGGTTGTTTATATATCCTGGTCTAACTTAACCAGTACGAAGAGAGAAAATTATAGTTATATTTTTCCGTAGTGTTGTTATATAAGTAAATGTGTGAATCGAAGTATATGTATTGATTGAGATAAAGATAGGAATGTTGAGAATAAAAGTGTAAAGAGAATTATTCACCTATTATATTTCGACCAGTATTTGATCAGTCCTATTTTGTAAACTGACCCCTCAATTGTTGCACTTGCCACTATTGAAGTGTTGTGAATATTTGTACTTCTACTAAACACAATTTTATAGTTTCTACTTCCATTGATTAATAAGGCTTGAAGTGTATGAGTTAATAGTTACGGGACGAAAGCTAAGATAAAACAACAAGCAAAATATCAGAAGTTATCTTCTGTTTCAGTGTGAATTTTAGTATTCTTAGTGTTCATTTAACCTCATTATTCTATAGTGATGTGTGCCTAAAATTTAACTGGCCATATTTGGAAGTGCTATGATATATTCAACAATGTGAAGAAAATTTAAACATAATATATATCGTGGATTGTTATCTTTAACTAGATCTTTCTTGTTCAGTTGGTATTTCTGTTGCGCACTGGTCTGGCAACTAAGTAATCAACCAGTCAATCAAATATTATTGGAAGGAAGTCCCTTCTCGTTACTAAAATATTTTTTCTTTCTTTTGTGGTCTATTAGGGCTACCACTCGGGTCATCAAACTTACCCTTGGTGGTCCGAGATCAAATATTTGGGGCAATGCAGACCAGAGACAATGCCATTCAGTACAAAGTAGTGGCTGCAAAAGGAAGTAAATTATTGTTTATCAGAAGTGAAGGTAAGCTCAAGCCACGCTAAGCCATTATTAGCGTACGGCTACAGACTTATAGGATCGGGGTTATTCATATGCATAATGTAAGAAATCCCACACTATAGCTGAGGTACTGAGTTTGACGGCAGTATGGTCTCTATTATGCTTGGCGAATCTGCTGCTATGTAACTTAAAATTGTACCTTTGTCTGACAGCACAAGTATTCGTCTAATAATGGTCTTCCCGACGATATAGATGAAGAATTATTCCAAGAACTAAAGTGGGCAGGAACTTGCGATTGAAATCGATGAGGCAACTTATAGTAACAGCGTTGAGATCTTCTCTTGCTATGTGAGATTCATAGCCAAAAATCATAAATTCTTGGAAGATCTTTTGTTTTGTGAAAATATCGCACTTGGAACAACAGCAAATGAATAGTTAAACGTTTTGGACAAGTTCATCGAAAGAATTAAACTGAACTCGATAAAATTGTCGGAATATGCACAAATAGTGTTCGCTCCATGTCAGAACGTTATCAAGGATTACAAGCTCCCATAGTAAGAAAGCCGCTAATGCACTCTGGACTCTGCATTATACACAGGGAATCCCTTGCTTCCAAGAATCTAACTAAACCTAAGATGACCTAAACGACATACTGTCGTTAGTAATAGAATTTTTGAACTACGTCAAACGTCATCCGAAAGAAACTAGATCTTTCTTTTTTCACAAATGTGTGCTGATATGTGAGCTGAGCGTACATTGTACTGTTCCAACTCACTTTGGTTGTCCTAGTGTAAAATTCCGTGTTTTAGAACTGAAACAGAAATTTTACTAGTATTTTGTGGATGAATATCATCCCATTTCTGAACAATTATTGATTCTACCTTTCTTCAGAAACTGGCATACCTTTGTGATACTTTTTGAGGAACTACATCTTTTAAATGTGTCTTTACAAGGAATGTTATATACATTTTGCAATTGTCAGACAAAGTGTCAGTCTTGTAAAGGAAGTTGATGCTTTCTAGAGGAGCATTGAAGATGGGAACATTTGTGATTGCTTTTCTATACTAAAAAATTTGTTAGAAGAAACCGGGGACGAACTAAATGAAGAAACCAAATCAGTGTATGGGGAATACTTAACACAATTTATGTCTAATTTGCGAAGTACCTTCCAGAGGACACACATCATAACTGGGTCGTGTATCCATTCAACGCAGAGAATCCAACCAAATATCTCCACACGAGAAGAGGAAAAGCTTATCGGCCTAACTTCAGACTACACATTAAAGTTTATCTCAGCAATATTGCCTGAATTTTTGAGCTCAGTGAAGAATGGCTACCGGGAATTAAGTAACAATGTTTTGCGAGTCTCCTTCTTTTTGTAACTTCCTATTTGCGAAACCCAATTTTCTATTATGGTTATGATCAAATTCAAATATAGGTCAAAAATAAATCTGCAGACAGAGATGTGACTTGCCATTTCAAAACATGTGCCGAGATGTAATAAATTATGTGACTCAAAAAAAGCTCATATATATCGTTGACTTTGCTCAACATTTAAATGTGCCGGTTTTTATTATTTAAGTTCCCTCTCTGCTAGTAAATTTCAACTTTAATATAAATTAAAGTTGACTTATCACAATTCATTTTTATTAACACTAAAAGGCTAATGAGATTAAAAGGTGTAGTCACTCTGCACAACGTAGACCATCTGTGTTATAAGATATCAACATTAATGATTAATAAATAAGACATAGATTATCATAGTCATAGTTTTAGTTATGGGCACATGTATTTGGGTTTGTTAACACATTTCACTTTTTGACAGGCGAGGCGTGTTCAATGCTTGTTCGTTGAGGGAAGCCTCAACCGCAAAAAGTTCGTAAACCCCTGCACAAGTCTTTGAAATTCAAGTGGACTAATGCTACATATTTGTTTTCGTAACTTTTCTTAGTTCACAGAAGACATTACTTTACATTAAATTTATCGTTTCTACCCTAAGTTGATTATACCTGGTTATAATTGCTTTTATTTTTTTATTCCTACAATATATAACCGTTCCTACTTAGTAAGATACAAATATGAGAGTCAATGTATTATATGTCAAACAGAATTAGTATTGTGTATACCTTCAGCCATTTTGAAAGTATAGAGCATTATTTGGAATTATATCTAAAATTGAGTAGAAATATTTGTGAATGGATTTGAGCGTCATTATATGGACTGTTGCTCCCTGATATAAGTATAATTTTACTGATGTTGTGAGATAATACAGTATTTGAATTAATATTTTTACATGTAAATATTGCATTATTTGTTAATCTAAAAATAAATGTATTCGTTATTCCTAATAATTGTGCTCGTCTAAACTGCAAAATAAATTAAAACCAATAAGACTGTTACTATAAAAATTACCCCTACTTATTTTTGATTCCGCAAACACAATTTAAAATAGAGGGTAAAATTTTGATTTAATGTCTTAGGACTATAATTATCCAGTTAACGGAAAAAACGTTACATGTTTGGAGTAACAATATTAACTTATTTTTAAATATATGTTCTTACGTTTCAGAAGTGGTACACATATCAAGGGAGTAAGTATAAGACAGTTTTCTTCAATCAGTATACTACCATAAGAACTCTTGAAAAGTTCAGTTTAGATGTGTATAACAATAATGCTATATATTAAGTACAAATAGATAATTAATAACAAATTGCGACATCACCCATATATTTGCTTTGGTTTGATACTCAGATCTTATAAGAGTTCTTATTTGATGCAAGCATGCAGAATTACATTTTCGAAGATCACATTTAATGCTAGCTATCGCAGGTCTTTAACTCGTATGCATGCAGTCTCTGCAAAGTTCTTCATAAAATATATAAGTAACCAAGAAAGTACTGTCGCTTTTTGTATAAGTCTCTGTTCAATTGGGCATCACACCGAGAGTTGAATACGAATGGAGATAAAGGCGAAGGTCAGTTGTAGTTGTCAGAAAAATCCAACATGTTGCCTGGTTGTGACAGTTTAGTTTTACCGTGAATGTGCGTAAGAGCAGAGTGAACGTTTGAACTCCACACAGCGTCATAAGGGCGTGTATGTTGTACGAGTTCAAACTGGAGTCAAACGCCGCTGCAGTGGGGTGGAAGGTGTCGTGACTATGCGGACAGTGGAGCAGTGGTTTAACAAGATTAAGAATGATGACGAAACAATTGAAGACGCACCAGGTGCCGGTAGAACAACACAGGTAAAAAAATGAAGTTCTTCAGGCAGCACTTAATGGCCAGGCATGTGAGGATTTGTGACTAGAATTCAGTGTGAAAAGAAAATCGGCAGCACCTCAATCAATTTGGGAGGTACTACAAGTTTGGACGATGAGCTTCACATGATTTGTCCCTGGTCAGAAGTCAACGCAAGGAGACACCGTTTTTTTTTCCTATCTCGTCTGAGTAAGGAGCCATTTCTGGACAAAGAGTTGATATGTAATGAGAAGTGGGTTCTGTACGAAACTCCATTGTACCATTATCTTTGGTTAGCATCCAATGAACCGGTTCCGAAACAGCCGAAACCAGCACTGAACCAGATGAAAATTCTCCTGTGCGTTTGGTGGACTGATCCCCGCATCGTGCATAGGGGACCTGCTACCGGCTGTAGAGCATCAATGCAACTCTGTGCTGTTAGCAGCTGAGCCGTGTTCAAGAAAACTCAAAATTTGGAACCAGCACTTCTGAATCGCAGAGAATCCTCGTGTTACAGGACAACTCTAATCCGAAGGTGGCTATGATGACGCTGGACACTATTCAATGGCTTGGATGGTAATCATTATTGTATCCGCCATACTGCCCGGATTTTGCACCACCCGATTATCACATGCTCAATTCCTTGGATAACCACCTTAGAGGGCTCCAATTCAAATCCCTCGTTGAGGTTCAAGATACACTTGATACCTTCTTCGCTTCACGGCTCACCAAGTTCTACCGCAATGGAATACATGACCTTCGTTGGTAGAAGGTCGACGATGCTGATGCGGAATATTTTTGACGCACCACGTATGTCTTATGTGGCATATTGATGTTCGAAGTTGGTGGGCGAAAAAGCGACAAAACGTTTTGCTTACTTTTATATGAATGCTTATAGATATATGCTGTAAGATACAAACCAGCAAGTACTATTTGTCACAACTTTCCAGTCGGCCGTTGGAATCGGGCGAATTATTGTCGAGAACGGTATTACATTTTCTAGCGGGATTTACTTTTAAACTTTTATTAGATATGCTGAGCTAAATTAGTTTTATATTTATTGACTTCTTGATGTTCTTTTCTGAACTGAGTATCTCTATGTTTATAAGAAAATGCCTAATGAGTGTTGGCTAATTTGGAAGAATGTGCTAGCCTGATAAAATTCGGGAGAAAATACAAATTTTAAGAAGAGATTCGTAGATAATTGGTATGATTTTTTGCACATTCAAACTATAATAATAAAATGTAATAGGTGTGTGTGAATTGGTCTGCGTTATCTGTACATTGAATTAAATCGAAAGATGGTAAAAATCATAAATGTTCTTATCGTCTTTGTACGTGAATGACGAATATAGACATTGATTGTTTCAGAACGTAATCATATCTGAAATATTTTACACATTTCGTTATAAAAATGAAATTAAATCTTTAAGTTTTATGTACCATGGTTATGCTGGTCAGGCTAAAGGAGACGGTGATGATGAGAGATGAGTGAAATGGTGGAATGAAGAAAGTGAAAGGAAACGGGAAAACCCCGAGAAAACCCACAAGCACGGTGTTTGTCCAGCACAAAGTGAACACGGCACGAGCTGGGATCGAACCAATGACCCCAAACACCAGAGGTCAACTCTCTACCACGTTGAGTTATCATAATACTTAATGTACTACTGAATACCTTCTGTGGATCTAAAAGGAGCTGCCACTTATGTGTTTCTGTAATATCCATTGTATTACATCTAGTAACAATCATTCTTCTAATATTAGTCATGTTGCTGTCCAAAATTTTTAAAACAAGATTATTGTTAACATCTACTAGCTACTCATTTATCCGTTATCGATAATAATCTATTACAAATACATACATATACATACACACGCACACACAAAATGTGTGAAGCTAATAAGTAAAACGAACATATAGTAAGGAAATAGAAAGATAATTTCTGAATATTGTTCGTTAACATAAAAAAAACTGAACTTGAAAGTGTCATAACATAATCAAAATTAATAAACTCTGTTTCAATACAGATATTGCAAAATGAATGAAGCCAAAACTGTCACTAACTTTGTTGTCTCTTACGTTTTAAAACCGAAGTTACCTCCTCGTGATATCAATTATTTAATAGAACATTATGTGTTCTCAATTAAAATATATTGTAAAATAGGAATATATTTATTTCATGTATTAATCAAGAATTGAAGTGAAAACTGTTGTAAGCAAAGCTGAACCTTTTGCGTCTTATTCCCATTCGAAGAGCTTTCTGTTTTTCTTCCTTCAACATTACTAGTCTTTCTTAAACTAGACTATAAGGAATACAAAATTAGCCCCAATGATCAAAATTGATATAATATTTGCGGTTATTTATGGCTGTTTGCGACACAAGGAGAAGAACAACAGGTTGGCTCCAGCAAAACAATTCGATTCCGAAAATTGATTCTTTGAGTATCAAAGAATTGGTTCAGAGTATCAGTTTTTAGGAACGAGCGCCATAAACTCGGAAACCATTAGATTACAGTATAAAGTTTATTACTGGAGTGTTTATATTAATTACATGTTATAATTAAAACTTTCACGTATATAAATATTGTGTATATAAATATATTAAAACTTTGCGCTCGGAGAGATAGATTTTCTAAAATGTTGCATCGGTACTTTACATAACATAACGTCTTAATAGTACTTCAGGTTGACGAATCATGTAAATGACGGACTTTTAAATAGATTTTATGTTACTAAATGAGCATTAAGACTTATTAATGAATATTATGTAAAATTATTATTTCAAATCCTGCGTTTTAGTGGGAGGAAATATATGTTTGTTCAGGTTATGTAGTTTTCTATGTCCCACTGCCTGCCTCATGAATGTTCCATTTTCACATAGACAAAGAATGCGTATCAATACACTTCTTGTTAAGAAAATACTTTTAAAAAACGTAAATTTTTTATTCAACCAGTTCTTTCATAGGAGTTAAAATATTGCAGTGTTAGTAGTATAATGATTACACCTGCACAGAGAGCAAAATGAATAATGACTATTTATCGCAAAGTATGTATATTATAAAATATAGTTCACTGCTTCGCACTTTAGCTTGTACGGACGTGCGTAATTAGACACGCTGCAAGTTTTTTAACCATAGTAGGCTATGTGAGCGACGAACACATACACATATATAAACACTTGTTGGATAGGGCTTTTAAGAAATTTATTAGTATATATGAGGTTCTTTTAACCCTAGAAAGGTAGCGTTCTCAATATGTACGTTAAAGGTACAAATTGACGTGTAGGTCATAACGCTGGACAAAAGGGTGATGTTTAATGTATACATTTGTTTAATTTATCATTTCCTTTTTATTAAAATATTTTATTTTTATTTATCTTAAAACAGACACTTTCTGCTATTACAAGAATAGTGTTGTTTCCACAAATGACTATCTAAGAAGTAGGCCTATCTATTTCACCGTATTTAAAAGAAATTACAAATGTGCTTTTCAAAAAAACATACCGTACTATGTATACATTTTACATTTATAAAAATCTACTCCTTGGATATAATGTTGAATAAGTATAATGAAAACAAGGACAGCAATGTAACACATTGGCATTTATATGCAATCAGGGCAATTTTTTTTCTGGTGCTCCCCACATATCGCTTTTCCACATTCGCAGTAAGTATTCGTCATTCTTATTTTTCTTACATCACAAAAAGACACAGTACTTTCTTGCTCCTCTTTGGTCAGTTGTTGGTTGCGATTTCTGTAAGTTCCTATAGTCCACAACAATCTTCTCAATTGTCATCATAAAGTCTCAACTCAGTGTCCTTTCCCTCAGTCGTTCCTCTTGCTATGGTCTTGTTAACTGTTTGTGCAGGTCTATACAGAAGTCCTGCCTTGACATTGGTTTGGAATTCGCTCCACTCCTTCTGAAATAGTTGTGAAGATAAATTACATATCCATTTATCAGACAGATGTTTATCATATTATAGAAGAAACAGAGAGGCCACCTTTGTGTCTTATGACACAGTTTATGTTTTGACACATTTAGTCCATGATGTCAACCGCGCCTTTTGTTGCATTATATGTCATTACGATGTCTGTCTTTCCTGCGCGATCGTTCAGAGTGGCTTCATCATGCATTGTGCTAAGTAAGCACATCATCTTCTTCGAGTTTGGTTTATAGGAGACTGCTGTTACATCTTCATCAAATAGAACCATTCAAGATCCTTCTTGCCTATTCTGAAATTTTTTGTCTGTGAATTCTTCTGGTAATTCTGGTTTGTTTCTCTTCACAGTTGCAACTACAGTCAATTTCTTTTGGAGAAGTTATTTGAGCAGTAGGATGCTAGAGAACCAGTTGTCCATTGTGATGTTTCTGTTTGAATTTTGAATGGTTTTCACCAAGTCATTCACAAAATACTTTGCAGCAGGAGATTTTGGCAGCACTGTCTCTTTTCTCAAATACACTTTTGCATCAACCATATATTTGGTTGCCTTGTCACACATAGCAACGATTCTAATACCATAGTTGTTGGGCTTTGAAGGAATGTACATTCGAAAAGGGCATTTCCCACGAAATCCAAGTTGCTCGTCAATGGCCAGGTATGATCCAGCCTTGTAATTATCTCGACATCT
This sequence comes from Thermobia domestica, assembly GCF_964235325.1. Taxonomy (NCBI): domain Eukaryota; kingdom Metazoa; phylum Arthropoda; class Insecta; order Zygentoma; family Lepismatidae; genus Thermobia; species Thermobia domestica. Next base: position 112,570,596 of record NC_137457.1, on the reverse strand, counting down.
TTGCAAAAAAACATATTCCAAATATCAGATATGGCGGCCAGTCTATCTTCCTTTTTGCTTAATTCTCTCGTTTCTTTATTATCAAATCTGAGACAGTTTATCAAGAACTTAAATCTCCTTTCCGACATGGTTGCCTTGTAGCGATCTCCACATAGGGTCGTTTCAAACATCTTTTCAGTGGGCAGATGATTGTCTTTCAGGGCAGCAGATAAAATCAATATCCCCAACAGTTCTCGAAGCTTTTCCATACAAACATGCCTCACGCTTCCTTCTGGTCTTTTGTACTTCTTCCGCTGTTGCTCAATTTCTTCATTGGTGTATTGGAGAATAGTCGCAAGAATTTCGTCGAAGATGTGGCTTGACGGGAATTGTTTGATGCTGTGGGTCCTGGCCGTATATGAATAACATTTTTGGACGGTGTCTTCCCCTTGTTCTTTAGGCATGATGTGTTCCAAACAAACCCATTCTTGCTTTTCAATGTTTCTTCTTGTACTTAGATAACACTTCCAGCAGATCTTCCCTCAACATTGTTGGAACATTCGTCTTTGTTTCTTTTACTTTCGTTCAGAACATTGTGTATTTTCTTTTTCCGAGGCTGAGTTGGAGCAGTAGAAATTTCAATGTTGTTCACTGTTTCTACACAATCTAAGTCGTCTTCTTCGGGTGTGTATTCGGGGTGAGCATCACTATCGTAACAGTTTTCATCAGAATCCGAATGGACTTCAACTTCTAAATTATATTCTTCCAAATCTTCGGAAATTTCTTTTTAATCTTCGAGAGCAGCCAATATTGCATCTTCATTGTCCAAAACGTTTGTCATTTTTCTCGTCCTTAAAGTGTCTGCCATCTCCCAGAAAACGATCGAAAGTGAACCAAAGCATTCAACAAAACACCCGTTAAAGGTAGCAACGCGTCAGATGTAGGTGTACGAAAAAGGCGGTTAATGGTAGCTACGCGTCAAACTGACGTGTAGGTTTTAGGGAAGGGAAGTCACCCAGATCCCACGGGCGGAGACCACTTACACCCGACGCCAACTAGTCGGCAAGTAACACAAGTAAGCACTGCTGGCGTTAGGAGGTCTGGAAGCGAGGGGAGGGGAAAGGATAGGCTATTATTCTCTACCTACACGTAAATTTTACGTACGCTACCTTTCCCGGGTTAAAAAGTTTATAACGATAGCGTTATACCAATCCTAGAATCGAAGGTAAAATGTACATTTGATCGGCCGCCGTTTACACAGGATAAGTTTTAGAGAGTTGAGACTTGTTCCGTCCTCTTTCATTCCCAACAGCTTTCCAACAATATGCTCCTTTATCTCCTTTAAAAATTGAAAATTTTCAATAGGGCCTCGTCTTGGACCCTGTGGTGGACCCTGGAACAAATATTGTTACTTTCTGTTATTGCACGTTTGAAAACATGGCACCCACTTTTTCCTATTTTGACATATGTTTCATCGTTTTAGGTTTCTTTGGGTTGGCCATAGACTTTGCAATTACGCTTTTGCTGACATGTTGGCGGACCGCCATTTTGAACACGGTAATTTTAGAGGAAAGGGACTTGTTCCATCTTCTTTAATTTCCCAACAGGTTTCCAACATTATGCTACTTGGTTTTAAAACGTTTTAGTACGACACCGTCTGGGACTCTGTGGAGCACACTAAGACCAATATTATTACTTCAAAACATTGTACTTAAGGAAAGATGTAACTAAATTGTCGTGCTTGCCATAATTCTATTAACAGTAGTTAGAAAGATTTAATTTTTTACACACATATTATTTATGAATTCTTCCATTGGTCAGATGATAGTAGTACAATGAATGTCGTAAGAAAGAATGATTACTTCTGAAATATTCCTTGCTAGTCATTCACGTGAATTAGATCTAGATATATTATACAAATACAAAAAAATATATCAATATTTAATTAGTGCTTATTTGTGCTTAAGTCCTTAGAATTAGTGGTGAAATTATTCTCGAGACATAATTATTGCTAAGATAATTGTGTCAATTTCACGCTGTATAAAAGTAGTTTTGGAATCAAAATTACCTATACAGGGATTTACTGATCAATTACTGCCTTTCATCCCACGTGAGCCTTGCGTTAGTGCTCAATAAATAAGGACATACGTTGCATATGTATGTCAGTGGTATATGTTAAGTTAGCCGAAGATGATAGACGAAAATGAAACTTCTTCACATCATGAATTAGCGCTTTCAATACCTCATAACCCAAGAATTAGTGCTTAGTGAAGGAGGGCGTCCGGGGCGATTTATGTTGGAGTAAATGTGAAATTGGCCTAAACACATAAGAAAATGAAAATTTTTACGTTATCAGTTAGTGCTTTTATTCCAATATGATCCCATCATTAGTTCTCATAATGTAATATACTTGACATATACTTGCAACATATGTGGAATCTCCTCAGCAGTTTTTTGAAAAATGATTAGTTTGTGCATTTTTTCCGAAACCCAATGATTCAGGCCAAACTGAATAGGTAAGACTGAAAAGATGAATAATATAATCTTTGATTGTTATTGTTACTTTTTAGGATGATGTTGTGTACATTTATTATGAGAAATAAATAGGGTATCGAGAGAAATAGATTTCAATTATTTGAAAGTCATTGTTATGTGAAGGTCCCTCCTATTTTACCCACCAGTATACTTCAGTTCTAGTTCTCTTTTTCCTTTCTGAAAAGTTTATCACTTCGTCTGTTCGCCCCACGCTTCGTCTTTTCTTGGATCTCTTTTCCTCCGTTCGGACTCACCTTTCATGTTATTGTCTAACTATGCCCGAGACCTACTAATTATTTCTACATACATCGTCTATAGGCCTATAAAATATACTTGATATTTGTATCATTTGCAATTCCACAATTAATGTTAAAGTTTCACAGTCATGCAATATACCAGGAAAATTATTTGTTATGTAGATACGTTCCAGAAACATTGTTAAGTTACATTAGATATGTAATTACAATTCAGTATTCGGAAATGGCATACAAACATATATTTATACCTATATACGAAGTATTTCTAGATAAATACACAAACTATTATGTATAGATAGTTAGGCACAATGAGAGATTATAGATGAGTGTTCAGTCAGTAAGAATTAAACATGTGTTTTCTGAAATGAAAAAGGTTTATTCATTTTATTTTCAAAACTAGATAGTAATATTGTAATGTAATATCTTTAAGCAAATATGTTCATTATTTCTCTTAGAGTATTGGAAAGGAAAAGCAAAAGGTTTGGTTGAGAGAAAGATAAAAATAATTCACTTTCAATGATGTGAAAAACAGGATATGGAAGTGAAACCATGAAAATATAGAAATAAAAATAGGTAAATATACAAGTGAAACGACAAAACTAGAAAGTATATAAAATGACAAAGATATAAACAATGGCAGACTGGATCAATCTTCGGATACAACAAGTCTCTTTAATTCAATAAATACAAATTTGGGGTCATGGTTACCATCGTACGAACTTTTTCATATCTTGTGCTGTAAGTTAAACATTTATTTATCAGTTATGTGATAAAGACATTAAACAAGAAGTTATGCTTGACTTGTTTACTTGACATGCTTGTTTTATTAAAATTCCAAATTCAATTTGTAATTTACGTTTATTCAATGTAAGGTTTCGTAATTAGTAGTGTAAATAGAAATATGTTTCTTAATCTAAACTCTTTTCAATTACTACCACTATTCCAATAAGGTGCTAAACTTATAAGGGAACATTCCGATTTGGTGAATTCAAGCGCTGAAAATGATTACTAGCAATGGATTCAGCACCAAAACAAAGTGAGTAAAATCTAGGGTGTTTAGTGGCAGATAAGTATACGTATTCGGGGTTTGAGATAGGTCAGAGCAAAGTTCGAAGATAGAACGTAGAAGATGTCTAGAAATGACATATTAATTTAGAAACGACTAGAGAGATCGAAACCAAATGTTGGATATGGGGAACGCAGGTGGAGGTGCACTGAATATACGTAATGTGAGACTTGGGGACAATCTTAAAAGCCGCCGTGTTGGAATTAGCTTAAGAAGAATATGCAGGAAAGGGGTCACGTGGCATATGGCTTGACGCCGTCTATTGAAATCTATAGTGGCCAATATAGTTTGAGACCGTGTAAGAGCAGGCGTTCCAAGCTATGGTAATGAACCAACACTGTCGTAAAGGTAACGTGAATGAGGAACTATCACAAATAGGAATGAGCCCACTTTCAAGTCAACAAAAGTCCCAATGCACCCAATATTTGTCCATATGCTAACAAGAGTGGAAACATGACCAAGGGCAACCTGAAAGATTTCATGAATGACGCTTCCTGGCCTTCAACATTTCAGATAAAACTGTTGCTCCTAGTTATTCATGGAGAACAAATAAATATCTACAATTGGTGCAGAAACCAGACAATGTTGAACTTCCCCGACTCCTTATCCGAGATTCTTGCACGTGACTCATACACCATTGGATGTGCTCTTCCGTCAGTATAGACATTTCGTAAAATTTATAATATACATCGTTTCCCTGTCATCGTGCTTCAAAACATGACAAAGGGACAAATTCATTAACTTGTAGTCACTCACTAGTCAGCCACTTCCAGTTTACAACTCCAAGGCTTCAACCTTTCTACAAAAACAAAAAAAACTTCTTTTCGTTTCATGTCGTTTCTAGACATTTTCTACGTTCTATCTTCGGAATTTACCCTCACTTATTTCCCCACGATATACGGTCTTCCACTCAACACCCTTTTTTCTCTGTTTCTCTTAGTGCTGAATCTAGTGCTAACAATCCTTTTCAGTAATTAAATTCTTTTCAGTAATTTCAGTAAAGTATTCGTTTTAAATACAAACATGACAATGTACGTATTACCGTAATGATTAATAAGAATAACAATCATAAATGATATAAAATGGCAACCAGTGATAAAAGAAACTGACAGATAGTGGCCACCCACACATTGTTCACGAATTACGGACCAAACTTGGTAACTCAACATAAATTTTGACATTTTCTATTGGTCTACGTGGTTTCGCCTTTTTCACATATATCCCAAATATATGCTGCGTATGCTTTTATTAGATTCAGGGAGCACATGGGATGGAGAGCACTAAATCCCCGTATAGTTTAATTTTGATTTAGAAACAACTTTTAGAAAGCTCGAAGTTGGAGAAACATTTTAGAAATCACGTATCTCCGGAACAATTTCAGCAGTAATTGCACAGACTTGGGCACTGATAAGCAATAGCTAAGATCTAAATATTAACATAACTTTCTTTGTATTTCTATAATCTAGTTGGCTCAACTTCAAATATATCCCAAACATAAACTTAGCGAGTATTCCCCTATTTATTTTGCATTAATTGTGAGACAATGTGGGATTGAAAACATCATGAGAAAAATCATTTTTTGAGGTAGGTAGGCCAAAGTCACATACATCAAAATATAAATATGTCCTGTATGCCCTGATTTATTGAGCACTAATTTTCGGACCCATGTAAGATTAAAAGCACTAATTAGGCCCTAACTTCTGTCATGATTTTTTATTTTTATAAGTGGTTCGGCTAGTTACATATATATCTCAAACACATAAATGGTCCGTATACTCTTATTTGTTGGGTACGAATTCTCACACCGTTTGGGTTTGAGAGCAATAATAAGGAATTAACTCCTGACATGAAAAAACGTTTTAATTTTTTCTATGTGATAGGTCCAACTACACATATATACCAAAGATAAATATGATCCGTATGCCCTTACTTATTAAGCACTAACGATGGGGCCATGTGGGATGAAGAGCACTAATTAAGCACTAAATCTGGCTATATTTTAATTTGATTCATAAACCACTTTAAGAAAGCGTGAAGTTGGCCCAATCATTTTAGTGACGAATGTATCTCGAGAACAATTTGATCAATAAGTCTACGGACTTCCGCATTAAGCACTAGATATTGACAAATTCCTTTTGTATTTCTATCATGTGCTTAGTGCAACTTGACATTACAACAAATAAAATTATGCCTTTTATGCCCTTATTTATTGCGCACTAATTACTGGACCATGTGGCTTTGGGAGGAATAATAAGCCACTAACTCCTAACTGAAAATTTTATTTTTTCTACATGGTTTTGCATCACATATAATCCAAATATAAATAGTTCTGCATGAACTTACTTATTGAACATTAACTCTGTTACCCTGTGGTGAGAAGAGCACTAATTGAGAACCAGTCCACTGTATAGTTTAATTTTGATCTATAGACCACTTTTAGGAAGCGTAAATTTATCCTAATTTTTTTAGTGATGAAGGTGTTTCGAGATCAATTTAAGCAGTAATTGTACGGGCCTTAGCACTGATAAGTATTATTTAAAAACTATATATTGACATTTTTTGTGTTTATATAATATGACTGTACAACAGTATGTTGTATATTTTACTTGTTATTTTACTTGTAAATCCTTATTTACTTGTAATTTTGGGCCATAATGCAATTTAAATATGTACTAGTCTGATTCTGCTATTAGAAGAAGAGAAAGTAAAAGAAATAATGTAGTTATAATGTTAATATATAAAGAAATTCAAAATGTTTTTATGTAGTCTAATCTTGATGTTGTCGTCACGACAACTTAAAATAAAATATAATTGTTTAGTTGACTATGTAGACATCTTGAAAAAGTGTGTAGAAATAATGTACAATTCTCTTACATAATTATTAAACTAAGTGTGCAAAAAGTTAAATTGATATATTTTAATGGCTCAGTAATTAAGGAATTTCGTTATAAATTGGTGCCAAAACGCCGAGAGTGAAAAAAAGAAGTTGCATCGTTTAGAAGAATAGTAAAACAATCAACATAGAGCCCAACTTCAATTTCACCATTTTGAGAAGTGGCAAAATAATAAACAGGAATATCATGAGTGCTATGGACAGTGAAGCGACTGTTAATCAAACTATTCGGACTGAAAGGAATTCTGTAGATAACCTGATAGACGTCTTAAGATTCCCAAGAGATATCACAACAAATTAAGGCCCAAGCTCGAGATCAAGCTCGAAGAAATCATGAACAGTTTGAAAAGGTAGATCAAAACATAAATCTACAAGCACAGAAGTTAGACCAAAAAATGAATCTACGAGCACAAAATTATGATGTAAAGCTAGAGCAATTGCAGCAATTTAACGACGGCAAATGGGACCAAATACAACAACAATTAAATCAGGTGAACCAGCAAATTGCAGCCAAATTTGGACGCTGTGATGAATATTTGGAAAAGATAGTAAAGAGATGCACCGAGGTTCAGACATCTGTAGATTATAGATTCTGCGGTAAATGAACAAGCCAATCAAACTCAGCAGTTGCAGGATGAAGTGAACTTCATTAAAGAAAAGTGTATTCACGAGAATGCTGTGCGAAATGATGGGCACACGAATACTGTACACCCTACATCCATCGGTTGGGAATCTACACGTTATCTCAGAGCAACTTTTGAATGTAATGAATCTTCAAGCTGTAATGAAGATAGTACCGAAGGAGAAAGGAGAACGAGGCACTCATCCAGGCAGAAACGTAATCACTACAGGGACATGAAGGCCAATACAGGTGAACCATTACGGTTAAGTGAAGTAAAAGCACTTACTAAATTTAGTGGTGTACCGGAAGATATACCGGCGAGAGGGTTTCTTGACAAATTTGAGGATGATTGCGAACTAATAGGCGTAGACGAGTCTCAATTTTTAAAGTTGTTACTACATATACTATTCCCACCTTGTTTAACATGGTTTAGGGCCATTAAGATAAGTTTTCATACATATTCTGATTTTAAGAATGAATTACTATCCAACTATGAGAAAGATTTTATAATTGCAAATAGAGATGCTTTAGTGAGAACGAAGCCATTTAATACTAAGGTCCATAGAAGCATTATTGAAATTTTGGTTTCTACCTATAATGAATTATCATTAAATCCGAGTCATCCAGAGTCTCGAATCATTGCTTCCATCCGAATTCTATTGCCTTTTAGGTTACAACAGTTATTAATGTCTGCACAGTGTATCAACTTCAATCATTTAATTATGCTTATTCAAAATTATGAGAGTCAATCTGCAGTACAAAATGGTAATATAGGGAAGGATAGAGGTTAAGGTAATTTTGGTCGTAACCATATGCAATATGCTCCTGTTCGCAACTTAAATGTACAACCTGAAAATACTTCTAACTCATATCGTTTTAACAATAGAGTAAATAGTCACAATGTTATCAGTAAGCAAACGCAACGTAATCGTAGAAATGGAAATAGGAATTTTAGAAATAGTAATCGGAATTTCAATAGGAACAATAATCACCGCCTGTTCACACAAAATCGATTCACAGATGGCAAAAATTCTCAAAATAGAAAACAAGGAACTGTAGATGTAAATAACGTGCAAGACTGTATTCCGGTTTATAACTTTCAATGCAGCTTAAACTAATTCATTGGTCATGTAACTTAACCTAATGTAGGGGCGTCCGAAAGGATATATTCAATTGATTCTTATTTTATTTTACTGTAAATATATTTATGATTTCGTTTGTTATTTATGATTCGATTTGAATTCTATGAAGATAATATAAATAATCGTTAAACAGTTTAGTATAAACAAATTAATCCTGAAGTATTTGAAGTTATGGATATAAGAACTGGGGAAATTTTTGGATTACAACATGTTGATGAAATTAAGTTATGGCAGCCTACCAAAAACAGCAGAAAACGGTTCCTCCTGAAGTTATAACGACAGCTAATGTAAAGGAAACTTAACAAAGGGAACTTAGTATTCAAAAGAGAAAAACGAAATATTTTATGGATATGTGAGTTGGTTTAATGTATTTTACTTAGTGTTATCCAAACTGCGTAGGATCAAAAACTTCAGCTCAAAACGCCTTGGATCCTACGCAGTGTGGATTCTATGCAGTTTGGATCCTACACAGTTTTGATCCTACGCCGTTGCCCTGAAATAATTTAAGTTTTAATCATGCGCTCAAAAAATATATTTTTATCATCTATTTCATTTGTTTAACCTGTGAAACTATCAATTAGGGTTATATTCATGGACTCCGCACGACCTAAACCGCGTAGAATCCAAACTGCGTAGGATCCAAACTGCGTAGAATCCACATTGCGTACGATCCAAACTGCGTACGATCCACACTGCGTACGATCCAAATTGCGTACTATCCAAACTGCGTACTATCTTAACTGCGTAGGATCCACACTTTGTATTATCCACACTGCATAAGACCAGGGACGTCGCTAAGGGTTGAAAGGGGGGAACAAGTCACCGACTTCTGATCGAGTACGGATTTGGTAGTTAGCACAATTGAAGATTTATGTAATTAGTCTAGGTTTTTGGCTACGTGGTTCTTCTTCCCTAGTTTAACAACTTCTGAACAAGAAGGAAAATTAAAATTACCTAGTTTTCAGTTATTTCTTAGAAGACTGTCGTCACGTTCAATCAGAGCAGCAGATAGAGGAGTCCAGCGGGAGGCTGGTCCCGAGGGCTGATAGCAAGGGGTGCCGAACAAGCAAGAAGAAAGGAAAAGTGTAGAAAATGAATAAACGACGCGGTATGGGACGTCACCTGTGTAGACACATTTGCACCTTCCCATTTAGCTTCACCGTGTAAAGAGGTCGGAAATGCTGCTGAGACTGCCTGTAAGCGGAAACATACGAAATGTTCCATATTAAAAAAAGATCATATGTTTATTGCCTTTGTTACGGAAACCATGGGAGCTTTTAGCCAGGAAGATAGGGAATTTCTAAATAAAATTGGATTGAAACTAAATCTCAAGACAGGAGATCCAACAAGTGCAGAATGTTTATTTCAACGCATTAGTCTAGCAATTCAGCGAGGTAATGCAGTTAGCATTTTAAGTTCCCTTCTAAAATGGAAGAAATATTTTATTTGAAATGAAGCAGAAATTATGAACATTTTGGACTGAAAATTTTGTAAACTATATAAGTTTTGTTAATACCATGATATTTGTCATGCTACTTCCAAAGATGAGGAAGATGTACTAATTCGCTGTTCTCAATTACGAATAGCCTAGTTCCTAGATTTTACATTTCAAACAAAAGAATTAGTGTAATGTATCTTCTGTCCATAATTATGTTTATTACAACCATTTGTTTCTGTGGCAATGAGTTTTCAATATTCTTAAGTTTTTTATTTTCCATTGATGTTCATTATTCAGATGTCTCATTGAATCATTTTCAATTAAAAATTTTGTACCTCCAGAAACTCATTTCTTACATAGAGAAATAAAAGTTAAAGTTTTGTTGCACGAAGTAATTCTTCATAGAACTTTTTTAAAGATTGATACTGTAAATTGTATTCATACACAAGAAAAAAATATAATCATTGAAAATATGTGAGTTTGTTATTGTATTGGGGTCGATAATTGTATTTTAAAATATGTGGCTGTAATTATATCGAACCTCGGATCAACAAATAATGCTAATTCCGACTATTTTATTATTTATAAATGAATAACTGTGTTTGAATTAACTGACCAGATGAATATTTAAATATGGAGAAACTATTGCAAACTTCGTTTCAAAGAATGGACAGATTACAGGCATGTGGATTGAGAATCAATCATGATTTCTATGTAGAATCAATTATGATATGTAAGTAGAGTTGGGTCACTTGGGGGATTTTTTTCCTACTGCGCATGCGCAAACCCTTGAAGCTGATTGGCTGGAGCGGCTCACGTGACCCCCGCCCCCTGCCCCGCCCATTCACGCTGATTGGCTGGCGCCAGACCCTTGACCCTGCCCAGGCCACGCCCACGGCCCCGCCCACCTTGAACCGTCCACCCACGGTCTTTTACGACCTCCATTTTAGGAGTGTATTTGTTCCCTTTTATGACCTACTGCGCACCTCGGGTCATAAAAGGGACCCCCCTGCCCACTGGACTCACGTACTGCGCACCTCAGGATATGCGGGTTTTCGAACATGCCCACGCTGATTTTGAAACACTATCACTCGTCAACGAAGCCGCACATTGAGGTGCCGTTTCCACACAAGAGACTGCGAACACATACCATAGCAGATAATAAATAAGATTCGTTCCCTTTTATGAGCACTTTTAACATAGCAGGAAATTACACAGAGACTATGAACATAGCAGATCGATAGCAAAGCTAATAAAATAGCATGGCTTATAATCAACCCCTATTCTAACATTGCAGTGGAGACTACGAACACATAGTAGAGCAGATAATCTTTAAGGGGTGTACTCGATCCCTTTTATGAGCACTTTTAACATAGCAGATCGATAACACATTCTCCATCCACCTATTTAACATAGCGGAGCTACTAAAAGAGTATGGCTTATTTTTCAACCCCTGTTTGCGCAAAGCAAAAATATAAGAGCTTGTATTCGTTTCCTCTTATCAACCCCTGTGTAACATAGCATTCGTCAATTACTGCATGTCCTGAAAGTACTGACCATCGCGGTAAACGAAGCCACATATTGAGGTACTTTTTCCGCCCTCGGAGCAGACTACGTGCAACGAGTAGGTCGTAAAAGACTATGACCTATTTTTCATCCCATAAATAACATAGTATACACACTTGTTACCCCCCACTTCCGGTTGGGATTAAACACACACACACACACACACACTTGGTTCCCAATTCCAAATCCGGTTTAGTAGAAATAGCAAGCATGCGAAGAAACTTTTCCGATTCCGTTTACTTTTCCGATTCCGGTCCTTTGAACCGATTTGGATGAAACTCGGCATAGGGGGGTTTTTGACCATGCTGATTACGAATGCCACACTTATTTTTACCTGGGTCTTATAGTTTATGTGGGATACGCCCTTCCTATGACAGTTTTAACCGATTTAGATCAAACTCCGTATATGGTTGTTTTCGGACATGCTGATTACGAATATCATATTTATTTCTACCGGGTCTTATAGTTTATGTGGGATACGCCCTTTCTATGATACTTAAAACCCAATAACTCGTAAACGAAGCATCATATTGAGGTGCCGTTTCCAGAATTAGTGGCAAGCCATCAACTACTATATGCCCCAAAAAGGTCAAATATTTAAACCAGAATAACTGGTAAACGGAGTGACGGAGAAATTTTTAAAAGCAGAAAAACTGAAGGAGGAGCAAATTTGAGTGGCCTATTGAATTTTGTACCAACGAGAAATCTCATTTGTAACTAGCTCAGAATTTCTGTACTTGTTTGGGTTATTCAAAATAAAAAAAAATAATTTGGATGGACTAACGGAAAAGAAACCAAAGATATGACATTTTAGCTAGCTGAGAATTTAAAGAAACAAAGGGAACCTACTCAATTTTCTACCAACGAGAAATGCCATTTCAACTAGCTCAGAATTGATGTGCCTTTTTGTGCTAAGGTCTGTTGTAACTCTTCTTGTATTAATTAAATATATTTGCGTAGTCTATTAAATTTTGTGCCGATGAGAAACGCCATTTTTAACTTGTCTAGATTTTCTAGACCACGTTCTAATATTTAAACAAATCAAGGGGTGAATTTGAGTGAACTATTCAATTTTGCACGAACGAGAAATGTCATTATAACTAACTGCGCATTTTAAGCCATTTTGTACTACCCAAATAAAGAAACAATCGGATAAATTTGTACTAATCAGAAAGGACCACTTAACTGGCTCGGAAGTTCAATACTATTTTAGTAGTATTTAAACAAACGAAGGTCTCTTGAGTGAGCTTTCCAATTTTGTAGCAAAAAAAGCGAAGAAGGACTATTTTCTAACATACAAAGAATTTCATTTCATTTTCTAATACTCAAATTAGGATTGATTTATACAAAGGTATAAATCTGTGACCCATTCAGTTTTGTACTAAGCTGAAAATTTGTTAGCTTTTTTAGAAAGACCATTTAATCCTTTGTATTACTCAAATAAAGAAACCTATTCAGATTTTCCAGCTTATAGAAAAGCGAATAAATTTCTATGTTCTACTTCTTGCGCTAATCAGAACCATTTTTTGTGCTCTACAAATAAACGAAGGAAAACAAAGAGAGACCATTTTAACTAGCTTAGAATTTATGTGCCTTTTATAACGAAGGAACAAATTTGAGTGGTCTATTTGTGTATCAATCAGAAGGATGTTCATTTTAACTAATCCTACTGCGAGTAGATCAATTAGTACATAGATTAACGTAAAACGAAAGAAACGAATTGCGACTTTCATTTTCGAATACATACGGATTTAACCACTATGGCAAAAAATACTAATCTCTCCTTATGCTTATTTGGAGCAGACTTAAGAGGACGAAGCATTATTTTAAACTCGTATTCTAGCCAACAATAAGAAACCCGCTAGTAGGCCGATTCAGTAAACCCGTTATGCTTTAGAAAACAAAATTCATATTGAAGTATACCTTTTATACAACAAACAAGCTTCTTAGCCCCAATACTTTCTTCTACGGTCTTCGGCCTGCTTTTTTGACCAAGAGCAGCAAGATTAATATTTGTATTTCCCTGCTTTAAATAACGCTTCTGCTTTATAGAAATTCGCTTCTCTCGATCTTCTGTTTTATCCGGCAACCGAAATAAGCATCTGTTAACTTTATAAACATATGTAAAATATTCTTTGATGTGTAAAATTAGTTCCCAATACTCTTGTATTGGATCCACTCATCAGAATATTAGTTAAAGATAATTGCTTCCAATCTCGTAATACCCTGTAAAGGCTTGTCTGAACAATGAACAAAATCAATTAGATAGTTGCAAATTTTAATGGAAGATTTACCTCTATTCCAGCTAAGACAATCTGCACCCACGGAATCATCGTTGTTACAAATACTGTTAATAGGCTTGCCCTTCAATTTCAAAATTAAAATACCTGCAAAATTTTGTGTAATATTCTGTTTGTAGATGTTCTGACATTTTTCAATTGGCACATCCTAGTACTTCTTAGTTATATCCCCCAAATACTGTACACCTCTTTCCCATTTACGTTAACCTTAAACTGAGAAATTGGATCGTATAAATGTCTTAGCAACATAATTCCCAAGTACATTGTCGCAGAATGGTTGTGTAATTGGTTCGCGATAAATATCTACCTGCGATAAATGCTCAACAAATTCTACCATATACCATTTGTTATAGCGACTATTAAACAAATATCTATCCATCAAATAATTGTCTACCACATCGTTATAGTGAGCATTATGCTTAACAAAACATGGCTGTATACCATTATCCAACCGAAAATATCTAACTGTAGACATAGAATAAGCGAGGCGACCATTACGTTGTACCACAGGGAAATGGAAAAATTCCGCCATTCTAAAATAATACAAAACAATTTGTACTTATACACTAAAATTCAAAACAGTAATGTACACAACCAAGTATGTGTTAAAGTTTTTAGTCGTTAATACAAAAGTAAAGAAGGCAACAAATTTCTGCTTGGTACAAAACTAAATATTCTATACTTTCATTTATTTGAATGTTTTTTTTCTCGGTGGTACTAAATAGTACAAAATACTCAGTTTGTTAGAATGGTACAAACCTAAATTCATTCACATTTCCCAGCTGGTACAAAAGAAAATATTCCATTCAAATTTTATTAATCCTTCACATTTTTTTTGTGGTACAAAACTAAATTCCTTCGTTTATTTCAGTAGTGCATTTCTCCTTGGTACACAATTTTTCCCTACATTTGTTTAACCAGCACACGGTAATATAATAATAAAAAAGTTTATTAAAATGGCATATTTTGTTCGTACATATGACACTTAAATTCATTTATTCTTCCCTTAGACCTCTAAAATAATAATAATAATGATTTAAAATTTAATAATCCAATTTTCACACACTCTCTCTTTATCTCTACTTAATTAAAAACTATCGTATCTTCTAATACTGTATTTACCCATATGGAACTGTCTCAAAATTATGTATTCGTTTTCCTTTACATGATGTAACCTGATAAATTCTAAGATGTGGATAAAGTTAAGAGGTGCTTATTAGGGTAGCCGGATAAAACAGAAGATCGAGAGAATAGAATTTCTATCCAGCAGAAGTGTTATTAATCTTGCTGCTCTTGGTCTAAAATACTAGCCGAAGACCGTAAAAAAAAGAATTTGTTTTCTAATTTCTGGAATGGGGCTAAGAAGGATTATTTTCTAAAGCATAACGGGTTTACTGAATCGACGCCCTACTAGCGGGTTTCTAATTGTTGGCTAGAATACGAGTCTAAAATAATGCTTGGTCCTCTTAAGTCTGCTCCAAATAAGCATAAGGAGAGATTAATATTTTTTGCCATAGTGGTTAAATCCGAATGTATTCGAAAATGAAAGTCGCAATTCGTTTCTTTCGTTTTACGTTAATCTATGTACTAATTGATCTACTCGCAGTGGGATTAGTTAAAATGAACCTCCTTCTGATTGATACACAAATAGACTACTCAAATTTGTTCCTTCGTTTCAAAAGGCGCATAAATTCTAAGCTAGTTAAAATGGTCTCTCTTTGTTTTTCCTTCGTTTATCTGTAGAGCTCAAAAAATGGTTCTGATTAGCGCAAAAATAGAAAATAGAAATTTATTTGATTTTCAATAAGCCGGAAAATCTGAACAGGTTTCTTTATTTGAGTAATAGAAAAGATAAAATGATATTTCTAAAAAAGCCAACAAATTTTCTGCTTATTACAAAACTGAATGGGTTACACAGATTTATACTTTTGTATATTTGAGTACTAAATATTAAATAAAATGGCCCTTCTCCGTTTTCTTCTGTAGAACATCCAAATTTATTCCTTCGTTTATTTTAGTAGTACAAAATGTACATAAATACTGAATTATTTAAATTTTACCTTCTTGGCTTTTTAGTGCAAATTTTTTTCATTCTTCAATTTTTTCCTGGTTATTACAAAACTTAAAGGAGCAGTTCGACTTAGAAATGCATTTTTTACAATTTATTTCCATTTGTAGAGTTGAAAATTCTAAAAGAAATGGTGTTTGTTTGATCGCGATACGTTCAGTCGTTAGCGAGTAACAGAGGAAGAAAGATTTTGTGATGACGTCATAGGTGGGCAAAGAGCGAGAGCAGGCGGTGTCAAGCATTTAGTTTGTGAGAGGTGCGGTGGCACGTTCTAAGTGCGGTTTCCTTTTCCAGGACTGATTGCAAAGAGTTACAAATATCATCTGCATGTAGAAAATGATATCTGATGGTGGGCTGTACAATATTATAAAACGTATCCTATAAAGCATGAGTTGAGCGTTAAAAGAAAGAAAGAAAAAAATCGAAACCAATATGTGAATAGATAGCGGACGAGATTGCTGCATCACCTAAGTACCTTTTCTTTAATCATTCTTCCGATTCCCAAACATAAGTATGTTCATTTTCACGTTTTGTTGCAATTTTTAACGCTGACCCTATAATTTTGTGCTTCAAGGTATGTACAGAAGCGTAACATATGAGGCAAAAATGAAATAACATCTGTAAAGTTTGCCAGAATACGAAAAACACTTCACCGGTTAAATTTCTTTTATTCTCATAGCTGTCCGCGGAACAACTCTCATCACCCGTTTCATCATCATTGTCACATGATACAGAGAAATTAAACGATTGATCAATGTCTTGAGGAACAGTCATCGTCACTGATTCCTTCTACAAGCCGGTATATTTCACTCCCTAATTCACATTGTATAGCTTATTTCTAAAGCAGTAACTTCAGAATCATGAGTGACATTGTCTCTATAACCCTCTAATGCCTGGTCTTGACTACAACCATCAATTGCCTCTTGTACGATATTTGTACGTTGGTAACTGGACACAGATCGGTGCTTGTTCAATGGCTCGGATTTTAAACCTTTCAATAATATACTTGGAACAGCATTCTTTCTCAGTTTGCGTGTAAATAATTCTCCTGGCATTAGCCAGAAGTGGATCTAGACGGTAAAAACTCAGGGGAGGGAGTCAGAACCCCGACTATGATATGTATATCATGTTTACTAAAAACTTTCAAAAATATCTAAATAATAGCTTAAATCAATTTTGTCACTCAAAAACTGGGGGACCTAAGCCCGCGGCCCCAGCCTAGATCCGCCACTGGCATTAACTTTTCTTTCAGTAAACTTGACTTCTCGAAGGCAGGCTCTTCAAGATGTTTGGAACACGAGTGATTTTATTTGGTACATTTTTTTTCCCATTGATTTTCTTGAGCCATAATTTATGTCGATCTGGTGATTTCTCACGACTTAGAAACGTAAGAAAAAATACTTTACGTCCTCAGCTTCAATTACACAAGAATTACAACCGAAAACACAGCAGGTGTTAAGCATTTCTACTTCACTTCACAGACAAAGCACGCGCTGTACTAACACGTGTTTTCTACTTCACACTAGTGTTTCTTTCAGAAAAAAAACGGGGGGGGGGGGAAAGAGACACTTAGTATTCGGAGAGGCACATTATTTTTACACAGTACTATTATATTTATTACATTATAGACGTATGATTTTGGTCTCCTCCGGGGTAATCTCTAAGAGCTCCTGGAGACAGTGCCACCCTAAAAACATGTCTGGAAGAAACACTGTTTCGCACAACAAACGTAATTACTGCTCTTTCTCTCTCTACTCTTTTTTATACTAATGCTATAGGAAAAACAACTAACAAAAACTTCCCTCAAGAATTCAACACAGAGCAAGACAAATCCAAAACACAATCTATTAAATCCAATGCACTATTAAAGGTTTATCAGCTGCGTACAAGGGAGTGGTAGCTGACTCACATTGAGTTTCTCGCGTATCCCACCCATGACGTCACAATTTACGATTCATCAAAAACAAATGCCTGTAGAAGCTGAACGAGACGGCCTACCAAGATATAATGAAATACGGGTCCCTTATTTTTTGTTTCTCTTTCTATTGCACCAAACTTGTTTTTAACTCGAACTGCTCCTTTAATAGGTCACCCATATTTATTCCTCCCTCGGTTTCTTTTTTGTCGTTGGTACAAAAGTATGTACGCCAGTCAAATTTGCTCCATTTATTGTTTGTAATAAAGAAAATAGTCCATCCAAATTTTATTCGTTTTCACTTCTTTTTCTTATTTTGCTAGGTACAAAACTAAATATTCTGCCCAAATTTATTCCTTCATTTATTTGATTGGTACAAAATGTTATTTCTTTACTTTTTCTGCTTGCTTCAAAACTAAATAGGCCAATGTCTTCGTTTGTTTAAATAGTACAACATGCTCTCAAAATTCTGAGATACTCAGAAATGGTCTTTCTTCGCTTTTCCTGGTTAGTACAAATTGATTGCTTTGTTTATTTTTGTAGCTTTTTTTTTCTGTTTGCTACAAATATTACAAAAATGTATAAAATTCTAAACCAGTTAAAAATGGTCTCGTTGGTACAAAAGGAAATAGAACACCTCCAATAAATGGCAAAACAAGCATAGAATGCTGAGCCTTCTTTGCTTTTCTGGTCTGTACAAATTTATTTCTTTGTTACTTTTTTCTGCTTGGTAGAAAACTAAATAATCCATCCAAATTTGAGTATTACAAAATGATATAAAATTCTGAGTACATGTTTGCTTTCTCAAATTTAGCACTTCGTTTGTTTAAATAGTAAAACATGGCCTGAAAAAGAAATTTCTCGTTGGTACAAAATTCAATAGGCCACTCAAATGTATTTGAGTAGCTCAAATGGTATATCAAGCTGAGCTCCGCTTTTTGTGGTTATTACAAATTTATTCCTTTCTTTATTGGTGTAGCTTTTTTCTGTTTGATACAAATATTACAAAAAAAGGCATAAAAATCTAAGCCTGTTATAAATGGTTCTCGTTGGTACAAAAGGAAATAGGACACCCATATTTAAATGCCAAAAAGGTATAAAACGGTTCTTCTTTGATTTTGTTCAAATGAGTACAAAAATAAAACAGACCACCCAAATTTATTCCCTCGATTATTTAATAGCACCAGAAGGTATAAAATGAACCTTCTTCGCCTTTGCTGGTAAGTAAAAATTTATCCCTTCGTTTATTTGAATAATATAGAAGCTAGAATGGTCCATCGCTTTTTCCAGTTGGTACATAAGGAAATAATCCACTCAAATTTCTCTGGTTCGTACAAAATTAACACTCCATCCAAAATTGAGTATTAAAAAATGAAATGAAATTCTGAGTTAGTTAGAAAATAGTCCTTTGCTTTTTTCTTGCTACAAAATTGGAAAGCCTACCCAAGGGGCCTTCGTTTGTTTAAATAGTACAAAATAGTATTAAACTTATGAGCCAGTTAAATGGTCCTTTCTAGTTAGTACAAATTCATCCGATTGTTCATTTAAATAGTACAAAATGGTTTAAAATACGCAGTTAGTTATAATGACATTTCTCGTTCGTGCAAAATTGATTAGGTAACTCAAATTCACCCCTTCGTTTGTTTAAATATTAGAACATGGTCTAGAAAATCTAGACAAGTTAAAAATGGCAGTTCTCATTGGCACAAGATTGAATAGACGACCCAAATATATTGAATTAGTACAAGAAGAGTTACAACAGACCTAAGCACAAAAAGGCATATAAATTCTGAGCTAGTTAAAATTGTATTTCTTGTTGGTAAAAAATTGAGTAGGTTCCCTTTGTTTCTTTAAAGTCTCAGCTAGGTAAAATGTCATATCTTTGGTTTCTTTTTCATTAGTTCATCCAAATTAATTTTTTCGTTTATTTTGAATAACCCAAACAAGTACAGACATTCTGAGCTAGTTACCAATGAGATTTCTCGTTGGTACAAAATTCAATAGGCCACTAAAATTTGCTCCTCCTTCAGTTTTTCTGCTTGGTACAAAATTTCTCCGTCGCTCCGTTTACCAGTTATTCTGGTTTAAATATTTGACCTTTAGGGCATATAGTAGTTGATTGCTTGTTATTATTTGTGGAAACATCGCCTCAATATGTTGCTTCGTTTACGAATTTTGATTTTTAACCTCCATTGGAAGTACTTTTAGGACATATAGTAGTTGATGACCTGTCACTAAAATGTTGAAACCGCCCCTCAATATGTTGCTTCTTTACGAGTTTGACCTTTGTCCTCGATGGTTAGTATATTTGGAACATGTAGTTGCTGGTGTCCAATTACTAAATGTGGAAAATCCACGTCAATATGTTGTTTCGTTTAGGAGTGATTGGTTTTAAGTGTCATAGATAGTTCGTGTCCCACATAAACTATAAGACCTAGGGAGAAATAAATATGATATTCGTATTCAGCATGTCCGAGAACACCCATATACGGAGCTTCATCCAAACCGGTTAAAATTGTCAAAAAGTGAGTATCCCACATAAACTATAAGACCCAAGTAAAAATAAATATAATATTCGTAATCAGCATGGTTGAAAACCCCCATATACCGAGTATCATCCAACTCGGTCATAAATGTCATAGAAAGGTCATATCCCACATAAACTATAAGACCGAGGTAAAAAATAAATATGATATTCGTGTTAAGTATGTCTGAAAACCTCCATATACCGAGTTTCATCCAAATCGGTTAAAATTGTCATAGAAAGGGCGTATCCCACATAAACTACAATACCCAGTTAGAAATAAATATAATATTCGTAATCAGCATGGTTGAAAACCCCCATATACCGAGTATCATCCAACTGGGTCATAAATGTTATAGAAAGGTCATATCCCACATAAACTATAAGACCGAGGTAAAAAAAATAAATATGATATTCGTAATCAGCATGTCCGAAAACAACCATATACGGAGTTTCATTCAAATCGGTTATAAATGTCATAGAAAGGGCGTATCCTACATAAACTATAACACCCAGGTAAAAATAAGTGTGGTATTCGTAATCAGCATGGTCGAAAATCCCCATATGCCGAGTTTAATTCAAATCGGTTCAAAGGGCGTATCGAATCGGAAAAGTAAACATTTCTGGGCGTGTGTGTTATTTCTACTAAATACTCAACCAAGTGTGTGTTTGTGTGTGTGTGTGTGTTTTTAATTACAACCGGAAGTGCGGGTAACAAGTGTGTATACTATGTTATTTAGGGGATGAAAAGAAGGTCATAGTCTTATACGACCTACTCGTTGTACGCAGTCTGCTCCGAGGGTGGAAATAGTACCTCAATATGTGGCTTCGTTTAGCACGATGGTCAGTACTTTTGGGACAGGCAGTAATTGACGAATGCTATGTTACACAGGGGTTGATAAGAGGAAACGAGTACACACTCTTATATTTTTGCTTTGCGCAAACAGGGGTTGAAAAATAAGCCATACTCTTTTAGTAGCTCCGCTATGTTAAATAGGTGGATGGAGAATGTGTTATCGATCTGCTATGTTCATAATCTCCACTGCCATGTTAAAAGTGCTCATAAAAGGGAACGAATCTTATGTATTATCTGCTATGGTATGTGTTCGTAGTCTCCACTTGATAATAAGCCATGCTCTTTTATTAGCTTTGCTGTGTTATATGTGCTATGTTAAATAGGTGGATGGAAAATGTGTTATCGATCTGCTATGTTCATAATTTCCACTGCCATGTTAAAAGTGCTCATAAAAGGGAACGAGTACACCCCTTAAAGATTATCTGCTCTACTATGTGTTCGTAGTCTCTACTTTATAATAAGCCATGCTATGTTTATAGTCTCTGTGTAATTTTCTGCTATGTTAAAAATGAACATAAAAGGGAACGAATCTTATGTATTATCTGCTATGGTATGTGTTCGTAGTCTCTTGTATGGAAACGGCACCTCAATGTGCGGCTTCGTTGACGATTGATAGGGTTTTAAAATCAGCGTGGGCATGTTCGAAAACCCCCATATCCCGAGATTCCAGTGGGCAGGGGGAGGCGCCGGCCAGTCTGCGCTGCATGACCCGAGGTGCGCAGTAGGTCATAAAAGGAAAAAAAAGCATTCCTAAAATGGAGGTCGTAAAAGACCGTGGGTGGACGGTTCAAGGTGGGCGGGGCCGTGGGCGGGTCCAAAGTGGGCGGGGCCGGGGGCGGGGACACGGATCCGTCGCATGCCAATCAAGTGAAAGGGCGCGGTCGGGTCCGGCACCAGCCAATTAGCGTCTAGGGTTTGCGCATGCGCAGTAGGAAAAACTCCCCCAAGTGACCCCACTCTACTTATGTAATGATGAATATATCAGAAGTGTAATACTAACTTGAAACAGCTTCGACGGAATATAATGTAAAATAGTTAATCTTATGTAATATGAAGAATATGATGTATGATGAATATTGAAGAATTAATTTAATAAGAATGTTTAACGAATATTTCGAATATAAATATATTATTTAGTAAAGGCTGTCAGAAACTTAGAAGAAACAAAATAAAAGTCAGATAAACATTCATATGCTGTTCTGAGTAATATGAATGAAAATTTATATGATTTTGTGTGCATCCTAACGACCTAATCACCAGTTATTCATATGTATGTCAACAACGTTACAACATTGTACTTCGCTTTGGAAGTTTCTCATTTGTACACCGAACCTCAAATCGATTTATAATTGGAACACGTACCCGTGGGAGTAGAAGTATTTCAATGTATTCACTTAAATTTCACAACAATATATTTTGCCGTTAAGGATTCGAAATTAAACTACTATTCAAATATATAATAAAATTACGAAAGTTGACAATTATTACTGGAAGTCAATATTGTCACGCATTTTAAAACATTTTAAAAGAACATAGTTTCTAATGTATTGAAATTTCATTTCCTATGAATAGTTTGAAACGTTGTAAATAGGTGTAAAGATCCTGGACAAAATTCCATCAAAATCCTCCTACAATGGGGAAGCCGTGTTAGACATGGAGTTAGTGAATGCGGATGGTGGCATTGGAAAAGTTCTGTTCTCCCGACCACAGTGGTGATATCATAAACAGGGCCTCAGCCATGAGGCTAGAGAAAAATGGGGTTCAGAAGTTTTGGGCGCGGGTTCTTTTTATACGCCTATTAAACATGGAATTGTACTTGGGTCGTGTCGTCTGAGCAGAGTGGTAACGTCAGAAATCAAGCCCTTGTCTCAAAGGATCAAAAATGGTTCCCGAAATTCTGAGCTTGGCTTCATTCTATTTTTCTTTTAAGCATGGAATTATTGGGTACAGATTGTGGTGTTGGAAAGCTCTTGGACCTGAGACACCATAAATGAGGTCCCAAAAGTTTGGGTTCGAGTCTCGTTTTATGCCTATTTAACATGGTGTTGTACTATAGTGTTAGCGTTTGAAAGGACGGGGTCGATAAACGAAAGCGGTAATGTCTGAAATTGGGCCCTGGTCTCGAAGATCCAAAAAATGGGGTTCCCAAATGTTGGGCTCCAGTCCACTTTAAGCTTGGAGTTTTTGCATACATATGTTGACGTTGCAAAGATCCGATTTCGCTCAGCACAGTTACCATAAAACATATATTTGCATGTGTAATGACTGAAACGTTTTATACTTTGCTTCACTCCCAAATAAATAAATAAATAAATAAATAAACGATTACAGTCAATAAGCGTAGATCTGTCAGAACCTATTTTCCGAAATCTAAAACAAATCACGCAGATTGTTTATTGCTTGTTCGAGATTGTCCACATTAAATTTTCGTTCGCGATTGCCCACATTACATTTTCGGTTTTTCATTGTTTTTAATTAATTTATACCATAGCAGCAATTCCCGCTACGAACAAATTACACGTATACTCCTATGTGTCTCGTCTCGGAGACTTCTGGGCCGCGGTGGCTTAGTTGCAGAGCGTTCACACATGATGCGTGGGCCCTGGTTCTATACAAACTTGCGCCAAATAGGATTTGTGGTGAACAAACACCGTGTGTGAGGGTTTTCTCGGAGTTTCCCTTTTCCACAACTTTTTAATTTCACCATTCCATTTATTCTCATCATCTCCGTCTCCTTTAGCCTACTCGGGATGACAGTCGGACCCATTATATTGATAAACCTAATGATTTCATTTTCATATTTGGAGACTCTATATCTGTTGCTTGATTGCCCCAAATGCTTAATAATAATGAGCTGGAAGGCCCATGGAGTGTACTACCTGGAACACCCATTATCTCAACTTGCCCAAAACGTTAAGAACTCACGTAAAGTTAGCGTAGCAAATCTTTGGTTTTCACACCTTATTAAAAATATAGGCCCAAAAGATGAATTTTTTTGCCCGTCGATCTTTTTCTCGACTAGCAAAGAAAGCTGGGAGGCTCTTTTGAAGGTAGCCCCTAAATTTTCGGCGCCCATATCTCATTAATTATGGGAGAACGAAAGCTGAGATTTGGTAGCCCATAGTAGGTGGTTGTAGCCCGGTAGCTGAAAAAACGCCTTTTTTTCCAGGGTCTCCTGAGAGCAAGGACTCAATTTTCCACTGTCTCACGATACGCTATAACCCACGCAAAGTCAACCCACGATCTTTTACGACCTCCATGTTAGGGGTGTATTCATTCTCTTTTATGAGCACTTTTAAGGAAGTGTACTCGTTCCCTTTTATGAGCACTTTTAAGGGGTGAACTCGTTCCCTTTTATGAGCATATTTTCCACCCCCTATTTTAACACATAAGATTACGAACACATAGCAAAGCAGATAACACATAAGAGTACGTAACATAACAAGGGTGTACTCGTTCTCTTTTATGAGCATATTTTTTCAACCCCTATTTTAACATAGGAGATAACACATAAGATTACGAACACATAGCAAAGCAGATAACACACAAGACTACGTAACACACAGCAGAGCAGATAACAAATAAGAGTACGTAACATAACAAGGGTGTACTCGTTCTCTTTTATGAGCATGTTTTTCAACCCCTATTTTAACATAAGATTACGAACACATAGAAGAGCACATAAGAGTACGTAACATAGCAAGGGTGTATTCGTTCTCTTTTATGAGCATATTTTCCAACCCTTATTTTAACATAGCATAAGACTACGAACACATAGAAGAGCTAATACAAGAGTATGGCATATTTTCCAACCCCTATTTTAACATAGCAGAAATTACACTGAGACTATGAATACATAGCAGAGCATAAAATACGTAACAAACAACAACCTCCATTTTAGGGGTGAACTCGTTCTCTTTTATGAGCATATTTTCCAACCCTTATTTTAACATAGCATACGACTACGAACACATAGCAGAGCTGTATTCGTTTTCAACCCCTTTGCATAAGACTATGTAACATAGCAGTTACGAACACATAGCAGAGCAGATAACACATAAGAGTACCTAACATAACAAGGGTGTATTCATTCCCTTTTATGAGCATATTTTCCAACCCCTATTATAACATAGCACAGATTATATAGCAGATGTAATACGGCTTATTTTCCAACCCCTAATTGAACATAGCAGAAATTACACTGACACTACGAACACACAGCAGACCACAGAATACATAAGATTCATTCACTTTTATGAGTACATTTTAAGGGGTGTACTCGTTTACTTTTCCAACCTCTATTTTACCATAGCAGAAATTACATAAGATTTTTTTTCAACCCCTATTTTAAGACAATGAATACCTATGTAACATAGCGATTCGATACGCTCTTTGAACCGATTTGGATGAAACTCCGAAAATGGGGGTTTTCGACCATGCTGAATACGAATATTATACTTCTTTTTACCTGGGTCCTACAGTTTTTGTGGCATACGCCCTTTCTATGACAATTTTAACCGATTTGGGTAAAACTCAGTATATAGGGGTTTTCGGACATGCTGATTACAAATATCATATTTATTTTTATCTGGGTCTGATAGTTTATGTGGGATACGCCCTTTGTATGACACTTAAAGCCCAATCACTCGTAAACGAAGCAACATATTGAGGTGGTGGTTCCACATTTAGCAATTGGTCATCAACTGCTACAAGTTCCAAAAATAATTACCATCGAGGTCAAAGGTCAAAATACTTAAAACCTAATAACTCGAAAACGGATCCTCATATTGAGGTGCTGTTTCCAAATCTAGTAATTGGTCATCAACTGCTGCAAGTTCCAAAAAAATGATCATTAATGTCAAAGGTCAAAATACTTAAAACCTAATAACTCGAAAACGGATCCTCATATTGAAGTGCTGTTTCCAAATCTAGTAACTGGGCATCAACTACTACAAGTTCCAAAATACTGATCATCGAGGTCAAAGGTCAACATACTTAAAACCTAATAACTCGTAAACGGAGTCACATATTGAGGTCGTGTTTCCAAATCTAGTAATTGGTCATCAACTACTACAAGTTCCTAAATAATGATCATCGAGGTCAAAGGTCAACATACTTAAAACCTAATAACTCGAAAACGGAGCCACATATTGAGATGACGTTTCCTCATTTAGTAATTGGTCATCAACCACTGCAAGTTCCAAAATAATGACCATCGAGGTCAAGGGTCAAAATACTTAAAACCTAATAACTCGTAAACGGAGCCACATATTGAGGTCGTGTTTCCAAATGTAGTAATTGGTCATCAGGTACTACATGTTCCAAAATAATGACCATCGAGGTCAAAGGTCAACATACTTAAAACCTAATAACTCGTTAACGGAGCCACATATTGAGGTCGTGTTTCCAAATCTAGTAATTGGTCATTAACTACTACAAGTTCCAAAATAATGATCATCGAGGTCAAAGGTCAACATACTTAAAACCTAATAACTCGTAAACTGAGCCTCAGATTGAGGTCGTGTTTCTAAATCTAGTAATTGGTCATCAGGTACTACACGTTTCAAAATAATGACCATCGAGTTCAAAGGTCAAAAATTAAAACCTAATAAGTCGAAAATGGATCCACATATTCAGGTGCTGTTGCCACATTTAGTAATTGGTCATCAGGTACTACAAGTTTCAAAATAATGACCATCGAGTTCCAAGGTCAAAATTTAAAACCTAATAAGTCGAAAATGGATCCACATATTGAGGTCCTGTTGCCACATTTAGTAGTTGGTCATCAACCACTGCAAGTTCCCAAAATAATGACCATCGAGGTCAAAAATTTAAAAACGCGAATAACTCTTAAACAGAGCAACGTATTGAGGTGCTGTTTCCAAATCTAGTAATACGTCATCAACTATTACATGTTGCAAAAGTACTGACTATCAAGTTCAATGGTCAAATATTTAAGCCTTAATAACTTTAAACAAAACCTGTGTGACCTATTCAATTTTGTATCAAGCAGAGAAAAGTGAAGAATGAATAAATATGACTGGCTTACTTCGAGAAAGAAAGCAAAGATATTTCATTTTAACTAGCTGAGGATTTCAAATCGTCTTGTATTATTTAAACAATCGAAAGGATAAATTTTATACCAACGAGAAATGCCATTTTATACCATTTTGTATTACTCCAATAAACGAAGGAATACCCAAAAAATAAGTGAAGAATGAATAAAATTTAGGTGGATAATTTTCTTTTGTACCAACTGAAAAAGAGAAGAAGAGCTACTTTAACTAGCTCATTATGTACTGTTTAAACAAACGAAAATTGACCATTATGTAACTTTTGAACTACTGAAATTTTCTAATTTTGTATCAATCAGAAACACCCGAAGAAGGATCATTTTAACAAGTTCATAATTTCGATGTTCTACTTTTATACCAACGAGAAAAAAATGAACTACCTGAATATACGAAATAATAAATTTAAGTTACCTATTCAATTTTGTACCAATGAGAAATGGCATTTTAACTGGCTCAGAATTTTACTACTCAAAAAAACAATGAAGTATTTACTTTTGTACCGCCGAGAATAAAAAGAAATTGCACCATTTTGGAGTATTCAAATAAACAAAGGAATTGTAACTTGTGTCAACTCTAAAATCAATTAAACGAAGTAATGCATTTGAGTGAGCTATTTAATTTGAAAAACCGAAGTTGAGTATTTTATACCATTTTGTATTATTTCAAGAAACAGAGGAATAAGCAAAAAAGGATCATTTTATGTCATTTTAAACTAGTCTAATAAACGAAGGCATAAATATGAGTGAGCTATTTAATTTTGTAGCAACGAAAGGATAATTTTAACTAGCTGAGTATTTTCATAAAAAAACAAAATTGTACTAATCAGAAAAAGGGAAGAAGACCCATTTTAACTAACTGAGAATTTCCATACCTTTTTGTACTGTTTAAACAAACGATGAGATAAATTTGAGTGGCCTGTTTTTTGTACTAACCTGAAAAATCGAAGAAGGTCCAATTTAGCTAACTCAGAATTTATGTACCTTTGCACTAGCCCAATGAACGAAAGAGCAAATTTGAGTGTTCTAGAAGATCCATTTTGTACTACTCAAATAAATGAAAGAAGAAACGAAAAACACCAATTTAACTAGCTCAGAATTTATATACGTTTTGTTTAGGTGTCCTACTTTTTGTACCAGCGTGAAATGCCATTTTAACCAGCTCAGTAGTATTCAAATAAACAAAAAACGAAGAAGGATCATTTTAACTAGCTCAGAATTTCTGTACTTTTGTGCCATTCAAACAAATGAAAAAACTAAATTTGGATGGAGTATTATTTTTGTGCCAAGCAGAAAAAGGAAAGAATTTGTACTGACCAGAAAAGGCGAATAAGGATCATTTTATACCTTTATGTGCTATTTAAATAAACGAAGGAATAAATTTGAGTGATCTATTCAATTTTATACCAATCAGAAGAAAAGCAAAGGAGGGCCATTTTAACTAGCTGAGTATTTTTGTGCTACACAAATCAACAAATAAATAAATTTGAGTGACCTATTCAATTTGGTATCAACAAGAAATACCATTTTAAATAACTCAGCATCTTATACCTTTTTGTGCTATTTAAATAAACGAAGAAAGCGAAGGAGGTCCAATTTAGCTAACTCAGAATTTTATACCATTTTGTAATAATCAAATAAACGAGGGAATAAATTTTTGTGACCTATTCAGTTTTGAAAACAAGAAGGAAAAGAAAAGAATTAACATTTTGTAATAATCAAATAAACCAAGGAATAAATTTAGATGGCCTATTTAGTTTTGTATCAACCACGAAAAAAAAAACGAAGAAGTTCCATTTTAACTAGCTCAATATTTCTGTACCATATTAACTAACTCAAAGAAACGAAAGAGTAAATTTTGAATGGCTTAAGCAAAGAAGGCCAATTTGTACCTTTTGTGCTATTAAAACTGAGTTACCTATTCAATTTTATACCAAATAGAAAAAAAATTGTTTGCAATTAAAAAAAACGGAGAAGGTCTATTTTTTGTACATTCTGTACTACTCAAATTCTACTTTCTGTACCAACCAGAGAAAAACAAAGAAATACCATATTCTGCTACTCAAACAAACGACGGAATAAGCTCAGAATTTCTATACCTTTTTGTGTTACTCAAATGAACGAAGGAATAAATTTGTGTGACCTGTTCACTTTTATAGCATGCCCCTTTTAGTTTTATACCAACCATGAATTTCCATTATAACAAGCTCGGTATTATTAAACCATTTTGTATTACTCTATTTCATTTTTGTAACAATCAGAAGAAAACAGCTCAGAAGTTTATACCTTTGTGGTGTTACACTGAAGTCTCAATTTTCCGGTCATTAACTACATATTCGAACGTAAGATTTAACCAACCAGATTTGCGTTATACATTGAATTTTAACTTAATTCTGTAGAACAGACTACATAGATATTAGCGTTCTAAAGAAAACTTTGAAAAGATGAATGACGACAAATCATAACAGCATACTTGTCCATTTTGAATCACAGGAGAAGAAGAGATTATATCAAAGTAAGAGAAGTTTTCAAAGTTCCATGTTCCATACCATCTATAAAGAGTGCTGCAGATATTTAAACAACGTTACGATTGCGTTACCTAACAGTTCTATTGCTAGTATAGTGTGGGTCCTACGGTACTGCCTATTGCTCAACGATTCAATTATTTTTTTAGACTTTCCTTCCTCGTCTAAGTTCAAAAAGACAAATATATATTTTTGCATTTATGTATTTTATTATAATGGAATATCAGTTTATGGAGTATATTTCGAAAATAATAGAACATACATCATGATGTTATATTACCTTGAAAACATATTATTAAACACGGAGAATGCATAGAATGTTTTTATTGTAGATATATAAAATTATTTATTTAATTGGTTTTTGCTGAAGAGCAGAAAAATGACTAGCATAGAAATTGTTTATGTTTCACCTAGAGAAAAAGAAATTCAGGTTGAAAACGAAAAACCTATACTGTTAATTCACCCGTCTGACCCCGATTTGCCAGATGAATTACTTGATAAAATTGAGAATCATATATCCAACACAGGAAATAGAAGATGTGTATTATTTTAGACGCTATAATAGATATAATGATAATATACTCCCGGAAAGTGATGATGACAGTGTTTCAAATATTACCTGTTTTGAACTGGAAGCTAATGAGTGCGAGTGTACTAGTGAAAGTATTAGTGATACACGTGTTATTCAATTATTTAATGAGTATACACCAAATTCAGTATTATTATGTGAAGCATGTTCTAAACATAATGAAAAAGAAAAAGATCACAACTGTTTGCTGCAGTATGATTACACATTATTGCAAAAGGTGTGGACAATCTTAATTAAACGTGAAATGAGAGAGAAAATCTATAAACTTTATATAAAGAAGCATTTTAAAGGTTGCAATATTAAGAACACTTATACTTTGGAGAAAAAATTTAATCTGGTATATGAATACATTACAGAGTGTGATTATTATATCAACAAAATAGTAGAATTGTTTTTAGAGAAAGATAAACAATTATTTAATTCTGTAAGTGAACACTGAGCCCACTGTAGCATATGCATTTGATTGTGTAAGAATAGAAGAACTTGAACTGTTAACTGGATCAAATTGTAGTACTGTAATATTAAGAATTTATAGGTAACTAACATTGGACTCTGGCAACTGAATTGTGAGTGACCATCGAGGTCAAAGGTCAAATATTTAAAGCGAATAACTCTTAAACAGAGCAACGTATTGAGGTGCTGTTTCCAAATCTAGTAATACGTCATCAACTACTACATGTTCCAAAAGTACTAACGATCGAGGACAAAGGTTAAATATTTAAGCCTTAATAACTTTAAACAAAGCTTGTGTGTGACCTATTCAGTTTTGTACCAAGCAGAGAGAAGTGAAGCATGAATAAATATGACTGGCTTACTTTGCCATTTTATCTATTTAAACAAACGAAAAGATAAATTTGAATGATCTATTCAACAAAAAAAATCTTTGTACCATTTTGTACTATTCCAATAAACGAAGGAATACTAAAAAAAGGAGTGAAGAATGAATAAAATTTAGGTGGATTATTTTCTTTTGTACCAAATGGAAAAGAGAAGAAGAGCTATTTTAACTACCTCATTATGTACTGTTTAAACAAACGCAAATCGAGCATTATGTAGCTACTACTCAAATAAACAATGGAGAATTTAGTTTTGTACCACCGAGAAAAACAAAGAAATTCCACCATTTTGGAGTATTCAAATAAACAAAGCAATAAATTTGAGTGACTTATAATTTGGGTCAACTCTAAAAAGGATCAATATAACTCGCTCAGAATTTATATACGTTTTGTAATACTCCAATAAACGAAGGAATAGAGTATTTAGTTTTGTACCAAGCAAAATAAGAAAAAGAAATGAAGAAGGAATAAAATTTGGATGGATTATTTTCTTATGTACCAACCAAATTGGAGCATTTTTGAGTGGCATACATACTTTTGTACAAACGACAAAAAAAGAAACCGAAGGAGGAATAAATTTGGGTGACCTATAAGCAGAAAAAATGTACACTAAAAAGCGAAGAAGGTAAAATTTAAATAGCTCAGTATTTATGTAAATTTTGTACTATTAAAATAAACGAAGGAATAAAATTGGATGTTCTACAGAAGAAAACGGAGAAGGGTCATTTTATTTAATTTTGTAGTACTCAAATATACAAAGGTATAAATCTGTGTGACCATTCAGTTTTGTACTAAGCAGAAAATTTTGTTGGCTCAAATAAAGAAACGTATTCAGATTTGCCGGCTTATTAAAAAGCGAATAAATTTCTATGTTCTACTTTTGTGCTCTACAAATAAACGAAGGAAAAGCAAAGAGAGACCATTTTTAACTAGCTTAGAATTTATGTGCCTTTTGTAACGAAGGAACAAATTTGAGTGGTCTATTTGTGTATCAATCAGAAGGAGGTTCATTTTAACTAATCCTGCTGCGAGTAGATAAATTACTGTGTATTTCAGATGTAAAGCATCACGAGCAATAGCCAATGGTTCGTGATATTCCGCGCGGTGTTGCCGGATCATGGACTCCCCTTTCCCTTCTCGCTCTTCCTCCAGTTGAGGTTATGACACATACATTTGCAACATTATTCGCAATAAATATACTATCCCAGCAAACTCCTAGAAGTATATATAGCAATTAAATTATTACCTATTAACTTTTCCAGTTGATATCCTAAACACTCGTCTTCAACACTACTTTCACTATGTCAGTTAATATTTCGTCATTGTCTGAATCTGAGTCTTGTAAATTTATTATCATGTGCTAAAAAAATGTATACTCAAAAAATAATTCTTCGAGACTGATTTCGTAGCACTTTATTTTTTAATTTTATTTATTTATTTTTTTAAAGAAGGCTCAGCACTTTTACTCGGTTTGCTTAAAGACATTGTCAACTATAATTTTGGAGAAGAAACGAACTACAACGAAAGAAAGTAACTCAGACACTGATGAATTATGTTTATGCTAGAAAAGAACTTACGTTCCAACACAACTAACACCATTGTTTCCTTCTCAGTTTTCATAACAAATAACATTCTTGGGCTTGGTCTACGTCACACAAAAACAATCCGTCTTATTCCTTAATGATCGAGTTTGTTTTGGGTTACGATAATTAACGAGACCATTCAGACGCCTGGTGCTTTTGAATTCCTGCTGGAGGAGGAAAGAGGGAATAAGTGGTCGCATATATGTAAGGTAGTGAAACGTGAAGAAAAAAAATACTGCGTTTTTTCTGTCGAGTAAGGAAAAATTTATCCCGAAGTAAATTTCAAAACAATATTACGAACTTCCCATACTTTGTTCTTACGATGTTAGTCATATTATATATATATATAAATGAATCAGATTCCAAAGCCGGGTAGCCACGGAAGAAAAGGGGGCCCTGTCTTTCCAAACTATTTCCAAATCCAAAATGAGGTTCGTGGTATGTGTTTAATAAACTTATTTAATAGTTAAAGCAAATGAGGGACGTTTATAATAAAATATGATTTTTTTAAAAAAAAATCAAACATCATCAATGCGGTTTCTGTACCTAATTAAAACAACTAACATTAACCATATGCTTTATATTCTCGTTTCCCTAACTGAGAGCACACCGTATGAACTCTCTCTTAGATTATTGCATAATAATATCTGAGTTGATATGTTTTCGAGTTTTTTTTCCTTTAGTGTTTTAACCCATATAAATACAAAGTCAGATAAACAGACTGCTATAAATAGCATTTGTTTTCTTATGAATAGGTTATTGGTTCATCTACAATCCGGTTTTCAACTCAGTACTGTCAGCATCCGTCTTTAGATAAGGATTCATCGTGAAAATATAACATGTGTATAGTATGAATGGTGAGTTAAAATGCTTTCATATTCTGAAAGAGATCATTTGTTCTCTTTTAAATGTGTAAAAAGCTTTCCTCCCCCTGAAAGTATTGTTCCCCTAGAACAACCTGCTGGTTACACCCATGATTATTCTGTAATAAAAGTTGAGTTCTATTTCCAAATTGAAGAAAAATCCACTGGAAATTAGACGCGGGACTCATCGCTCGTTTTACTAGTTGTTTTATATTGAAACCTTTAAAAGCGTGTATCATAACAACCAGTTGACATAAAAAGATGTAGTTTTCACGTATGTGTTCGTAATTCTTTTCTCTACTTCGTAAAGTGAACAGTTGATGTGCTAATACAATATTTCTAATAAGCGCCTCTGGTATTGTCAAGATTCGCAGTAGCGCGAGAAGTCAGCGTGCGGACTGCTTGTCGCGAGTAGTCAACACCGCTCAAAGCCAATTGGACGCCGCGTGAAGCCAACTCAAAGCCGTGCCGCTTATCATCTGAAATTTGTTATAGTACTTAGATTAACGTAAAACGAATTCCGACTTTCATTTTCGAATACATACGGATTAGAGCAGACTTAAGAGGACTAAGCATTATTTCGTATTCTAGCCAACAATTAGAAATCTACTAGTAGGGCGTCGATTTATCGTTTGCCGTATGCTTTAGAAAACAAAATCTTTCTTCTACGGTCTTCGGCATGCATTTTAGACCAAGAGCAGCAAGATTAATATTTGTATTCCCCTGCTGGATAGAAATTCGATTCTCTCGATCTTCTGTTTTATCCGTGTGCTGTTTAAACAAATATAATGAAATGCACTACTCTAATAAACGAAGGAATTTAGTTTTGTGCCGGGCAAAAAAGGAGTGAAGAATTAATAAAATTTGGATGAAATATTTTCTTTTGTACCAGCTGGGAAAAGTGAAGAAGAGCCACTTTAAATAGCTTAGGATTTTAAACAAACGAAAATGTACCTTTTGTGCTACTCAAATAAACAAAAGGGCAAATTTTGATTTTCTGTTTTTTTTTCTGTATCAAGCAGAAGAAGGTCAATTTTAGTGCCCTATTTCCTTTTCTACCAAGCAGCAAAAAGGATGGAGAATGAATAAATTTCTCTGGTTTCTTTTCATTTCTCTAAGAAAGTCCATTTTAATTAGCTCAGAATTTGTATACCGTTTGTATTACTATTGTATGACTTTTGTATATAAAATAAATGCAGGAATAAAGCAAAGAAAGACCATTTTAGCTAACTCAGAATTTCATAGCATCTTGTACTACTCAAATAAACCATTGTAACAAACTGAGTATCTTACACGATTTTGTACTATTTAGTACCACCGAGAACAAACATTCAAATGAATGAAGGTATAGATTATTTAGTTTCGTACCAATCAGAAATTTGTTGGCTTCTTTACTTTTGTATTAACGACTAAAAATTTTAACACATACTTGGTTGTGTACATTACCGTTTTCAAATATTTTGCTTTCCTATGTGTTTTACAATGGTCGAAGTTTTTCATTTCCCTGTCGTACAACGTAATGGTCGCCCCGCTTATTCTAGGTCTACAGTTAGATATTTTCGGTTGGATAATGGTATACAGCCATGTTTTGTTGAGCACAATGCTCACTATAACGATGTGGTAAACAATTGTTTGAAGGATAGATATTTGTTTAATAGTCGCTATAACAAATGGTATATGGTAGAATTTGTTAAGCATTTATCACAGATATATATTAAGATAATTTCTTGTCGTTGGTTACCCGTTTAACTGCACACAGTTCTCTTTTCCAATCAGCTACCTTTTTTGCCATGAAAACTAAGGGTAATAGTTATACTGTGACAACTTTCTTTCACTATGGGGTAACACAGAACACTGTGGATGGGCTACTACAGTTTTGGAATCATGGGTGCGAGTTCAGGCCAACTATCCAGATTGTAGATTTACTTGGTTGCTTTACACGATGTGGTAAAACTATCCTTTTTCCGGTATCTCCTGATACCTATCTGCCGGACCTCGCAGTATTTGGAAACTTGGTGAAAAAGAATAACAAATGTTTTTTCTCACAATAAAGCTATACATACAAAATAATCCATTATGTCAAAAAAATACTACTTTCTCCTTATGCTTAGTTGGAATAGAATATCTACTTCGATAACAATAATTCTATTTTACAAAAACGATAAATTGTGTAAGAATTTCCAATTAATAGCGGTGTTGCACTGTACTTATAATAGTCTGTAATAGTGCAGTTTATTTTCCGAATGAGAGTATTGTAGCGCACATTTTCTAGTCTACCAGCAATAATGATCTCTGAAGGATTTCGTTTTCTAAAGCATACGGCAAACGATAAATCGATGCCCTACTAGTAGGTTTCTAATTGTTGGCTAGAATACCAGTTTAAAATAATGCTTGGTCCTCTTAAGTCTACTCTAATCCGTATGTATTCGAAAATGAAAGTCGCAATTCGTTTTACGTTAATCTATGTACTAATTGATCTACTCGCAGCAGGATTAGTTAAAATGAACCTCCTTCTGATTGATACACAAAGAGACCACTCAAATTTGTTCCTTCGTTACAAAAGGCACATAAATTCTAAGCTAGTTAAAAATGGTCTCTCTTTGCTTTTCCTTCGTTTATTTGTAGAGCACAAAAAGTAGAACATAGAAATTTATTCGCTTTTTAATAAGCCGGCAAATCTGAATACGTTTCTTTATTTGAGCCAACAAAATTTTCTGCTTAGTACAAAACTGAATGGGTCACACAGATTTATACCTTTGTATATTTGAGTACTACAAAATTAAATAAAATGACCCTTCTCCGTTTTCTTCTGTAGAACATCCAATTTTATTCCTTCGTTTATTTTAATAGTACAAAATTTACATAAATACTGAGCTATTTAAATTTTACCTTCTTCGCTTTTTAGTGCACATTTTTTCTGCTTATAGGTCACCCAAATTTATTCCTCCTTCGGTTTCCTTTTTGTCGTTGGTGCTCCATTTTCGTTGGTATATAAGAAAATAGTCCATCCAAATGTTATTCCTTCTTCATTTCTTTTTCTTATTTTGCTTGGTACAAAACTAAATACTCTATTCCTTCGTTTATTGGACTAGTACAAAACGTATATAAATTCTGAGCTAGTTAAATTGGTCTTTTTTTGCTTTTTCTTACTTTTATTTGTATTATCTGCTATGTTAAAATAGGGGTTGAAAAAGTGATCATAAAAGGGAACGAGTTTACCCTCTAAAATGTACTCACAAAAGAGAACGAGTACACCCCTTAAAATAGACTATGTTTAATCTTCGCTATGTTTCGTTGTGTTAAAATAAGGGTTGAAAAATGTGCCATACTCTTTTATTAGCTGTGCTATGTTCAAATAGGGGTGGAACGAGTCTTATGTATCTGCTGTGTGTTCGTAATGTGCTCATAAAAGAGAACCAATACACCCTTGCTATGTTACGTACTCTTATGTGCTCTTCTATGTGTTCGTAATCTTATGTTAAAATAGAGGTTGAAAAATATGCTCATCAAAGGGAACGAGTACACCCCCTTAAAAGTGCTCATAAAAGAAAATGAATACACCCCTAACATGGAGGTCGTAAAAGATCGTGGGTTGACGGTGCGTGGGTCATAGCGTATCGTGAGACAGTGGAAAATTGAGTCCTTGCTCTCAGGAGACCCTGGAAAAAAAGGCGTTTTTTCAGCTACCGGGTGTCAGGTGACAACCACCTACTCCCATCCAGCACGTATGAGGAACGTGGCTGTAGGATGAGGAAATTTTGTATCTGGCGACAAATTCTTACCTACTTTAAACTAGATTAATTTTATAAACATTCAACTGTGCCAATTGCCAATTCATAAAGAAATTGAATATCACAGCAACTTGGTAAGAAAGAAAATGTTAATCCAAATGTCAATTGAAAGCAACGCCAGTCTTTTAAGTAAATATTGTCAACAACGCATTTTAATTTTCCAACCTGGTCAGAAGTTAGCAGGGTTTTAAAAATGGTTTAAAAAAAACAAAGAACAAAACACGTGTTTAAAACGTGAAAAAGGCGCTTGAAATGTTTTAAAGATGTTTTAAAACACATGAAAAAATACATGTTTTAAACATTTTGAATAGTTTAAAACATGATCTTAAACATATTTCAAAATCGTGTAATCACGTATTTATTAAGACTTTTTTGCTCTTGGACCGATCTTTTCGTTTATTTTATTCTCTTTAAGACTACACTTTGTTGCGTACAGAATATTTCCGTTTAGATTAGAAATTCTGAACTTATTTCATATACACCCTTTTATTACACCCTCTTGCAATTGACTGTTATAAGTATTGAGAGAGAATGATGAACTTGGAAGTGGTCTGAAACATCAGATAGTGCTATCAAGCATCATGGCGAACATCTTAGTATTGGAAATTTCAAATGATGTCATGTTACATGAAGGCTAGAATTTTACCAGAAATGCTGTATTGCGGTTATTTTAACCCTGAAGAAAATATTTTCGAGTTACCGCTTCTGAAAGTTTTGTAGTTATGCCTTTAGGGCTAAGCTAGCGTTTCGTGGAGGTGGGTAAGATTTTTGGTGCAAAATTTGATTACTATTTCATAACACTGATGCTAATAAAATTATTATATAATAATAGGGCTAGGTTTCCGAAAAGTATTGCTTGAAGCACACTTTATGTTGTGCTAACTGTACATTTTCTGGAATTCTATATAATTGGTTCGTTTTTGAGTCAAGAATTTATTGACGAAAGGTAATATTTGGGGCGTTCAGAACAAAATAGATCCAAAGTTCATTTTCAATAAATTTCAGTTTTCCGCAGCAAATGAATTCTATTTCAAAACGTAATACTTCGCAGTCAAGAATTCAAAACAAATGTAACAAAAAACATGCGAAAAAGCGTGGAATAGTTTCATATGACAACCGCTAGTAGGGGCGTCAATGGAACAGGAGGGCAACCGCCCCAATCAGCACCCTGAATTTCAGATTTTGGAAACAGTAAGACAGTTTTAGAAATCTTTTGATAAGCAAAGTTAAACAGAATAAGCTTGAGGTCCTTACACCGAATAAATAAGAAGAACATACAGATGATTAAAACTGGGAAGTTGCTTAGGTCCAATTTCCTGAATTTTAAGCAGGCCCGAAACTCGAAAGTAGAGCCACCTTTGAAATCCTCGGGTAAAAAAATACAGAAGAGAGCAATATAGGCCTATAGCTCCTTACGGCCAATGGAAATGGATTATAACAAAATCCGTATTTATTCGGTGTAAGGACTACAATAGTAAGGACTCTGAAATTCAGGGTAGAAGACGGATGACTTTTAAACGAACGCCCCTGTCTAACGGTAATCATAGAAAATTCTAGATTCCTTTTTTTCATGTTGTTTATCTTTCTTTCATCTCGGATTCGTGGTTGTGAAACTATGACATTTTACGTTGATGTATTCTTTTGGACACATTCTACATTTATGTAACGTAATTATGCATCATTGAGTATGACATTCGGAGCTTAACTTCTTAATCATTTCCACGCTGCAGCATACACAATACAAGTATAATGTTAATATCTTAAATTTATGAGGAAGGAGGGGGAATTAGCCCTCCTCCCCATTCCGTCAACGCCCTTGCCTAGCGGTCGTCCTATGAAACTCTAGTCCACACGCTTTCACGTGGTTTTGTTTAATTTATTACATACCCTATGCTACGAAGATACTACGTTTGCTGAGCAAAAGTGAACCTTTCTGAAAATGGACTTGGATCCCTTTGCTCTAAATCTTGAGTTGAAGCAAAATTTATCCTGCAACCCAAGTTTGTTCGAAACACATTAAATTAGTTTGTTTAGTTTGATTGATAACATCCTGTATCAGTAGCAAGGCTATATAAGACAGGGCTTTTTGTTTAAAGTGGGATCCGAAACTCTAATTTTGAAATTTTACGTGGGGTCGCAGTCAAAATCTATGCAGCAAATT
The DNA here is from genome assembly GCF_964235325.1 of Thermobia domestica. NCBI lineage: Eukaryota > Metazoa > Arthropoda > Insecta > Zygentoma > Lepismatidae > Thermobia > Thermobia domestica. The sequence goes on along the minus strand of NC_137457.1, from coordinate 112,531,017 downwards.
CCTATGTCTCGTGTCTCTATCCTCAAAATTTAATGTTAAAAGACTGAATATTGCACCCTGTAGCGTGGTACATATACATACAGACGAACAAATTTAGGTTAAATTGTCCCAGACCTTGACATTCAGCACTAACGTTATAATAAGCAACACTCTTTAATGGTTAGTTACACAAGCGACTGTCATACCTTGCGTTTCTTGCCTGGTCTCTTCATACAAGCTAAAATTTAGAACTGTTGTGGGGAAGAGGTACGAAATAAAATTTTCATAATATAATGAAAAAGATATTGTTGATACAAAATTAACTGTTACCTGAAGTTTGCAGTTGCATCTCAGCCACATCACTGATGTTAGATTCATCAGAAGCAATTTTCGGATCAACATTTTTACCATTTGTTTGGGTTTCCATTTTATACCAAGCATTGCATTTTTCATAATGATTTTCGTTCTTTGAACTAAACCACCCATTTCTTTCTTACACATTTTGCAACAAGCTCCTATGATCATTTACTTATCTAATGGAGTTTGAGTTACTCTAACAAATTTGCACCAAATCATGTCTTTTTTTTCTTCCCGTATAACTCATGTTAAATGATTCTATGTTGTACGGAGACTGAGAACCAACATGTACTGTACAAACGAATGCTTGCGATATTTTAATTTCAGAACCTCAACTTAGCAAATAATCTGTTGTTTGTGTTCTGAATACAACACAAAAATTTGTTTCCGTGATAATTATTTTATTTATTTTTTAATATCAGTTCTACAAGTAGTCCAACCTTCGAACACGACACTTTCTCGTAAGTTAACTGAAAAAATTTAAACAATACAATATACGTTAAAAAAGGGGGAAAAGAGACAAAATAAATTGTAGAACACCACATTGACCTGCTGTAGCCGCGAGAAATTAAAACATTCACATGGGAAGAAAATAGTCTTCTGATTAGGGAGCACTTTCGGACGGTTCTCTTGCTCTCGAAGATTTTTTTATAAAAAATAAAATAAAATGCAATTAAACATAAGTATGCAAATAAAATGCATATAAACATCAATATATGCAAATAAACAAGGCTTCAAAATACACATGTTTAAAAGAAAATGTTTAAAACGAAAACAAAATTTATTTTAAACAAAATCAATTGATCAAAACAAGTTTTAATCATTTGTTGTAAATATTTTGTTTTAAACGAAACAACCCTGGAAGTTAGTAAATTTGGGACGAAGCCCAAACTAGAAAAAACTTAATCTAATTAAATGAACCTCCAATTGTGCACCTGCAATGTCTATAAAAGAAGTGACAATTCAAAGTAACTAGGTAACTAAGAAAATGTTAAGCTAAGTCAATTGAACGTAACGACAATCTTCTGAACAAGGCATTTGCCAACTTGATCAGAAGTTGGGGACTTTGGTGGGAGGCTTCTCCTTTCTCCCCCTTTCTCACTGCTGAGACAAGATTTAGCTTTTTTCGGCCCTCCTGAATAAGTCATAGTTTCCCAAGAAAAACTTCCTGGGTACACCTCTGTGTGATTTTTTAATTATAGTAGTCAATATTTTATTTTCGTTTCTATGCAGTGTTGATCGTACGCAGTGTGGATCCTACGCAGTATGGATCCTATGCAGTTTTGTTCCTACACAGTTTCGGTCGTATACAGTTTTGATCCTACTCCGGTTTTTTCCTATATAACTTGAAAAATATTACTTAATATTCAGTGATTATTAAATAATTGTTTTCTTTTATTGTTCGATCATATGATCTCACTTGTTTTGGATCCTACGCCGGTTTCAGTTTGGATCGTACGCAGTTAGATTCTACGCAGTGTGGATTCTACGCAGTGTGGATGCTACGCAGTGTGGATCCTACGCATGTAATCCTCTATGTGCAACATGTCTTAATGTTATGTGTTTTATTTTTTCGATCACATTATTCGTATTTCATGTTATAGAGTATATTCGAAAAGCAATTTTGTAATGTGAGAATATATATGGAATTTAATACTTTGTTCTCTCTAAGGAATTTGCATTTAGGCAATGTTGCTTTTGTGTTCTTGTACTAATTGAATTTTATACAAATAATAAATATTAAAGAATAGAAGAGGATATTTTTAATGGAAATGTATGAAAGTAATGACATTTATGTAAAATTGATGTCACGTATTTTATGGAACAATTACGAGTAATGAAAATCAAATTTATATGTTTTTCAAAGAACTTTGAAATTAAATGTTATTACGGATTAAGTCTTAATTTATATTTTCTTTCATATGTTCTTGTTATAATTACTTCGGCCTAAAATAATGAAATTTTATACATTTAAATTTATCTGATTACTTTCACCTAGAATACATGTATATTAACATCTTCGGTTATTATGCCCAAAATTAATAATTTAAATTTTGTTAATACCTGATCTCTTTATGGCCCATAATGGACTTGAATTAAGATGTTGACCGTATTTTTTTGTGTCTTATAATCGAAGATTATGAAGAAATATAATTAATAATAATATTTGTTGTGTAAAAATAATCAAATATATGTGTACTGTGATATGAGATATATATTGTATATACGAGGGACACTCAAAAAGTATTTAAAGATTAACGGTCCAAAGTTCTTTTTCTTTTTATTGGATGATTAAATAAAAAGAAAAGGTCGTCGAGCGCCATAATATAGAACAGTATGGTGTATATTTTACTCGTTATTTTACTTGTAGATCATTATGTACTTGTAATTTTGGGCCATAATGCATTTTAAATATGTACTAGGCTGATTCTACTATTAGAAGAAGAGAAAGAAAAGAAATAATATAGTTATAATGTTAATATATAAAGAAATTCAAAATGTTTTTATGTAATCTAATCTTGATGTTGTCGTCATGACAACATAAAATAGAATTATTCAGTTGAATATGTAGACATCTTGAAAAAGTGTGTAGAAGTAAAATGTACAATTCTCTTATATAATTATTAAACTAAGTGTACAAAAAGTTAAATTGATGTATTTTAATGGCTCAGTAATTAAGAAATTTTAAAGAACCGTTATAACTGGGCCAACTTCATATATTATAAGAACACTCACATGCCCCGGATCTACATATTTATTGAGCAGTAATACTGTGACCATTTAGGTTTGGGAACACTAATTATTGATCTGTCGGGAAAATATTAACTCCTGTCGTGATTTTTTTATTTTTTCTACGTTTTTGAGCCAACTTTATGAATATCCCAAAAAAATATAATCTTTATGCCGTTATAAATTGACGACTGATTCTGAGACCATGTGAGATGAAGAGCAGTATTTAAGCACTCAGTCCTTGTATAATATAATTTTGATTTTGAAACCACTTTGAGAAAGCATGAAGTTTCCCACTATCTTAATAATCAATATATCTCCAGAACAATTTGAGCAGTAATTCTTATGAGCAAAAACTACCACTAATTTAACACCATATGTTCTCATATTATTTTTGTATTTCTATAATGTGATTGGGCTAATTTCATACGTACCCCAACCATAAATATGGTCCGTCAGGACTTAAACTTTAGGAAAAAATTCTGTAAGTATGTTATATGAACGAGGGATAATTAAGCAATAAATCATTGCATAGTTTAATTTTGATTTTTGGAATATTTTTATAAAGTGTCAATTTGGTCCAATCATCTTAGTTTTCAATTTGTGTTAAAAAAATTCATTGTACTAATTCTGCGGATTTGGTCATTAACGAGTACTAACTAAGCATTACAATTTGACGTTCTTTTTGTATATCTATAATGTCGTTGGTCCCTTTTCACGTGAGTCTAGGACTCGTATGTAGAATATTCCAATCTTTCCAAATATTCATGTCTTCATATGGCACAAATATTACTACGTTGATGAAAGTGATTTTGAATTGATGTTCTTAAGTGACAGTGATGACTCATTTAACTAGATACAAAAATGTATATAAAGCTAGCCAAATGTCAAGTAAATTATGTTTTCGAAACGTTTAAGGTGTAAGTGAGAAGATTAGCATTTCTTATCATTTCTATATAGCTTTATCTAGAATTCAATCTTATTAATATTCTTATGGTAATAACATTCAAAATATATTTAAAGGAAATAGTAAATCACTGAATATAAAGTGGCTAATAACTAAAACTTCTGTCCAATAATTTTACTTAATCGTTGAGTTAATATCAAAATTCTATTTTAAACATGCTAGTTATCCTATGAGATTTGTAACCCAATAGTTTATACACTATACATCCAGGTAATCAAATAAAAAAATTATTCCTGTAATAGAAACTTGTTTATAAATATTTTACATTTTTCAAGTTGGAAATTGTCTTAAGTAGCCAGCAACTGTATGATTTGCCCCATGGATCAAATATTAACAACTATTCAGCATAAGAGTGACATAGTATGTGAAACTTATTTTCGTCCTTAAAATTTGAATCCTATTTATTATTAGCACTTCCTTTTTTGTCAAGTATATTGTGAGAACAAAAATAATTATATAATATACATAATTAATATTTGATATTAAATTATATTTAATATTTATTCGTAGTCACTTGTATTCACAAATTTCATGTAATGTTTATAATATTATGGATTGGGCTACGATATGTCATTCACTCCAAGTCGTTTTTATTATATTTCATTTTATTATATTTCGTTTTTTTATTATGCTTCATTTTATTATATTTCGTTTTTATTATATAACAGTTTACGTGTTCAACATTTTTCAATTTTTTTGTGAATAGCTATACGGTCTCTCCTATGGTGTGCGATTAAGAATTTACCAAAAGATATAATATTCATATCTTCTCTTTGATTATAAATGAAGTTTCTACGGTTTGAATTCGTGTATTGTGCATGAGGAACTACTTTTCCATTGAGAGGGAGAAATAGTATAATCATAAATTGGCGAACATGGGACAACCTAAAATTGCAGATCCATGTGTCATGCCCTCCCCCTCCGATTAACTTAGTATAAGTCAATTTTAAACGTGAGTTTAATAATAGCGTCTTATACTCCTTAAAATAAAATATCGCCTCCTGAATTCCTGTGCTTTTTGACTTATACTGTTTCTCCAGCTTAGTATAGATTTATAAATACACTCAGTGTAAAGCATGTCACACTGATTATATTTTCACATTTCAATACGGTTCACCAGCGCCAAACAATATACACGCATAAATATAATATATGTTGAATATCATATGTTGAATGTAATATCATTTGTAAGACAGGTGAAGAGGCACTCATATTTATCTCAGCACATATCGTGTTTTTCTATTGAAAATATAGTAATTATGAATAATTTTTAATATTATGATAAAAAGGCCTTGTGTACATCTAAAACACAAACTAAACATAACTTTCTTACAAGGCTGTCTCTAATTTTTATCGTAAATTAACTAGAAATGTTACAGTTTCGGAAGTATGTCATTTCCTTCTTCAGGCTACTTCTCCAACTGAAATCATAAATAACATTACATCATTTGTTATTGATGATTTCAGTTTGAGTAGTAGTCTGAAGTAGGAAGTGATATACTTCCGAAACTGTAACATTTCTATTTAATTTATAATAAAGAATTTATGATATTTATGATAAAGAAGCAGCCTTGTAAGAAAGTTATGTTTAGTTTGTGAATAATTCTTCTACGAGAGTTTGTATTTCATAAAGAAGAGAGTGTATTATAAGGAAAAGTTTGAGCGATAACTAAACTGCATAATATATTAACGACTCTTACTCAGACGATTACAAATTGCATAGTGAGAACACAACACATATTATTCTCTGTACAGCGAGGTGTTCGGGGGTGAAGAAGACAGTAATTTTGTTTCTTGTGAACGTCAGAAGATATTATGTCTTTCCTATTTAATATAGATTTTGATGGAGCTGCAGTGACAAAATTCAAGTAACTAGAAAGCCTTCAGTGTTTAATTGTGCTCTGAAAATTAATGAAATGTGTTCAACATAGTGGACTGATCTCCATACATAGTGTACTACATATGTGCTTGAGTTATTTTCTTACCAGGCAAATTTTAGACACAATCGAAAAATTAACCCGAGATTACTAATCATTCGTGTACCAGACTACGTGAGGTTGAAACACTGCACATTTTTATCACTTGCCGCTAGGTATCGTTGTTGGTTTACCTTGTTACCTTAATTTGTTTCGAGGACGATTTGTTTGCAACGGTCAGTGTCTGTAACTGGTCATTCAGTAGTGAGCTACAAATATTTCGTAGTCTGGTAGACGAATGTTTAGTTTTAACGTTACAACAGGAACACATTTTATAAACCGTATACTTTCATTATCTTCAAAAGATCAGAGTATAATTCTGTTTGTGAGTGTCCATATCGTTTAAAATACAGTAAATTGCCTTCCTAATAGCAACAACATGAACTCTAATTTAGGAGAGAAAAAAGAAGAAATTTTGAAGATATTGCTCGAAAACGATAGTGGTGATGGCCAAATGTTGGATGAGAATGTTAGTGAAACGGGAGACAACTTGGAAGGTGATGATAGTAAAGGATAGTGATGAACCAGATTGGGCTGATTGGCCATCAGAAGATAGTCGAAAACGAGAAAGGGATAGTTCGGAAGATTAAACAAGTGGATCAGACAACGCGGAAGTGGACGAAATACAGTCTAAACCTTATATCCTGATTCCACAACATAAGACATTAAGGAGTAAAAATAATCAGGTGTGATCTTCTCAGCCATCCATCACACGAAACACACGTACTTTAGCAAGAAATATATTGCATATTGTAAAAGGGCCCACAGGTGTGGCAAGAGAGGCAAGTTCTGTGCTAGGTGTATTTAAGGTTCTTTTCCCTAAGAAAATCCGGGAAAACATCGTTCAGCTTACAAATGAAGAAATAGTCCTTAGACGAAAATGCATCCCAAAAAGTCTTCAACTCTCGGAGATAAAAACTTGAATGAATTAAACTTACTTCTTGGAATTCTCATCATCTCGGCTGCTATGAAAAATAATCACCTACCGTCAAAAGACCTGTTCGACAATTCTTTGTGTGGTGAGCGTTACCGAGCTATTATTACTTTAGAGCGATTTAATTTTCTTATAAACTGCTTAAGGTTCTACGACAAGGGAACCCGTAAAGAAAGAAGGAAAAATCTATATTTGCGCCAATTGTTAATATATGGAAGAAATTTATTTCCCGCTGCAGAAATGCCTATAAGCCGGGATTTTATACTACAATAGATAAACAACTATTAGCCTTTTGGGGTCGTTGGCCATTTAAAATGTGCATTCCAAATAATCCCAGCAAGTATGGGATAAAATTGTAGTTATATGCGTTGTTACAACCAAGTATATGTTTGCCGCACAACCATACCTTGGAAAACATACTGGGACGAACGATTTTCCATTAGCGTAGTATTTTGTGAAGATACTAACCAAACGTATCCATGGATCAAACAGGAACGTGGCTTTGCATATCTGGTTCATATCCCTACCTACATCTTAAGAACTTTTAGATTAACCGTATAAATTGACCGTAATGGGCACAATAGGAACAAATAAGCGGAACTACTGATACCACCGGAACTACTGAACACACACACACACAAAAAATAGAAAAACAGCAACATCTTTGTTCTGTTTTAATGGGAAGAAAACTCTGGTATCATATAAGATAATAATTCAACAAGGTTGTGATACTGTTGTCCATAACACACGAGCAACCAACAGTCGACAAAACATAAAAGAAACTAGACATAATTGAGTTCTATAATTCAACGAAAGTTGCTGTTGATTCATTTGATGAAATGTCATGTAGCAGGAAGACCCGGAGGTGAGTAGAGTGTGGTACTTAGTGCTGTATTTTAAAATACTGCGCATGCGCAAACTTTTCCCGTACCTGTTCCGGTTCCGATTCCTGTTCAAGTACCTGTTCCAGTTCCTCAGGGGCAGATTACACGGAACGAATAGCCTTTTACGACTATGAGCACCACACAGGAGCACGCATGCACAAATCAGCAAGATTATAAATGACCATAACACTGCCGGTAGTGTTTATTCACCTATTATATAAAATCAGGGGTGTACTCGTTCTCTTTCACAAGCATTATTCAATGGCAACATAATAGAGCAGAGATTAAAAAAACATCACACACACACACATACTTGATTGCTCATGTGCAGTTTCAATTTAGTAGAAATTACACGCATTCGCTGAAACATTACGCACAACAGCAAGACTATGAATATGTCACGTTGGAGTATACTCGTTCTCTTTTACGACCACTTTTTTCAAAGGCAACATAGTACAGCAGATATTAAAAATAACAACATTTAACAAGTCTGGCTATTCACACACACACACACACACTCACATACACAAACACACACACACAGACACACACATGGTTTACGGAGAACATAATCTCGCTCCAGTGCCCATTATAATTTCAGAATGAATAAAGCAAAATATCATTGCATCAACGGTGGAAGTTGAGAATTTATTTAAGAAATGCTGTAATCAATAACCAGACGCACGACATGCTAAATACAGATAACAGCAATGTCTACAAAATTGTGATAAATCACCTTGAATGCAATTATTGTTCCATGTATAAAATAAGCGGTTACGTTTTATAAACACTATATGATGCGATATATACGGTGGAAGACCGTAACTATCGAAATATTCATAAACCCCTAATTTTGAAGGATAAATGAACACCCAGCTTTCACCTGGTTTATCACTAGAATTAGTGATTATAATTATCGCAGCAGAAAAAGTTTGAATAAAACGTGGTAATTGTTCTGCAGCGTATACACCGATAAAATTATCGTTAGACAGATTTTGTTGTATGCCTCAAAAGTTGAGGTGTATTTAACATGTTAGTCAATATATATTTTACTTTGGAAATCAATTTCTAGTTCTGACGGAAACTTGCCGTAAATAATTGTTGTTACGGGAGATGTCAATGCTTAGTTAAAATGAACCTCTAACCCTACACTTCTGGACTAGTATGAAATGCCGAACTAGCACTAGAATCAGGAGCTAAATGGCATATAGGTAAAGTATAACCATTAGGATATTCGGCATGCGAAATATCATTACCTTGATTAGAATAATAAATGCCAGATCCTGTAAATACGTAGAATTTACTTGTATGTATAGGTTATTATCAAAATCTGGCTGTAACGGTTTGGATGGAACAGGTGTTCCGTCAACATGCAATGTAAAGAAGTTCATACTGGTATGCTTGAAATTAAAATTAGTTCTCCTATAGGTACCACTAAAATCAGCATTAGTAACAAAACCAAAAATAATACGCTTAGGCACTATTCCCTAAACAGATCTGGAAGTGCGCTATCTATAATACCCTGTGATAAAGTTTCTGTTTTTACCTGCATCTTTGTTATAAGATATTTCACTCTAAATTTAGGATTCTCTAATACTTTATTTTGTGCTATTTTTAAAGCTGGGGATACATCAAGCCTTTTACCTGCAGTGTTGCATCTGTAATTTTAACTTTTCCCTCAGCACCAGTTTCGCCCATTACACAAAAGACACTATGGCAGGAATTAGCTTAATACGCAGTTGTACATCATTCAATAGAAATTTTTCTTGATTGAACATATCACCGTGAATATAACCCAGTAGTTCAAATGGTTGATTTAACTCAGTGAGAAGATGGCTCTGTTTAAATCCCACATTACTATCTGCCACACTATCCATATGACCTGAAGTAATATTAAACCACATAGCAGTCTGAAGATGTTTTTCCATTGGCATTATATTTTAATAGTTTTTCTATAAAGGATCGATATGAATATGTACGCAAGGAGTAGGATATAAGTTGACTATTAAGATATATTTGTACCTCATTGAACACTGCACAGAGAAAATCATTTACAGGGCCAATTATCTTATCGGTTAAAGTTAAATTAAAATCACCAGCTTTAGTGATTTTACCTTTAATAAGTAACATAGTGTGTAGCAAATCAATATAATCATCACAATGATCGGGAACTACAAACTCGATTGGAGCATTATCAGATAATGACGCCACCGGTTTATATGGCACTATTTTATAATCTATAAATTGTTTGAGCGTGCAAACCCACAAAAGATCTAATTTTAATTTCGTACACTCACACTTCATTTTTATTATTAATATTTTTATTGGCTTATTTTTAAATACCTTATTATCATTCGAAAATGTAATTCGAAGACGTCGAAAATGTAATTTTACACACACACAAACACCACTATATTGGAAGGGAAGTGGATTAACTGTACTATCTGTTAAATGAATAACAATTTGATCAAACTGTTTACGCTGCACAGTGATGTAGTGAAGATTATCAAAGATATGCACATTACTGGCAAAGTACTCTTTAAAATTTGTAGATATAATATGTAATAGTGGAGCAACAGTATCGCCCACCAATTGAGGCTCTACAATATCGCTAAAATACACATGTTTGCGGGTAGTGATTTTTGAAAATTAGGCGGGTAAGGCGCGCGATAGACAAGTGTAATATGTTCTTTGTAAACATGATCAAAATTTAGTATTTCGGTTAATTTGTGAGATAGCCGCACTTCTATATTCTCACCCAAACCTCTTCTCATTCTGGTAACCAAAATTCGTTTTACCCATATTTTAACTTTCAAATGAAAGTTTAATATATCGATTTTATGATTAATTTGCGAAAGAATGTAATCTACCTGATAATAATGACCTGGCAAAATTGTAGTTATGCGGCAGTCTTCTTTATCAGTTAAAGGATAATAAATGTTATTAGTATACTTGGGAAAATTCTGAAATGAAGCTACATAATGTACTTCAACAACTGGTGTCTCCCATACACGTTTCTCCGGTACTGGAGGATGATATAATTTGGTCGTATAACATGACAATGTATTTAGTGGAAAGTATTCCATAGAAATGTTACTGGGGAGGGTGAGGTAAAAACTACATTGTTCCATAGTTATTCAAAAATATTTGCTTTTCTTTTCATCTTTCTCCTGCTCTTACCACCTGTCTGAGCAAACTTAATTTTTCTTTTTCTTTTACTTGTTCCCTCTAATACCTGATTTGATTTATTTTGAGCTTTTGTTTTTAAATTACTTTTTGCTTCCTCCCATCGTGACTGTAAAGCCTTGTCAATAGGTATATTATCACCCAGTACATCTCCGGCTTGTACGTAACAGTTCTTTACCAACAGTTTTGCACCTTATTTTATTAATGGAAATACACTACGAAATAAACCACCTAGAAAACTACAAATACCATACCCCTCTTGGAAGCGTACACCACGATATTCATTATAACCACTACCACCCTCTTGAGAATAATATTGAAAATAAGGGTTGTTCATTTTACTGTATACTCAAATATATTACCATCATATAATATAGTACTGTTGTTGTTACTAAACACTCTTTAAGTATGATACGGGGATCCATGAATTTAATGATGCAGGGTACTTGTGCCAACGAAAAAACACACGTTACCTTTAAAATTTAATCTATTTCATAAGCACTGCGTAACCGTACCTGTTGTAATTCCTCTTCGTAAAATGTACCGTCAATCACCTCTACATTTAAATCCTGCAAAACATAAACTACATTTTCTCCTTATATTGCACGTGTTTTATTTTAAATATTTCCATGGTCCAATTTTTTATTTCAACTTTTTTCAAAATGACGCTTTGTTTTACTAATGCGTACAGTATCCACGTCTTTATATTTTGCAGGTTTAACTACACTAGCATGCGGCAATATTAATTTATTCCACACTTCTTGAAACGTATCCTGGTTTACAACGGCTCTTGGTAACTCATGGGCTGTATGGGGCCTAGAATTATATGCCTGAGCCAACGTGGGCATCGTGTCTATGTAAGGGTACGTCTTCGCAGTAAAATATTTCAATATTCGCTGCTTAAGAAAGCTATTAAAGCGTTCCACTATACTTGCTTTAATATCTCTTTTTTGTTGTGAGAAACTGAATATTTTGCTTTCTCAAATGCACGCGATTTACGCCGGGTAGATGCAAATATTTTCTTAAATGTGTTTTTAATATCTACTCCTGTTTTAGTACGCACAGTCACGGCCCACGCATACAGGCTAAATATATCTATGACTGTTAAAATATACCTGTTTGTAGATCGTATCTTTGCATATCGTTTAAAGCAGCTTGGCACTGATCTTTAATATTAAACACAAGGTAGGAATTACCTGGAAATTGTTTTCGTGCAGGTTTGTGTAGTGTATATGTCGGTTGTTCCTTTAACCATTGTTCCACACGGTGAAATGGTACTCGTTAAATGGTGTAACGGTAATTTCTTTACGGCTTTCCATAATGCCGATGCAGATGAAATGAAGCAACGTGTGAGGGGTTATAATAAACGGCATCTAGTATCTTCATATTTTATAGACATAGCATTTACATATACGTGTTTGCACCTCCTAGTCCTCCTCTTCCTCCTCCGTTTCTTAGTCTTCTTTCCCTATTGTAAGCTTACGAATATATGTTATACGATGATGGTTAACTCTATACACTAAGGGGATATTAAATTTTGCTAATAGTATAGCAAAGGGTTTCCTGCTGCCGGTTGCAATACTCTTCTTACGACATCTAACAAAATCCGATATTAAATCTACTATATTAGCATCTTTAATTAATTTACTATGAATATTAACATTACCATTATCATTCCACTGAAAATTGGTATTCTGATTTGGTTTACGTACTAGTCTTGCTTTACACAACATTCAGGGAGTGTAGATAGTATTTCCTAATCCTCTACCTCTCCCTTCTAATTCTCTCTTTTTAGCCCTCTCAACATTAGATGATATTGTTTTAGTTTTCTATACAATATTTAAATATTTTTGGAGTACATTTTTATAACGTACCCATCTTTCTTCAACACTTTTTATCTTATTATTTAAAATATTTTTCATTTAGTCATCTACATTAGATATTGTCTGATAGGGATGCAATTTTTCTGGTGCAATTAAAACAAGTTTTTTCGCTAGTTGCATAGTTATTTAATTAAAGTTGATAATAAACCTCCTGCAATAGGTTCAAGCAATCAAGAGAGAAAACCACCGTTTTGTACAATAAGTAGTTTTTTTCTTTTGTTTCAATGGTGGGTCATTTTCCACTAAATACCTAAGATCCTTTTTATACCTTCTTAATCTACTTTTCCCTTCTTTATTTAACGGAAAGTTTCCCTGCAATATGTTATATGAACATTTGCAAATGGAGCGAATTAAATCGGGGTCTGTATTCTGTAATATGGCTTTACGTACTTTAGGTTTTGCCCTAGCTAAGAGCTTCAGAAAATGTAAAACATCTTTACTAATGATTGTTACGGTCTATAATAGTAAAATTGATATTATTAAATATATACAGTATTGAGAATTATGTTTTACTGGTACTATCTGTCAGGAAAGTAAATGTAGTCTGGTATTCCTGCTCTCCATCCGTGGAGAGTATGAGATTAAAATCAATGAAATGTTTACTGAGGGGCAAAAATAAAAGTTTAATCAGAATAAGACATTGCAGAGGGACACAAGCTGTGAATACGAATAGTGCATGGTGTAAATAAAGCACGACACCGAAAGAGAAAGCCAAAAACAGCTGCTAAACTTAGAAAAAAGAGTAAAAGTTCTCGAAGTGGGAACATAAAACACAAATACAACAAATACGCCGAAAACTGAACGTTCATCATGCCATGATCTTGGTGTAGTGGTTAAGGTGCTGGCTTACAAATGCAAAGGTCGCCAGTTTGGATCTTCGGTGAGGAAATTTTTAAAACGTTTTGTTTATAATACATGCAGCTCATGAGATATGGTAAAAGGGAACGTATTTAGTCTTTCGTAGCAATTATTATTGGTAAGTTTTAGCACTGATAATACTTTGGACTATGCTAATTTTGAAAGAGAAGAATATCCGAACAAATGCCACCAAAATTCCTCATATTTTGAATGTAAACGCCATTTGCAATTAGTAAAGAATAAAAATTGAACGCTCCGATGTAGCTGCAAAAAGTAAAAAAGAAAAACATGGAAGTAGACCATACTCATGGTTATTAAAAATACAATTTCTACATGTATTACACCTCCCGACCACGTTTCTACGTTAGCAAGTAAGAGGATTGTGTTTAGGTCAGGCTGGTCAATATGTTTTGCAAAGGGGCCCGGTTTAGCTCTGACGCACCACAGGTACGAGAAAGGAGAAAAACACTTTTTCTCTCTCCCTCTGTGTGTCTGTTTATCTATCTATCTGTATATATATAATGCTATTTGTGAATGTCATAAACACCCTAATTTTCAGCGGATTGAGATGAAACTTAGCACAAACATTAATTGTTGAAATATCTTGATGAATTCGTTAACCAGAATAATCAGACGAAAATGTTAAAAATGGCCGCCCTTTAAACTCTTATAAACTTCCAAGAGAACCAAATATCGCCCATAAATGGATATTCAGAAAGTTTGAATAGCTTTTCCTCTTTTACTGAAATATTTGTGTGAAGAGACTTATTGAAATATTGGACCCAATTAATCGCATAAACAATGTTCAGGCCCTTTCGCTACGGTCAGGCTTTTTTCTGCCTTTTCTTCTTTTCTGGTGGGAGGGGGTTATTTTCGTATCGGAACAAGATCATTGCTAGTGATGATATGAAATTACACATTGAAAGTGAAGTAACATGTGAAACGTGTTATTTGAAAGAATAATATAATAAATGTGCTTTCCTCTAACACAGAGAACTGTAAATCATGTATTTCGAGTTCGGGAGCGTGGTGGCGAGGAGTGTTATTTGATTTGTTTTTTAGTAACACATTGCATTGCAAATAAAGGTAGGCAACATTAGTGGTAAGTAAAACAATAATAATAATAATAATAATAATAATAATAATAATAATAATAATAATAATAATAATAATAATAGATGTTGTTTGTAACAAGGCAATATCTTCCTCAATTCTCCTTCAAACGTAATGATTGTAACGCCATATCTCCCTTACAAACAAAATATTAGCAATTTATATCGTGAGAACGGGAAACTGTTGAGTGATGGGAGCAACGTTGGAAAGTATGCACTAATAGTACTCAGAAAAATAAGCGATTTCAATGAAAAATGAAAGAGTCATTGCCGTGGGTAGTCATGGAGCCAAGCAGAGCCCTCTTTAGGCAAAATGTCGGTAACTTATATCGAAAGAACAGGAGGTGATAGTGAGATGGGGCCAACGTTGGATACCGTGGACCCATAAGGCGCGTGGAAAAAATTAAGGGGGCGGGCGATAACCAGCCATACTTATTTCCACATAATAATATAAAATTATATTGCCGAAATACACACACGAGTTAGCTAGTAATATTTCATATTATTATTATTATTTTATTATTATTATTATTATTATTATTATTATTATTATTATTATTATTATTATTATTATTATTATCGAAAACGTCTTTTCATTGCGTGTGCATGTTTGGCATGAAGCCAAAGAGAAGATCCATCATTCGTAGAAAGAATAAGAATAGCCAGTTACTTTAGTTCTGAACGACGGCGAAAAATACGAAAAGAGTGACAACCTTAGCAAAAAGAAAAAATACTTTCTCTCAAATGGATAAAAAATCAAGCCGAGATAGATTCGAACTCGCATGGACGGCGCCAACAGCCAGTTCATTGCCCACTTTTTATTTAACTGACTCATCGAACGTGTTTTAGTAACTTCCTTATTGCTAATTTTACTTGCTTCACTCGTTTAACTTGCTTTTTCTAATAACTTATAACGACAGGGACACGAACAAAAAAACATCGAGGTCAGTTAAAAATCATAGATGCTCTCCCGCCGGGAATCGAACCCGGGACACCCATACACAAAAGGCGCACGTGCTAGCCATTAGAGCAGCGGGCAGGGCACTGTTCACTCTCTGTGTCGTTAGGCATTACGACCACTGTATTTGCAGCTATCACTTCTGTGGGTTGTATACTATGATCACATGTTTCCTCTTTGCTGGAAGGGTTAAACCTACATTCTATGTAATACATGAGGTATTTAGACCTACATGCTCTTCATATAATGTAATAAAAGTGTCATGCTGGGAATAAGAAAAAGAACATACCTTGGACCAAACGGAAACGGCATCAGAAATATTTATCTACGAGGCATGCGCAGTAGTATATTTCAGAATAGTTACTGTTTAGTTCAGTAAACGAAGAAAGGGGTATAAAAAACCTAATATACCAGAGTTAACAGAGGCGGAAGCAGATGTGTAGTAATACAACAACTTCGTTAAATTGATAATTGGTTCTTTATTCTGTAGTGGATCGTAACACAACTTTACGGGAGAGCAGAGAAAGATTTACTAACGCTGTCATATAGTAAGTTTTAGAAACACGATCATAAAGACACAAATGGATGTAACTGTGAGTACTACAACTTGGATTTAACGAAAGCCGTTTAGATATTCAGTGGTTTGCAGGGTTGTATAAGACACAAAATCTTAAGACACATTACAATTCTTCATACCTCAGTTTCCAGTAAGTAGATACATGCAATTTCTGGATATATACTGAAACTGCTGTCGGATTTTAATACAAGACGTATTGCAGGATACAAAATGTTTTGCATTACTTGTTTGTTTGTAGACAGTTACTAGCTTAGTGTTCTGAAAGGTTGTGTATAAACTAGGGATAGCCAATTCCGGAATTATTACTTTCCGGACTCCCGAAGGTAAAACCGGACAAATTCCGCAATTCGGAAAATTCCGATTTTGGAATAATTCCGGAATTCGGTAAAATCCGGAATATAGAAATTTCTGATTTCGTTTACATTCCGGTATTCGGAAAAATCCGGATTTTTTCGAAATCCGGATTTTTCTAAATTCCGAATTCTTCCCGAGTTCCGGAATTCTTCTGAATTATGGAGTTTAACTGAATTCCATAATTTTCCGAAATCCGGAAAGTGAAAGTTCCGGTTCAAAAAAATGAATTTATTTTGGTTAATATGAATCGTGGTGGAAATAAGTCTTTGACCAGGTAATGCCGACTGCTTGGAAAGAAATAGAGAGTATGAGAATTCAATCTGTCATATTTGTAGTTTCGTGTGGAGGAAATACCAACGTGTGTACCAACGGTTTAAGGAAAACTCAAGTTATTAATGTAAAGTTTTCGGACATCATAAAAGAAATACGAAAGACATTTTGTATCGAAGAAATATAACATACAAGTTTGCAAACGAAGACAAAGAAACCTAACGTAACCAGACTAAAGACAAAACGTTTACCGCGTAGCGATCAAGGTCAAGCTGTTTTCCAGGGTGAGTTTCGAGTTGAGTCAAGTTTGATAATGGCTCGCTCGCTCGTTTAGCTCGTTTTAACTCTTTTTGAAATGGCCTGATTAGACTGGAAAGTGAAAGCCATGAGAAATGTAAGCACTAATGTGGAATACTTTTTAGTGCTGCTCACGACAGGGGTGCGTCTCGTCTCGTAATTATAGTGCATCTCGTGGGGCAATTTTGTGTATCTCGTCTCGTCTAGATAACGAGAAGACAAGGGTTTTTTATTATTACGATGTCGTAGTCACCAATATAAGTATATACTGTTGTTCTTAAAATCCAGGCTGAGACCTGCACTGTCGAATTTTTGAGCCCAAGCAGAAGACCAAATCGGGTAGCGATATCAACCGGCTCTGCTTGTATCAACTGAGCGAACAGCTCGAGTCGGCTCGGTTGGGATGAGCCGATGACCCGAGCCGGCTCAGTTGGAACGTGCCATCGACTCAGCTCAATTGAGCCGATGGCTCGAGCTTTCTCGGTTGGGATGTGTCCCATACTCGGCTCATGTGAACCGGTTCAAGCCAGCTAAGTTGAAATTAGTCCATCGGCACGTTTCGATTCAGCTCAACTAAGCCGATGGCTCAGATCGGCTCGGTTGGATGAGCTGTTGGCACGCCTCACTTCTTGGTTCGTTTCGATTGTGAATGAGCTGTAAGCCAAGCCGCTAGAGCCGTTGAGAACCCTAAACCCGGTCCCAGCTGTTTTGAACATGTTTTGCTGAAGCCTATAACTTTTAACAATTTTTGGCTCGAGCCCGAAAACTTGCCCCTTCGGAACTCAAACCCAGAGCGTGACCGATGTCCTTCCCTCCTGAAGACTTCTCGACGATCGAGATCGACAGTCAATTAGCTTTTACTATTCAGATACAAACCGTATATCTTTCAAAGATTATACACGGTGTTGATATAATAATAATAATAATAATAATAATAATAATAATAATAATAATAATAATAATAAAAATTTTAAACTTGCCGTTGAAATTTGGCAAAACTTACTTACATGTACACACCTCTGCAACTGACAATATTTTAAACTACAACGTTCCATTGAAGTTTCATGTAGAAAGTATTCTGCTGTATGTTTTAAGGAAAATAACTGTAATAAATATAACTGAATATCACGCAACAGTAAGACATATAATAAACTAATTTTTAGGATATGCACAGGTAAATATAAAGCTTTGCTACAAAGTACCTACACAGAGCATAATTCAATGAGCTCTGAAATATAATGTAACGAAATAGCCTATGAGATTCAGTCTACAGAGCAATTGTTACTTAAAGAAAGGACATACACTATTTGGAGAATCGAGACAAGACGGGAAATGTTTACGATACTTTTCGTCTCACTTGGATTCTCATCTCCAAAGAGAGACGAAAATTTTCAGTTAGTCTTGACCCGTCTCGAATGTAAAATGTTAATTCTCATGTTATTTTATTTGTTTTAGAAACGAGATGAGAAAGTCCTCTTCTCGTGAGCAACATTAAACCAAACCGAAATATTCTTTCCAAATGTCACGTTTCTGCTTGTAATGGTATGACCTGAGCGACAATATGCCCCCAGCTTTTAATCTTCTACGGGATAATAATAATTATTATTAGTTTATTATTATTATTATTCCTGAAGATTTGATAGTTCAAATATTGAAACATCCGAGCATTCAAATATCTGAATATAATAAAACATATGTTATCGCTGAACAATCGCCATCAAAAATCCTAAAGTAAAAAAAAACCATTACAATGTGCATTCGCACAAGCACCTTGACCACTGAACCGCGATCGCTATGGGGTAAAAGATTCGTTTTTAGTCTGGTTACGTTAGGCTTCTTTGCCTCCGCTTGCAAACTTGTATGTTATATTTCTTCGATTCAAAATGTTTTTCGTATTTCTTTTATGAAGTCGGAAAAGTTTACCTTAATAACTTGAGTTGTTCTTAAACCGCTGGTTCACAAGTTTGTTTGCTTCTCCACACGAAACTACAAATATGCCAGATTGAATTCTCATACACCCCATTTCTTTCAAAGCAGTCGCCATTACCTGGTCAAAGACTTATTTCCGCAACGATTCGTATTAACCAAAATAAATTCATTTTTCGGAAGCGGAACTTTCACTTTCCGGATTTCGGGAAATTATCAAATTCAGTAAAACTCCGGAATAGAGAATAATTTCGGAACTCGGAAACAATTCGGAATTTAGAAAATTCCGGAATTGAGAAAAACTCCGGATTTCGAAAAAAATCGGATTTTTCCGTATACCGGAATGTTAAAGAAATCAGAAATTTCTAAATTCCGGATTTTTCCGAATTCCGACATTATTCCAAAATCGGAATTTTCCGAATTGCGAAATTTGTCCGGTTTTACTTTCGGGAGTCCGAAAAGTAATAATTCCGGAATTGGATATCTCTAGTTTATACACAACCTTTCAGAACACTAAGCTAGTAGCTGTCTATAAACAAACAAGTAATGCAAAGCATTTTGTATCCTGCAATACGTCATGTAGTAAAATGCGACAGCAGTTTCAGTATCTATCCAGAAATTGCATGTATCTACTTACTGGAAGCTGAGGTATGAGGAATTGTATTGTGTCTTAAGTTTTTGTATCTTATACAACCCTGCAAACCACTGAATATCTAAACGGCTTTCGTTAAATCCAAGTTTTAGCACTCACAGTTACATCTATTTGTGTCTGTATGATCGTGATACTATAGCTTACTATATGACAGTGTTAGTAAGTCTTTCTCTGCTCTCCCACAAAGTTGTGGTACGATCTACTACAGAATAAAGAACCAATTATCAATTTAACGAAGTTGTTGTATTACTACACATCTGCTTCCGCCTCTGTCAACTCTGGTCGATCTCGTTGACTCGACATATTAGCTTTTTTATGCCCCTTTCTTCGTTTACTAAACTAAACAGTAACTATTCTGAAATATACTACTGCGCTTGCCTCGTAGATAAATATTTCTTTTGCCAATAGTTCCGATTTGTCCGAGACATGTTCTTTTTCTTATTCCCAGCATGACACTTTTATTACATTATATGAAGAGCATGTAGGTCTAAACACCTCATGTACTATATTGAATGTAGGTTTAACTCTTCCAGCAAAGAAGAAACATGTGATGATAGTATACAACCCACAGAAGATATAGCTGGCAATACAGTGGTCTTAATGCCTAACGACACAGAGAGTGAACAGTGCCCTGCCCGCTGCTCTAGTGGCTAGCACGTGCGCCCTTTGTGTATGGTGTCCCGGGATCGATTCCCGGCGGGAGAGCATCTATGATTTTTAACTGTCCTCGATGTTTCTGTGTTCGTGTCCCTGTCGTTACAAGTTATTAGAAAAAGCAAGTTAAACGAGTGAAGCAAGTAAAATTAGCAATAAAGAAGTTACTAAAACACGTTCGGTGAGTCAGTTAAAAAAAGTGGGCAATGAACTGGTTGTTCGCGCCGTCCATGAGAGTTCGAATCTATCTCGGCTTGATTTTTTATCCATTTGAGAGAAAATATTTTTTCTTTTCGCTACAGGCAGGGGCGGATCCAGGATCGACTTCTGGGGGGAGCAGTGGGTTGTCATACTGTTACTTTTAAGGCCTCCAAACTTTGAGATGTGTTTTATTTATATACATAAAATGAAAAAAGTTCCCTCTTCTGTGGGGGGGGGGGGGCGCTCGCCCCAATCGCCTCCCCGCGGATACGCCCCTGGATACATGTAATCACTCTTTTCTTATTTTTCGCTGTAGTTCACAGTTAAAGTAACTGACTACTCTTATTCTTTCTACGAATGAACACCTATTATTATTATTATTATTATTATTATTATTATTATTATTATTATTATTATTATTATTATTATTATTATTAGTATTATTAGTATTATTTTACTTACCACTAATGTTGCCTACATTTATTTGCAATGCAATGTGTTACTAAAAAACAAATCAAATAACACTCCTCGCTATACAAGCTCCCGAACTCGAAATACATGATTTACAGTTCTCTGTGTTAGAGGAAAGCACATTTATTAAATTATTCTTTCAAATAAAACGTTTCACAAATTACTTCACTTTCAATGTGTAATTTCATATCATCACTAACAATCAACTTGTTCCGATACGAAAATAACCCCGTATTGCAAAAAAAAAAAAAAAAAGAAAAAAGAAAAAAAGAAAGGGCGTGAACCTTCTTTATGCGATTAACCGGGTCCAATATTTCAATAAGTCTCTGCAGAGAAATATTTTTTAGTAAAAGAGGAAAAGTTATTCAAACTTTCTAAATACCTATTTATGAGCGAAATTTGGTTTCCTTGGAAATTTTTGAGAGTTTGAAGGGCCGCCATTTTGAACATTTTCATCTGATTATTCTTGTTAACGAACTCATCAAGATATTTCGACAATTAATGTTTGAGCCAAGTTTCATCTCAATCCGCTGAAAATTAGGGTGGTTATGGCATTCACAAATAGCGTTATGTATATACAGATAGATAGATAAATAGACACACAGAGGGAGAGAGAAAAAATGTTTTGTTCCCTTCTCGCACCTGTGGTGCGTCAGAGCTAAACCGGGCCCCTTTGCAAAACGTATTGACAAGCCTGATCTAAACACAATCCTCTTACTTGCTAACGTAGAATCGTGGTCGGGAGGTGTAATACATGTAGAAATTGTATTTTTTATAACCATGAGTATGGTCTACTTCCATGTTTTTCTTTTTACTTTTTGCAGCTACATAGGAACGTTCAATTTTCATTCTTTACTAATTGCAAATGCCGTTTACTTTCAAAATATGAGGAATTTTGGTGGCATTTGTTCGGATATTCTTCTCTTTTGAAATGAAGAAAATAATGAAAGCAATACGCAAAGACAAAAATATTATCAGTACCATACATTACCAATAATAATTGGTACGAAAGACTAAATACGACCACTTTTACCATCTCTCATGAGCTGTATGTATTATTAAAAAATCTTTTTAAAAATGTCCTTGACGGTGACTCGAACTGGCGTCCATTTTGTTTGTAAGCCAGCACCTTAACCACTGCACCAAGATCATGGCGTGGTGAATATTTAGTTGTCTGCCTTTTTTTTGTATTTGTGTTTTATGTTCCCACTTCGACAATTTTTACTCTTTTTTCTAAGTTTATCAGCTGTTTCTGGCTTTCTCTTTCGGTGTCGTCCTTTATTCACACGATGCACTATTCGTATTCACAGCTTGTGTCCCTCTGCAATGTCTTATTCAGATTAAACTTTTGTTTTTGCCCCTCAGTAAACATTTGATGGATTTAATTCTCATACTCTCCACGGATGAAGAGCAGGAATGCCAGACTCGAAAAGCAGGTGTACATTTACTTTCCGAAAAGATAATACATAAACATAATTGTAAGAATCTATGGGAAAAAATATTTGTTCGAACACGATGTTCATCGGAGGTATTGTGTTTTATGTCGAAAAGTAAGTAATCTCCTGCAAACATTTTGTGTTAACTGGATACAATTGACGTGCTAGGTAATTTACTTGAGCCTGATCCGGTAGAGTTTCAAAACATACCAAATAATGACTCTTTAACGATATACCACGCATACCTGATGGGAAATATTTTGCGTTATAAAAATGACACTCAAATTTCGGTGGTGGCTACCTTTAGTAAAACTGTCTACAACCTGATTATTACACTGACGCATTAAGTCGTCAATTATAAAAAGATGAGGAACTTCTTCCGCTGAAAATTCATCTAGTTTTGGCAGTCCTTCTCTAAATGTACAACCTGAGGAGAGAGTTTCATACAGAGGTAGCCACTCACCATAACTCCATACTACACTTCTGTATATTTTTCCATTTTTCAACACAGTGTTTTAAAAACTTTTTTACAAAATATGATTTACCACATCCGGTGGGAACGGCTATAACGTATGTAAATGGGTGTTTAAACTCCATATTCTAATACATGACAAAATAATTAAGAATATAATCAAATATTTTGATTATTACGATTAAATAATGTGAATATTTCCAGGGCAATTCGTTCAGATGATAGTAGTAGTAGAAGTAGTAGTAAATTCTGTAATGGTAGTGGTACTAAGCTGCTTTAGACATGTTTGAGCATACTTCGTTAAGTTTTTACATAACTGAGAGCTGGTAAATATGGCCTGCTGAATGCATGGCAAATAAAGATGAAGTTTTCTCTATGTACAAACAGAAGAATTTACCTGTCGAT
Organism: Thermobia domestica; assembly: GCF_964235325.1. Lineage (NCBI taxonomy): Eukaryota > Metazoa > Arthropoda > Insecta > Zygentoma > Lepismatidae > Thermobia > Thermobia domestica. The sequence goes on along the minus strand of NC_137457.1, from coordinate 112,507,478 downwards.
TACTATCTTCATGTGACGATAAAAAAACAGTCAAATACCTTGAACAGTATCTCACAATAATACCTCACAATTATCGCCAACGTAAAATTCTGTAGGCAATACAGGATCTGTGATAGCATTAAAGTAGTTCTCAAAATATTGATAATATGATAGAAAAATATACCACTATTCAAGTGAAAGACGAATACGATCATAGTAATTATGTAAAGTGAAAACAACAGAAAATTCTCCCCCATCATCGTCGTATGCTAGACACACATATCTCGATTTCATTACAATAATAATAATTATTTAAAAGTTGATTATCCATTTTTCCCTAACTCTCTACTTAATTAGAAACTATTATTTCTACTAATACAGTAGTTACCCTACACGCTTCCTTTTATACCCGTACGGAAGTGTATGACAATTGTGTACACATTTTCTTTTACTAACGGTAACCTGAGAGATTTATGCGCCTCTGTCTTAGTAATCAATTTATGATCTTTAGGGCGTACAATTTGTCGGCCGAGAGGATCGCTAATAGATGATGAATTATTTAAATTATATTTTGCAGCTGTCCAAATTTAACATATTTTAATGTTTTATTATTCAGTGTGATTCTCTTGATTTTACATATTTTCTTTGTTTTACCAGTAAGAGTTTTGACAACGATGAAGCCGTAACATTACGGCCCACCAGCAAAAAACTCTTCGACTAATGCATCCACACCATATTCTGCTAACTCATTCTTCCAATCTTCTAAATAAAATCCTATATTGAACTGAGATTCGCCAGGAGATTTTCTGTAAATAATAGTGTCGGTATATAATACAGGCTCGCCATGTAATTCCAAGTAACGCAAGAATTGCGGCGAGAGTGTGTCGTGATGTATGCGGCCATTACCACAATGATATTTTTACCTGGAGCAATCGCTATGTCTAACACTCCAGTTGAGTAATCGGATTTTATCGCTTATCGGAATACAAGATTTAACCTCAATATTCGGATTTGTTAATTTATCCTAATACTCCTCGGGATTTTTAATGATAGCGATTTGCTCCATTTTCCTCTGAACGAACTTACACCACAGGTAGTTTACACCCAGCTTTGAACTATGTGTCTTACGTTTGTTTCGCATAATCTTTTCTCGGTCTAAGTGGATGTTCCCTCTTTCTCAAAATACTCGTATATGAACTGTTCTTTCTGTTGTTCTGTGGTGCATCCTGCGGACTAACAGTTACATTCAGTCTTGATCTGCATAAACTGGTTAATGTAGTCCGTGAAAAAACAGCCCTCTTTCTTTTCAGCATCATACATTACGACGTCATACATTACCTTGTGTTTTTCTATCTCTCTGTATCCTTTCTCAACAGCCGCCCGCACCTTATCTACAACCCATACACCAGTCGCAGTTCTCTCATCCGAATTTATGCTTTCTTTTTCATTCAGAGTGTCCGAACATGTTCGGCATATGGGGAATAATAACTTTCAACTACTCCGATAGGACAGCACGGGTTGGTAGAGATTTTGTGGCTCTATTACGGTGCACTTTATTATTCCCTTTAATTCCGAAGTATCAGGAATCTCGCCATCTCAAACATAAATTTTCGGATGACCCACCGGATATTTTTTCACCTTACAACAATAAGGATAAAGTTAGATTATGTCAGTATTCATGATACGTTCTTCGTCTTTCACCTTTTTGTAGAGTTTCATTGCGCCGATCCTTCCACCATACAGCGCATCCTGCGGATGAATTGGCATTTCTTAGTCATATTGTGTGTTTTACAAATTTATGTACCATCGGAGGTTTTTTCGAGAAACTCTCGCCCGTGGCACTCAAACATTTTATGCGCTATATACCCCGATTCCTTTAATCTCTTAAATTTGTTTATAGTATTCTCATAGCACATATTAAAAGTAGTGTATGTGTCGTTTTATATGGTGTTATCACAACCTGTGGGAAACAGATGGTACCCATGAAGTAATCACCCTTAGTACTCAAAAAATGTTCTGCGCCGTTATAGCCCGCACAAAAATCCACTTTATAGCTACTACACACCACAACCTCTCGTCTGTTACCAGAATGTTGAATTTGTGGTTTTAATTGGTCCGCCTCTACACGAGCCACGGAATGGCGCCGATGGATTGGTCCGGCGTCGCGTGTGCCAACTATGTGGGATAATACAAATGGTGACTAATTGCTAGAACATTTTCCTATGCATTAAATTACGCGCGCTAGCAATGCTTATAGTCTCTAGAAAGGATTTTGACGCACGATATAAGCTCAAATTCATTCATAAATTTTATGCACGCATTACGCAGCATGTTCACGTCATTTGCACAGTATTTAATTTATTGTTTGTTTCAAATAAAACCCGTTTTCCTTAGTCTTTCCTTTTCTTTCATTGTACCACTTGACAAATTTCTCTTTCTGTTTCTTTTTAAGTTGCCCACATCATAATCAAGGCCGGGTAAAGCACCACGATACTCTTGATTGGCTTTCATTTAAATAAATGGGGGAAATCTAAGGCATTGCTTAATTTTTCCAAAGGCATTGCTAGGAATTTTAAGCAATCAATAAATTTTAATATAGGTATTCAATGGCTAAATTTTTACACCCACGAATGTTTATTCGAGAAGTCCACTCCCTCTCAATCATCATTGTGCGTAAAACAAAATGAGCGTCATAGCCTTTACGTTGTGAGCAATGGCACTATTTTGATAATATTGGAACGCCTTTATGCCAAATAATATGGGAACTCTACAATACATTTGTCTCCATTAAATATACGTTCTCTAATACCGCATACAGCACAATGTTCTCACATATTGTTTTTAAAGTTGTAGCATATCTGCTTGCTTACTAACAGTTTATTCTCATGCTTCTGAAATATTACCGGCTATTTCCTTATCTTGTCGGCAGTCAATGTCATAAGACACTAATAACCATTTTTGTGGAGTACGGATTCTGCATGGCTGAATGTAACACAAGTGCCCTGATCTCATCATATTATTACACTGCGTGCAGAATACTTCCCCACAGACATGCTAATTCCGCCCTTTTTTCACCACGTATGTTTAAGACATTAAGGGAACACTTTCAAAATATCGCATAATGAAGACTTATGATTATTGTAGCATAGAGTTCCGTAAAAGTATCTATTACATTTCTTACAATATATTACAGTTTCTGTAACGGTGCATGATGGATTATTCTGGTATTTATTACACAAGGTTTTACATTTCCCCACATGCCTCTCTTTAATGTGAAATTTTTATGGCATTCTTCGCAATAGTAAGAGCACGAAGATGATGCAGTTAAATTAGTGATCACATTGTAATGGTTGTTAATATACAGTAAACACGCTTGTCCTCACCGTGCCCCTCGAAAAATATTTTTCCCCAGACAACCCGTCATACACAGTAATTTTTATGCTATTAAATAAGCCAGTATTCTTTTTAAATTCTAGTATTTCACCACCGTCCTCTAAACTAACACCAGCATTTTCATATAACTCAGAGACGTTATTAAACATATTTCTTGAGTATTGATGCAAGTATCTATGTCCCCCTTTTCTCTTATCCTTATTTTCCATAAGGCATATAGAAACTACCAGAACTTAGCACAAACAATAACAATCGGAAGTTTTAATAACAACAATACCTCTGTTTTGTTTTATATACTCATTTATATTAGTGAAATTGTGTTTCACCTGTCCCATAGTAATAGCAGTTCAACGTGGTGAAAACAGACAACGAAACGGTCCTGATGTAGGAAAGATGTGTTTGGTTGTATTGCCATTTCTAAAGCAGTTCATTCATTATCTGCATTCACATTACTACCAACTCTAAAAGACAAATAAAATGGTTTATCTAGGTGAATTTGGTTAATGAACACCAGCCCTTCAAGGTGATGAGGGAGAACACCTCTCATCACATACTCTACCAAATCACTTAAACTATTTCTAGCAAAGCAAGGGGATTTTCTCCCTCTTGGGGTGGAGTTAATTCGACCGTCATAAATTACCATTATCTATAAATTGTCGTTATTATTTGCTGTTTTACAATAATTGGGTCTCTTCTCACTATAGAATACCAAGTAGTGCTTTTCTGTAATAGTTTATTATCGTTAATGTTTGCTGTTCTACAACATCAATAATCATTCACTGTAGATCAAAAAGAAGCATTTTAAGTAATAGTGTATTATCGTTAATGTATGATGCTTTACAATAATTGGGTCTCTTCTCACTATAGAACACCAAGTAGTGTCTTCTCTAATAACGTATTATTAATACGTATCACTCCTTTCACTCTATATTGAAAACAACGATAATAGCATTCCTACTGAATCGAAACAGAAGTCGGGATCGGAATTGAACCGGAGCAGGAATCGGAACAGTTGCTAGCACTGAAACATGAACCGGATTCTTGTGCTGCTGTGTAAAAACTCTACAGTTTATGCCTAAATAAAGAGGTTACTCTTTGTCCCAACAGTGAAAACAACGCTAATATCATTCTACTGAATCGAAACAAGCCGGAAACGAAATAAAAGCAGAGCAGGAATCGAAACTGATGCTGTCACTGGAACACGAACCGGTACTCTTTTATGATTGTGTTACCGCTCTACAGTTTATGCCTAAATTGAGGGGTTATCATGGGTCACAACATAAGACAAATTCCTTTTAGACACAAAATAACCCTTGGATACCGGGACCCAATAGGTCTTCCTCCCCAGCACCCTGAGGATATCTTCCCCCGCGGAGTTGTTCCGCGGAGGAAGGGGAATAGGCCTGAATGTCGGCCCGTCCCAGAGTGAAGAGCTGCCTATGGATGCATCTCTCTTATATACTCTCCCCGTGACCTCATTTCGCCCTGCACATGCCAGTACTTTAAAACGAAACAAGATATTTTAAAGTAATAACAAACTATTCCCCATTATAAAACTTATTGTAAATTTGGAGAATGATTCATTGGCCTACGACAACAGCAGAATCGCGAATATTTCGACACTGCCAAATTTGACATTGCCGCGACACGCGGGGTATAATCTTAGAGAGTCTCATTGTTCTATGAACAGGGGGTGGACCATTCTCTTCGCCAATTTCTCTAGAACGGCTATAGTTAGAGGCACACGGTTTTCAAATTTTACATTGTCGTGACCACTCGCATACCATTTTACGAATATGGGTGGACCATTCTTTTGCCAAACTTTCAATAAATCGTAAATTCCTCGAGAACGGCTAGAGCTAAAAGCACACGGTTTTCAAGTTTGGCTATGATCAGGGGTGGGCCAGTGTTGCCAAAATTTCAGATAATCGTAATTCTCTCGAGAGCGGTTTGAGCTAGGGGCACAATGTTTTCAAATCTGACATTGTCGTGACAAGTCGCGTACCACTCATTATCCTATGACCAGCAGTAGGCCATTGCTGCCAATATTTTAGATAATTATAATTTTCTCGGGAACGGTTGGAGCTAGAGGCACGCAGTTTTCAAATTTCCTATGATTAGTTGTGGGCCATTGTTGCCAAAATTGCAAGAAGCCAAAGAGTCGATCTTGAAATGAAATGAAATCTGTAAGTTTTACGTCCCACGGTTATGCCGGTTAGGCTAAAGGAGACGGTGATAATGAGAGATGAGTGAAAATGGTGGAATGAAGAAAGTGGGAGGAAACGGGAAAACCCCGAGAAAACCCACGAGCACGGTGTTTGTCCACCACAAAGTTCACTTGGCGGGGGCTGGGATCGAACCCTGGACCCCAAGCACCAGAGGTGAACGCTCTACCACTGAGCCACCGCGCCCCCCTAAGAGTCGATCTTGTCCATAAAGTGCAGGGCCCCAGTACTTTGACCCGAAAATTTTCACAATTTAGAAAAAATATTCCTTTTTATGTATCTTGGAGCACTGATCACGAATTTGAATCTGCAGAATCGCTACAAGGTCACGTTGACCCACAATCCGCAATTCTGGTAACAATTTTTTGAAATTTCGAAATCAGCACTACCTGATTAATAATGTCATATAAGTTAATAACGAATCTGAAACCGCCAAGTCGCTACAAGGTCATTTTGAACCAAATAGGTGCACTTCCTATCACGATTTTTAGGATCGAGAATTCGGCACCACCTAAATAATAATGTCATATACGCTCATCAAGAATTTGAGGGTCCCAGATTTTGTCACTCGTTGCCAAATAGGACTTTGACTCATCAATCCGTACTTCCGGTCACGTTTTATTTAGATTTCGAATTCAACACCACTAGACTAATATTGATGTCATGTACGCTGATCAAGAATTTGGGATTCCCAGATCTATCACTCGTTACGAAAGAGAACTTTGACCAATAGATCCGCACTTCCAGTCACGATTTTTAAAATTTCAAATTCGGCAATACCACGTTAATATTGTCATATACGCTGATCACGAATCTTAAATCACCGAGTCGCTGGGAAGTCCTCTTGATCCATAAAACAGCTATCCACTCAGTGTTTTTGAGGTTTAGAATTCGACACCACCAAATTAATACCGATGTCAAATACGTTGATCACGAATTTCATGGTCCCGGATTTGTCACTCTTTGCCAAATAGGAATTTGACCCTTAAATTTTGACTGTCGTCAAATAGAAAAATACATCCCTGCTATGTTACATAGGGTTAGAATATATCCGATGTTCAAGCTCTGTTGTTAAATAGGGCTAAGTAGTCTAATGCTGCTGCTGCTGTGTTAAAACGGAACCGAAAGTGGAAGTTGAAACTACATTTTTTCTCCACATTAGTGCAATTTCTACTAAATTAGAATTGCGCATGCTGCACCTAGTGTGTGTGTGTGTGTGTGCGTGAATAAGCAGACTTGTAAAGTCCGGTTGTTATTTTTAATCTCTGCTTTACTATGTTACCATTGAAAAAAGTGCTCCTAAAAGAGAACGAGTACATCCCTGGTGTTATATACTAGTTGCGAAAATATTACCGACAGTGTTACGGTCGTTTATAGTATTGCTGATGTGCGCATGCGTGTTCCTGTGTGGCGTTCATAGTCATATTGGACTACCTGTTGCTCCGGAGGAATGGGAACAGGTACTAGAACAGGAATTCTAATAGGAATCAAACCGTAAGAGGAATCGGAACTGGAATAGGATTCGAATTCGGAACCGGAACCGAAACAGTTTGCGCATGCGCAGTAGGTAAAAAACAGCACCAAGTGTCACCACTCTACTGCGTTATTGCCTGCGTTTTTGTGGAATGCTGAACATGATTCTGGTGAATGCATACGTTTTGTATTGCCATAAGACCACATCAAAGAACGAGAAAGCAACGTCACGAAGGGAATATGCAAGGAATCTAAGTGAAGATCTTATGAAACTGTGGCTCTCTCAATGCCTTCAAGTTCCAACACTTAGTCGATCTCTGAAAACCATGATACGAAATGTTATGACAGAAGATAACACTGCAGTTTGTTCTCAAGTTCCGAAGGAAGGAGAACGGATAATCTGTGCATCTTATCCATCGAAACAACAATGTATGACAAGATTTTAGTGAAGGTACTGTTCTTGTGCCATGTGTGGGGAACACAACGGGAAATGTTGTGTAGATTGTGAAGCCCAAGTCTAATACTTCACACAATTGTTGTTGAAGTGCGTAGAAAAATAATCATTTTTATCTGAAATGTAAATTAAGAGTGGCAGTAGAACTCGTACGGTGCAATAACTTTTCTTACTATGTGTGTGAAAGTGAAATAGGATGAGTGTATTATTTTAATGTGTAAAGTGACATACGTCGAACAATGTAAATTTACAAGTTAAAATGGTACCCGGTTCGCAGGGATATAATTTGGTGCCCAAGTAATGAAACCCGTTCGCAGTTTGCCTTCATATGATAAATATAACAGTCTTCTAAAATAAATGTATTATATAATAAAATAAAGTAATTGTATAATAAATATATAATAAAGTAAATATATAATCAGTAATCCACGAAACTACTGATTAGTAACAATGTCTCTTGTACCGTAGTTTAGTAGTCTAGGGTTAACTTATAGATGGACAAAACGGTAATTAACCAAAACAAACAATTTCTTTTCTAAGTGAATTCTCGTTATTTGAATTTAATGTGAGCAATGATCTTAAACAATTATTAAAGTGTGTTCTACGCAAGGAATCTTTACTGAATTACTTTTTTTTAACAAATGAAGGTTCATAACCAAACTACACAACAGGTATTCATATGTCAAGGGATAGTGTTGTTTTTCGAAATTTTGTACGTTTCATTTCAATGTCTAACTTTCTTGTTCAAGACAATCAGATTGATTCTATGCACAACTTAACACAATTTGAGACGAATGTGTTTTAATAGCTTGTGGATTTCGGAGGATGATATGTTACATCCATTTGACAGGAAATCCCCCAAAATCTGATTCTCTGTAATTTGTGTGTGAGTACTCTGAAAGATACATTATGGTGTCACATAGCGCAATTCAATAATGAATGTTGTGGATACTTTTCGAAGACTGCACATAACAAAAGTATACAGCCTATATTCATTAATGGTTCTTTTGTATCATTCTTCGTCATTATCTTGTTGGGAATAAGATTGGGCTGAAACTGCACACACATATGAGAATGTCCTGAACGTAATTAGGAAAGTAGTATGTGTAAACAAGATATAGATTATGATAACATAATTATGATGGATGTTTCAAGTTGAGCGTATTATATGAGTTATAAGATATTGAAATATGAAGTATGTGATCTAGCAGTGGAAATATAATGAACATTAGTGATAGTTAAAGAGTGCATTGTGCGCATATTAAGAATAGAGTTTTATTGGAAACGCAAGAATTAGATTTTGATTAGCAGAGTATTTTACAATTCGGTAAGATATAATTTAAAGGAAAAGTAAGTTTGCTCTCACGATGGCTTGTTACGAGATTTTCTTCCTTTTAATTGTAAAAAAAAATCAAATTGAAAGTTGATTGAAATCTGAGAACATTTGTGTTGCCACGCAGATTCCCGAGAATTGTAAAATATCTACCTTAATAACTATCATGGGGCTGATATATATAAAGTGGTTTTCTATTTCTTGGCATTCATCTCTTGCAAGAAAGTCTTATGAAGAGATAATGGGAGCGTTGAGAATATATTGTGCAGCCTAGGTTAATGTGATTAGAGATACATTTTCATTCTCTAAAGCAAAAGCAATACAAGAATATCACAAATTTTCTCATACAATTGAAACGGAGTCTACCTTTTCCGATTATTCATAATGCTTAGAAGACACTTTACGTGATCTTTCTTTTTATTGAGAACGTGGCACTAAGGCGCAAACTAAAACTAAATACCGAGGTTTCAAATTTTGAAGTTGCTATTGACATTGTCTTATCAATGGAAAATAATGAACAACAGTTACGTTTAAGTCACATTCAGGCAATGAGGTTAGTTTAATTTATCCTTAGAAAGAGGGAAAGCTTTTAAAAGTTCTGATCAACACTCGTACAGTTCTTCATCTGCACGTTCTTCGTCAAAGTCTATCACGAGTTGTAAATTGTGTAAGCTAAAACATATGTTGTATGTCCGGGATGAGGTCAAACATGATTTAAATGTAGTAGATTGATCCATTTCGTCTTAGCTTGTCGATTTAGATCATTTTGTGGAAATAGCTCAAGATATGATTCACCTGGGCACAATGAATAGCCTTTTGTTACAGTAGAAACACCGTGAGAACAGGACGAAATTGTACATTTTGGAAATATTATGACATTGGTTCTGTTAAAGAGGACGAGTTCTCCAGTACTAAGTCAGAACCAAACATATCAAGTACTTATTAGATCAATTTTGTTCCGAAGCAATATCTTCGGAAGAGGTTAAAGAACATGGATCGAAATATCAACATGCTGAAAGAAGGGTAAGCAGCACGTCATATCGGAATTCAGAGGGAGTGAGCGTAAAGCAATTCACAAAGGAAGGTTGAAAAATGTTGAACACTGGAATAGTTATACTCTTTTCTTATAATGGATAAATTGACAACAAAATTTAGAAGAAATGGAAAGTGAATATATCTCAGCCTACATATATAACCAATCACAGTGGAAGGAGCTAAAAAATAATGTAGAAATTGGAATCACAAATAAAGGGATTGTGATAAAATAGAAGGGAAATTTCTGATGGTATTAAAACGAAGAAATTGGACCATTATTTTGAATGAAAATGTTAAGATGTGTGATCCTAGCACAACTATCTAACTGATCACAATAGAAATATTTGGAAAAAATTGAGCCTAAATTTTTGTTGATAAATAAGCATGAAAAGAATTTTTGTTCCATTATTACAATGTAAGAACAGGTGCACTAATATAAAATGTGATAACCTACACCTTCTCAAGTTAAATAGCTCAGCTAATTAGAATAATGTCAAGAATTAGATCTATTGTTGCAGTAATCAATAATCAGAAAATGAAAATATTACAATGAAGAAATCGTCTTGAAAATTCTAAGGCAGTAAATTTTGTTTGATTTGGCTCAGCGGCTCCTTCAGCAACAATGTTATATGAAATGTGGATCTACAACTAAACGCGGAATCCTAAGAACATGACCTTACGTCTGTTATCGAGTCTCTTGAGCCTTTGTCGTATGATATCTACACAGCAAACAGTGATCTCTGTGAGATATACGAATCGACGATCTGACATAAGAACGAAATCGAAAATAAGTCTTCAATAAAACATTCCTCAAAGTGTGACCGATGGCAAATGAATTACATAAAACCATCAATGATTGCCAATCATATTGAACACAAAAGAAACGTGAAGATTGTAATCAGAATTCATGTTCGTTATCAACTATTTCAAAGAATTTAAGCATATTTCAAGAAAAAATCCTGTTTTATTTCTATGTGGTGTCACCAGCACTAACTTTTGACATAGTGTACAAAACTGGTGTGAGGACATCGTGTAGAATTTTTGCCCTGTGATAAGAGCAATGCTTTACTTTCTGTGTGGTGTCGTTAGCTTTAATTTCAGGCTAAATTGTGTGGGAGTTTCATCATAATCGACCATATGTGTTTCTCTTACGTCTGTGAAATATCTAATTGATTTTAAATTTGTATTTCGTCAGCACTAATTGGACACTAATTTTTGACTTATATATTAAAATTATTACGTGTGTGGGTGAGCTTTGTTCAAGTGAAGATCACCTGGTTTTAATAATGTAGCACTAATTGTCTAAACTAGGACTAAAATTAATGTTGACGGTATTGAATAAAAAATATTGTCTTCATTTGTAATCATTAAAATGTGGGATCGATTGTTTCGGATCATGGCGTAGTTAACGTTCTACGTGTATCTTAGGGGTTTCTTACAAGAGAATTTATTTTATTTGTAAGTAATATTGTTAGCACTAATTTAGAACTAAATTTGTGTAAGCGTTTTATTTCAATTTCGTTGAGTGTGTTGAGCTAGTCTGAAACTAATAAAACTCGGATTATTTCTTTGTTTTGACTTTTGTATAACAACATGTTTTAACATTATCGATCGTCAGCACTTATTGGTTATATTTTTTGACATGAGTTTTAAATCACTGCTAGTACAGGTGGATAATTTTTGCGTGAAGAAAACCCACCAACTTTTAATTACAGAGCACAAATTTTGTAAACTATACTAAAATTCGTAAAAAAAATACTTGTGAAAACCACATAGAAAGAAACTTCGTGTTATTTATCTTATCATAAAAAATATAAACCGGTTGTTTTATTTGATGTTACCGATATTAAATATTATGGAATTTATTTTGCACTTCTGATAAAAACACTAATGTTCTTCCTGTGTAGTATTCAAGTTCTAATTTAACACAATGTTTCTATGGATTCCATCTGAATCGTTTTATTGGGTGTAGTTATCGCAAAATTTGCAACCTCCAGGTCATATATTAGTTTATTATCGTTAGTGTAACAACATCAATTTTGAAGTTTAAACATCATTAACACTAATTTAAGAATGCAATTCTGGCGTTCAGGCTAACGAACATGTTTGATAAAACAAGTAAGAGAAATCATTGAATGAAAAATCTAGCTATCCCAAACCATAACCAAAATGAAATTTTAAATTCTGAAACGAAAACAAACACCAGCGTTAAGGCAATCAAACGATATACTAACCACCTTAGTTAAAGTCAGCATTTATTTTAATTAAATTGATAATTTATAATATATTTGGACAATTATTAGTTAGATAGAGATATAAGATTATTTTAATGGTTCTTTAAATCTAAGAAGTTTGTTAACACTATGTAGTTGAAAACTAATATGTCATTTTGTTCTCATTACAGTCTTCCGAGGGTGAAAAGTGCATATATCTTGAATCGGAATTAACGACGCCTCGCTATGTAATAATGTTAACTCACTATAAGGTTGAAATGTCAAGTAACGATATAATTTTTAAAACCATGTCTACAAGCAGAAATAAATTTACACAGCAATACCTTGATTGTTTTTCTCTACACCATCTTACCTATATTTTTATTGAACCTTCAAAATATGAGACATACCTAGTGCGTAAAGGAAACTAATTCTAACCTTAACCCTCAAGTACGCCTAAGGTTGAATGTCATCTTTGTATTTCCTTTACATTACAAGGGGAAAATTTCAAATGTACAACACGTTTTTCTTGTCTAGAGTGCGATAATCCTAGAATCCAACGTGCATTAAATTGTAGAATTACATTGACACTACTCCGTAAGAGAAATTTATTTCTAGCCTTTTATCTTCAACCCTATACGAAAACTACAGTACTCCTCACTGTATATGTATGTGTATGACTACTAAATTTTTGAGATATAGCAGGCCTAGCAAGTACGGATATGCCAAGTAAAGAATTAAAACTACCCTTTAATTTTAAGTGTGTACCAAAGTGTAGCAGCTCCAAAAGTTTGACTTATTCGAATTCATTTGAAAATGAATGCAGGTAAGCGAGTAAGGTTCAAAAGCCTGAGGTAGGAGTGCTGTTACCTTTGCTTTGTTGGTAGTCGCAAGTTTTAAAGCTTAGTCGATTGGGCGCAATTTTAATTGTATGACTACCAGTAAGGCTGAAAGTGATGACACTCTGACATTAGGATTAGGATAGCTTCATTCCATTTACCTGCATTCACATTCGAATAGTTGATAATGAGGCAAAAATACCCACAATTACAATTATTATAGCCCCGTATAATGCAATACACATTTAACTATGGCTCACACAAAATGATAATAATTAAGTGACATTAATAAATAGATTTTCTAAACATCGGGAAACCAATGAAATCAGCCTTCAATATGTCACACTTATATGATATAACAGATTGTTGAAGACTTCAAATTATGTATGTTTTATGTCGTCTACCATGTCTAACACTAACGCTGAATATCTGATGATTCATTACTGAATCATCTGCGAATAGTCAAGGCTAAAATCATAGACGAAGAAGAGGGCAAAAAATTTTAGATAGAAACTTATGATGATGTTCAGAACAGAGCAAATCTCTTTAGTATGTCGTCAAACTTGTGGTACCCCATGTTCCAGACAAACAAATTGAAATGAAAAATCTCATCCTCAACTTGACAACACCAATTTTATTTTTATTTTAATTTATAATTTCACGCTGATTTAGAACTTCGTCTAAACCTTTCACGGTTATCCCTTTAGTAGGCATTCGTTGATGACATTAACATAAAATCATTTAGTTTGCGTTTGTGGTTGAACCACGTCTTCATGATCATAGTTTGATAATTTTTAAAGTACTTTTGAACTTTGGTTACAAAATAAATGTTGTTTATTTCAAAGCAACATTGCCAAAAAATAGGTCTTATACGTAGCTACTGAGCAGCATTGCAGATAAATAACAAATAAAAATAAAAAATAAACAAAATATTTTATCGGAACATAGAAGACTAAATTTGACCATTCCCTGTTGACGAAGATTAGAAGTATCTAAAGACGTGACCCACAATTCATGTATATAAATATGGTGTAAAAGCAATAATGCTAATTAAATGATCACTGAATTTATAATTCGCGCGGATAACACAATAAAATTCGATGTTGCTTGAGAGCAACACTGTCCACTAAACGGTTAAAAGACTTTGGTCATAGGCCGAAACATATTCGGGGAATCGAAAACGTAGTGTAGCAGTCACGATATTCAGGTAATATCTGTCAGGAAAGTAAATGTACACCTACTTTTCGAGTCTGGCATTCCTGCGCTCCATCCGTGGAGAGTATGAGAATTAAATCAATCAAATGTTTACTGGGCGGCAAAAAGAAAAGTTTAATCTGAATAAGACTTTGCAGAGGGGCACAAGCTGTGAATACGAATAGTGCATAGTGTAAATAAAGGACGACACCGAAAGAGAAAGCCAGAAACAGGTGTTAAACTTAGAAAAAAAAAGTAAAAATTGTCGAAGTGGGAACATAAAACACAAATACAACAAACACGTCGTCAACTAAACGTTCATCATGCCATGATCTTGGTGTAGTGGTTAAGGTGCTCGCTTACACATGAAAAGGACGCGAGTACGAATCCCCGTCAAGGACGTTTTTAAAAATTTTTGTTAATAATACATACAGCTCATGCGAGATGGTAAAAGAGGTCGTATTTAGTCTTTCGTAGCAATTATTATTGGTAATATTTAGTACTGATAATACCTTTTGTCTTTGCGTATTGATTTTATTCTCTTCTTAATTTTGAAAGAGAAGAATATCCGAACAAACGCCACCAAAATTCCTCATACTTTGAATGTAAATGCCATTTGCAATTAGTAAAGAATACAAATTGAACTTTCCGATGTAGCTGCAAAAAGGAAAATAGAAAAACATGGAAATGGACCATACTCATTTTAATTAAAAATACAATTACTACATGCCTTACACTTCCCTACCACGTTTCTACGTTAGCAAGAAAGAGGTTTGTGTTTAGGTTAGGCTGGTCAATACGTTTTGCAAAGGTTTAGCTCTGACGCACCACAGGTGCGAGCAGGGAGCAAAACACTTTTTCTCTCTCCCTCTGTGTGTCTATTTATCTATCTATCTGTGTATATATAACGCTATTTGTGAATGCCATAACCACCCTAATTTTCAGCGGATTTAGACAAAACTTGGCACAAACATTAATTGTTGAAATATCTTGATGAGTTCATTAACCAGAATAATCAGATGAAAATGTTCAAAATGGCGGCCCTTCAAACTTTTAAAATCTTCAAAGGAAACCAAATTTCACCCGTAAATAGGTACTCAGAAAGTTTGAATAACTTTTATTCTTTTACTGAGATATTAGTGTGCAGGGACTTATTGAAATATTGGACCCAATTAATTGGATAAAGAAGGTTCACGCCCTTTAACTACGGTCAGGCTTTTTTTTTTGCAAGAGGGGGTTATTTTCGGATCAAGTTGATTGTTAGTGATGATATGAAATTACAAACTGAAAGTGAAGAAAGTTGTGAAACGTGTTATTTGAAAGAATAATATAATAAATGTGCTTTCCCCTAACAAAGAGAACTGCAAGTCATTTATTTCGAGTTCGGGAGCATGGATAGCGAGGAGTGTTATTTGATTTGCTTTTTAGTAACACATTGCATTGCAAATAAAGGTTGGCAACATTAGTGGTAAGTTAAACAACAACAACAACAACAATAATAATAATAATAATAATAATAATAATAATAATAATAATAATAATAATAATAATAATAATAATAATAGTGTTTTTGTGGCAAGGAAATATCTTCCTCAATTCTTCTTCAAACGTAATAATTGTAATGCCTTATCTCCCTTACAAACAAAATATTAGCAATTTATATCGAGAGAACGGGAATTTGTAGAGTGATGGGAGCAACGTTGGACAGTATGCACTCATAGTAATCAGAAAAATAAGAGATTTCAATGCAAAATGAACGAAGAGTCATTGTCATGGGTAGTCATGGAGCAAAGGCACAGCCCTCTTTAGGCAAATTGTCGATAACTTTTATCGAGAGAACAGGAGGTGATAGTGAGACGGGACCAACGCTGGACACCGTGGACCCATAAGGCGCATCGAAAAAATTAGGGGGGCGGGCGCCAGCCAGCCTTACTTATTCCCACATAATACTATAAAATTATATTGTCGAAAAACACACACGTGTTAGCTAGTAATATTTGATATTATTATTATTATTATTATTATTATTATTATTATTATTATTATTATTATTATTATGGAAAGCGTCTTTTTATTACATGTGCATGTTTGACATCAAGCCAAAGAGAAGATCCATCATTCGTAGAAAGAATAAGAATAATCAGTTACTTTAACTGTGAACGACAGCGAAAAAAACGAGAAGAGTGATTACCTGTAGCGAAAAGAAAAAATAAAAGAAAAAATGCTGGGAATAAGAAAAAGAACATTCCTTGGACAAAACGGAATCTATTAGCATCATAAATACTTATCTACGAGACATGCGCAGTAGTATATTTCAGAATAGTTACTGTTTAGTTCAGTAAACGAAGAAAGGGGTATAAAAAAGAAAACATGTCGCGTCAACGAGATCGACCAGAGTTGACAGAGGCGGAAGCAGATGTGTAGTAATACAACTTGGTAAAATTGATAATTGGTTCTTTATTCTGTAGTAGATCGTATCACAACTTTACGGGGAGCAGAGAAAGACTTACTAACGCTGTCATATAGTAACACGATCATACAGACACAAATGGATGTAACTGTGAGTACTACAACTTGGATTTAACGAAAGCCGTTTAGATATTCAGTGGTTTTCAGGGTTGTATAAGACACAAAAAGATAAGACACAATACAATTATTCATACCTCAGCTTCCAGTAACTAGATACATGCAATGTCTGGTTAGATACTGTAACTGCTGTCGGACTTTAATACATGACGTATTGCAGGATACAAAATGCGTTGCATGAATTGTTTGTTTGTAGACAGCTACCAGCTTAGTGTTCTGAAAGGTTGTGTATAAACTAGAGATATCCAATTCCGGAAATATTACTATCCGGACTCCCGAAAGTAAAATTTTACAAATTCCGGAATTCGGATAATTCCCATTTTGGAAAAGTTCCGGAATTCGGAAAAATCCGGAATTTAGAAATTTCTGATTTCGTTAACATTCCGGAATTCGTTAAAATCCTATTTTTTTCGAAATCCTGAGTTTTTCTCAATTCTTCTGAATTTCGGAGTTAAACTGAATTCCATAATTTTCCGAAATCCGGAAAGTGAAAGTTCCGCTTCCGAAAGATGAATTTATTTTGGTTAATATGAATCGTGGCGGAAATAAGTCTTTGAGCAGGTAATGGCGACTACTTTGAAAGAAATGGGGTGTATGAGAATTCAATCTACCATATTTGTAGTTTCGTGTGGAGAAAAAAAATGTGAACCAGCGGTTTAAGAACAACTCAAGTTATTAATGTAAACTTTTCCGACTTCATAAAAGAAATACGAAAGACATTTTGAATCCAAGAAATATAACATACAAGTTTGCAAGCGGAGACCAAGAAACCTAACGTAACCAGACTAAAAACAAATCTTTTACCGCGTAACGATCGCGGTTCAGTGGTGAAGGTGCTTGTGCGAATGCACATTGTATTTTTTTTTTACTTTAGGATTTTTGATGGCGATTGATCGGCGATAACATACGTTTTATTATATTCAGATATTTGAATACTCGGATGTTTCAATACTTGAACTATCAAATCTTCAGGAATAATAATAGTATAATAATAAACTAATAATAGTTATTATTATCTCATAGAAGATTAAAAGCTAGGAGCTAATTATCGCTCAGGTCATGCCATTACACGCAGAAACGGGACATTTGGAAAGAATATTTCGGTTTGGTTTAATGTTACTCAAGAGGAGAGGATTTTCTCATCTCGTTTCTAAAACAAAAAAATAACATGCGAATTAACATTTTACATTCGAGACGGGTCAAGGGTAACTCAAAATTTTCGTCTCTCTTTGGAGATTGAGAATCGAGACGAGACGAAAAGTATGGTAAACATTTCCTATTTTGTCTCGATTCTCGAAATAGTGTATGTCCTTTCTTTAAGTAACAATTGCTCTGTAGACTGAATCTCATAGGCTATTTCGTTACATTATATTTCAGAGCTCATCGAATTATTCTCTGTGTAGGTATTTTGTAGCAAAGCTTTTATATTTACCTGTGCATATCCTAAAAATTAGTTTATTATATGTCTTACTGTTGCGTGATATTCAGTTATATTTATTACAGTTATTTTCCTTAAAACATACAGCAAAATACTTTCTAGATGAAACTTCAATGGAACGTTGTAGTTTAAAATGTTGGCAGTTGCAGACGTGTGTACATGTAAGTAAGTTTTGCCATATTTCAACGGCAAGTTTAAAATTTTTATTATTATTATTATTATTATTATTATTATTATTATTATTATTATTATTATTATTATTATTATTATTATTACATCAACACCGTGTATAATCTTTAAAAGATATACGGTTTGTATCTGAATAGTAAAAGCTAATTGACTGTCGATCTCGGTCGTCGAGAAGTCTTCAGGAGGGAAGGACATACGTCACGTTCTGGGTTTGAGTTCCGAAGGGACAAGTATTCGGGCTCGAGCCAAAAATTGTTAAAAGTTATAGGCTTCAGCCAAACATGTTCAAAACAGCTGGGACCGGGTTTAGGCTTCTCAACGGCTCGAGCGGCACGGCTTACAGCTTATTCACTTTCGAACCGAACCGAGAAGTGAGCCGAGACAACAGCTCACCCAACCGAGCCGATTTCAGCCATCGGCTTAGTTGAGCCGAATCGAAACGTGCCGATGGACTAGTTTCAACTTAGCTGGCTTGAACCGGTTCACATGAGCTGAATAGGGGACCCATCCCAACCGAGAATGCTTGAGCCATCAGCTCAATTGAGCTGAATCGATGGCTCGTTCTAACTGAGCCGGCTCGGGTCATCGGCTATTCCCAACCGAGCCGACACGAGCTGTTCGATCAGTTGATACGAGCCGAGCCAGTTGATATCACTATCCGAGTTGGTCTTCTGCTTGGGCTCAAGAATTCGACAGTGCAGGTCTCAGCCTTGATTTTAAGAACTACAGTATATACTTATATTGGGGATTACAACATTTGGTTCTGTCTTGTAATAATAATAAAAAAAACTCTTGTCTTCTCGTTATCTAGACGACACGAGATACACTAAAATTGCCCCACGAGATGCAAGAAAATTACGAGACGAGATGCACCCCTGTCGTGAGCAACACTAAAAGTATTCCAGATTGCTGCTTACATTTCTCATTGCTTTCGCTTTCCAGTCTAATCAGGCCATTATTTCAAAACGAGTTAAACGAACTGAACGAACGAGCGAGCCATTATCAAGCTCGACTCAACTCGAAACTTGCCCTCGAAAACAGCTTGACGTTGATCACTACGCGGTAAACTATTCGTCTTTAATCTGGTTACGTTAGGTTTCTTTGTATCCTCTTGCAAACTTGTATGTTATATTTCTTCCATTCAAAATGTCTTTCGTATTTCCTTTATGATGTCGGCAAAGTTTACATTAATAACTTGAGTTGTTCTTAAACTATTGGTTCACAACTTTGTTTTTTTCTCCTAACGAAACTACAAATATGACAGATTGAATTCTCGTACTCTCTATTTCTTTCAATGCAGTCGCCATTACCTGGTCAGGGACTTATTTCCGCCACGATTCATATTAACCAAAATAAATTCATTTTTCGGAAGCGGAACTTTCACTTACCGGATTTCGGAAAATTATGGAATTCAATTAAACTCCCTAATTCGAAGAATTCCGGAACTAGGGAAGAATCCGGAATTTAGCAAATTCCGGAATTGAGAAAACTCCGAATTTCGAAAAAAAGTCCGGATTGTTAAAAATTCCGGAAAGTTAACGAAATCAGAAATTTCTAAATTCCGGATTTTTCCAAAGTCCGGAATTATTCCAAAATGGGAATTTTCCAAATTCTGGAATTTGTGTGGTTTTACATTCGGGAGTCCGGATTGTAATAATTCCGGGATTGGATATCTCTAGTCTTTCAGAACACAACCTTTCAGAACACTAAGCTAGTAGCTGCCTACAAACAAACAAGTAATGCAAAGCATTTTGTATCCTGGAATACGTCATGTATTAAAATCCAACAGCAGTTACACTATCTAACCAGACATTGCATGTATCTAGTTACTGGAAGCTGAAGTATGAAGAATTGTATTGTGTCTTAACTTGTTGTGCCTTATACAACCCTGAAAACCACTGAATATCTAAACGGCTTTCGTTAAATCCAAGTTGTAGTACTCACAGTTACATCCATTTGTGTCTGTATGATCGTGTTACTATATGACAGCGTTAGTAAGTCTTTCTCTGCTCTCCCGTAAAGTTGTGATACGATCTACTACAGAATAAAGAACCAATTATCAATTTTACCAAGTTGTATTACTACACATCTGCTTCCGCCTCTGTCAACTCTGGTCGATCTCGTTGACGCGACATGTTTTCTTTTTTATACCCCTTTCTTCGTTTACTGAACTAAACAGTAACTATTCTGAAATATACTACTGCGCATGTCTCGTAGATAAGTATTTATGATGCTAATAGATTCCGTTTTGTCCAAGGAATGTTCTTTTTCTTATTCCCAGCATTTTTTCTTTTATTTTTTCTTTTCGCTACAGGTAATCACTCTTCTCGTTTTTTTCGCTGTCGTTCACAGTTAAAGTAACTGATTATTCTTATTCTTTCTACGAATGATGGATCTTCTCTTTGGCTTGATGTCAAACATGTACACGTATTCAAAAGACTCTCTCGATAATAAAAATAATAATATGAAATAATACTAGCTAACTCGTGTGTGTATTTCGACAATATAATTTTATATTATTATGTGGGAATAAGTAAGGCTGGCTGGCGCCCGCCCCCCTAATTTTTTCTATGCGCCTTATAGGTCCACGGTGTCCAGCGTTGGTCTTATCTCACTATCACATCCTGTTCTCTCGATACAAGTTATCAACATTTCGCCTAAAGAGGGTTCTGCCGTCGCTCCATGACTACCCATGACAATGACTCTTCGTTCATTTTGCATTGAAATCGCTTATTTTTCTGAGTACTATTAGTGCATACTGTCCAACGTTGTTCCCATCACTCAACAGTTTCCCGTTCTTTCGATATAAATTGCTAATATATTGTTTTAAAGGGAGATATGGCGTTACAATCATTACGTTTGAAGAAGAATCGAGGAAGATATTGCCTTGGCACAAAAACACCTTTTATTATTATTATTATTATTATTATTATTGTTATTATTATTATTATTATTTTTGTTGTTGTTGTTGTTGTTGTTGTTTTACTTACCACTAATGTTGCCTACCTTTGTTTTCAATGCAATGTTTTACTAAAAAGCAAATCAAATAACACTCCTCGCTATTCACGCTCCCGAACTCGAAATAAATTACAGTTCTCCGTGTTAGAGAAGGCACATTTATTATATTATTCTTTCAAATAACACGTTTCACAAGTTACTTCACTTTCAATGTGCAATTTCATATCATCACTAACAATCATCTTGTTCCGATACGAAAATAAACCCCTCCTGCAAAAATAGAAAAAAGCCTGACCGTAGCGAAAGGGCGTGAACCTTCTTTATGCGATTAATCGAGTCCAATATTTCAATATGTCTCTGCACACAAATATTTCAGTAAAAGAGGAAAAGTTATTCAAACTTTCTGAATACCTATTTATGTTCGAAATGTGTTTCCCTTGGAAGTTTCTAGGAGTTTGAAGGGTCGCCATTTTGAACATTTTCGTCTGATAATTCTGGTTAATGAACTCAAGATATTTCAACAATTAATGTTTGTGCCAAGTTTCGTCTCAATAAGCTGAAAAAGAGTGTGCTTATGGCATTCACAAATAGCGTTATATATATACAGATAGATAGATAAATAGACACAGAGAGTTAAAGAGAAAAAGTGTTTTACTCCCTGCTCGCACCTGTGGTGCGTCAGAGCTAAACCTTTGCAAAACGTATTGACCAGCCTAATCTAAACACAAACCTCTTACTTGCTAACGTAGAAACGTGGTCGGGAAGTGTAAGGCATGTAGAAATTGTATTTTTAATAAAAATGAGTATGGTCCACTTCCATGTTTTTCTTTTTTCCTTTTTGCAGGAGAAAATCCTTTTTCAAAATATGAGGAATTTTGGTGGCATTTGTTCGGATATTCTTCTCTTTCAAAATTAAGAAGAGAATAAAAGCAATACGCAAAGACAAAAAGTATTATCAGTACTAAATATTACCAATAATAATTGCTACGAAAGACTAAATACGACCTCTTTTACCATCTCTCATGAGCTGTATGTATTATTAACAAAAAAATTTAAAAACGTCCTTGACGGGGAATCGTACTCGCGTCCTTTTCATTTGTAAGCGAGCACCTTAACCACTATGCCAAGATCATGGCGTGGTGAACGTTTAGTTGTCGGCGTATTTGTTTTATTTGTGCTTTATGTTCCCACTTCGACAATTTTTACTCTTTTTTCTAAGTTTAACAGCTTTTTCTGGCTTTCTCTTTCGGTGTCGTTCTTTATTTACACTATGCACTATTCGTATTCACAGCTTGTGCCCCTCTGCAATGTCTTATTCAGATTAAACTTTTCTTTTTGCCGCCCAGTAAACATTTGATTGATTTAATTCTCATACTCTCCACGGATGGAGCGCAGGAATGCCAGACTCGAAAAATAGGTGTACATTTACTTTCCTGACAGATAATACATAACATCATGGTGGAACTGAGAATAATCGGTGAATATGGCCGTTTTTGAGTTCAAATTCTGAATTCTCAAAAGAAAAACTAATGCATTACCAATTGAGCTGAGTATGGTTAATGTAATTATTCTTTTATTCGCATATTACAGAGACAAGTGCACGTCTACGAAGAAAAAGAGAAGAACAAATAAAATAATAAGTTGTAACAATATGGATAGACATGAACTTTTAAATCAACCCTCGTATTCCTCAACTCCGATTCTGAGAAATGAAACGTAACCAGCCAACATTTGGAGGAGAACAATGCTCAGGAGTTTGTCACCCAAAAGGTGCCTCACTTTTCCAGACAGTCTTGCTTCCTCCCGTCAGCCAATATTAGGTGAGGAATTTCGCTAGTCAGATGCTCTACACCCACGCAACAAAGACTCATGTGGTGACGACAGATTTTACGTGATAATGTAAATATTAGTTGTAATCATTAATTTCCTATTTTATTAGAATTACCGGTACATTTATAGTGCTTTCAATTAACCTATGGATTATCCATTATACGTTATTAATAAAACAATGAAGCCAAAACTTAATGTTTTCTATGAACTATATTTTCATTTGCTAGTGTATTCTTACGCTACTTAGCTGGCAACGATGTGACGCCTCAAACCATGCGTCAGAGCATTTTAAAACTTCTCAAAGCGAAAACGTAAAGAAGTCTTGCTCTCGCAACAGAAAAATGCACCAGAGAACACAAAATGAAAATATTTGTAAAATTAGTTTAAATTCAACTAATTATTTTTTCAAACAGTGCAACGAGAAATTTGTATATTTTTAATAGTTGTGATATTGTGACATAAACAACGTATTTTCATCGTATACTCGTAGTTAACATCTTTTAAATTTAAAGTGAATGAAGAAGCTTATAGAAGAGATCTACTGTACCCCAAAAATGATCTACTTTACCTAAGGCTTTAACAAAATCTATTATAGAATAAACCAGCCTTGCCAGGATCACATTGTGGTATTAATAAATGTATAGGAAAAGTGTGTTCTAGATTCACCTGGGAGAGTGTTATACCTGAGATTAAGGAATACGTGAGATCTTGTAGAGAATGTCAACTGGCAAAAAGTAATAATAGAAAGAAGATGGGTCAATTGGTATCAGAATTAATTCGAGTAGTTAATTCTAGGATATATATAGATGTAATAGGACCTGTTACAAGTTCGAGATTTGGTATATACTGTTTGATAATAGTAGAAGCTTTTTCAAAATACGTGTTTTTGGAACCTTTATTTAATTTGAATATTATTGTTAATAAACTTTTCAAATTAATGTGCCGAAGAGGGTTCGTGGCAAGTATAGCACAAGATAATGCCAGTATATTTAGATCATTTGTATTTAAAGACTTCTTGTATAGCTTAGGTATAAAGGATATATGTATTTCACCCTACCATTGTGCAAGCAACGCGGGTGAAAGATACATTTTAACCTTTAAGCAGGCTTTAAGAATATATATAAATCATAAACAACATCTGTGGGACAAATTTATATATGAAATTGAGTTTTCATTAAACTCGTCTGCACACTCCGAACATGGGTTTACACCTATGGAGTTAGTGTTTAACTATAATGTTAATGATCCCCTAGATGTATGTTACAGAATAGATGAAACAGATATTAAAAGTAAAACAACAGATATATGGGTAACAGCATTAAAAAATATGGAAGGTGCATGGTTGAAAAGGAAAAAGAAATATGACAGAAACAGGACAGAAACTAATTATCAAGTAGGTGATAATGTTTTGATTAAGTCACAGATACAATCATCTTTATCAGGACAGGTAAATAAGAGCTTATCAAATGCATGGCATGATCCTTTCCGGATAATACGTATGTTAACAGTCAATACCATATTGGTAGAAAGTCTTGATAATCCTAAAGACATTAGAAAAACTCATATGAGTTTAACCAAACCGTACAGAGAAAAAGAAATAATACTTAAATTGTCATTCATGCAAATTACAGGACTATAATTGCAAAAAGAGAGGAAAATAAGATCTTTAACTGTAATTGCTAAAGGTGAAAGAAAATAAAACCTGTAACTGCTAAAACAGAGGGAGATAAAAAAAGTGTAATCATGATTAGTGGTGGATATAAGAAACTATAATTGCTAATTAGTGAAGAATATAAGATCTGTAACTGTAATTAATTACTTGCATGGTATATTTAGTATTATTGGTATATACAATGCTTGAATGGGTAGAATGATTAGCGTGAAAGTTGTATGAATGACGTTATGGGGGATTTTCTTTCTTTTCGTTTA
The DNA here is from genome assembly GCF_964235325.1 of Thermobia domestica. Classification (NCBI taxonomy): domain Eukaryota; kingdom Metazoa; phylum Arthropoda; class Insecta; order Zygentoma; family Lepismatidae; genus Thermobia; species Thermobia domestica. The sequence continues at coordinate 112,482,410 of NC_137457.1, read as the reverse complement.
ATTGTTAATTTTAATTTTTGTGAGTTTCAATCGAGTGGAAACTTAGTGTTGTTTCCATTAATATATCTCTTTAATAAAAGAATGATTATATCAATGTTTTCCCAGAGGGTGGGATGTTGTAGCATGTTGTAAGATTATATAAAAAAAGTCATTTAAAAGTAGCGCCACTACTAATGAGTGGTGAAAAATAGGAACTAGTATTTTTCTGGACGTAGTTAACTGACCACCTTGTGGTCATTGGAAAATTGATTAGAGACAAGGAGCACATGCTATTTATATAGAAAGTTCAGAACTTTGTCATCTACGTCTTTATAATTTTGTGAATTGTTAAATATTCGACTTAATCTGGGTAAGTATTTATACTATTTTCTTGTAAGTGACTAGTAAAATCTCTTGAAGTTGAATAGGAGTCTAATCTGTTTACTCTTACGGGGTATTTTTTGTGTTATAATATCTACGAGAGGAGTTTGCGATTTCTATGCCTATTTTCGCTGACTATGTATTAATATTAGTGACAGTGAAGTTTTTTTATTAAATTTCCTAAAATATTATCTAAATGTACTTTTAATACGTGGAGAAAGATATTGCTATGAGTGATTCAATGGAAAATTTAACAGTAATTACCATGATTCATCGATGGATTATATAATCACATTTTGCTGTATGAGTTACTATAATATTCCATATTCTAGAGTAATTTTTGAATATAATCATTCTAAGTTTTACTGTACTAATGGATTCAGTGATATTAGATCAAAATTACATTAAAATATTGATATCTTTATCGTCACCACGGTTTTGTATTTTCTAACGCACTCACCCAAATTCCATTATAGTGACTTCTTTTTTTAATAATTTGTGTTGGTTTTATACTCTGCACTACGGCGTCTAAATTAATGCAAGACGTCGGCACACTTGGGACGCTGAATCGATGTTTAAAGAAACTGGCGTCTCTGGTATTAACAACAATCATAGTAGTGCAACTTAAATATAGACTTAAATAGAGCATTAATGGATGGGACGATTTTGCCTATTCTTGAGATGCTGAATCGATTTTCGAAAACGACTTCTAGATATATCTCACAATTTTTGCTTTAATAACAGTCGACAAACTTAAGGACGGGTATAGACGTTATGCAAGACTTCCAAAATTTATGTATAACATGGTTGGGAAGTCTAAAAGTTGAAATTCATTAGTATCATTTCAAATATTCTTTGAATTTCCTCAGCATTTTAAATTAAATTTAGTAAGACCTACAAATATTATAATGCTTTTATTGTGTTCATCAATTATAACATTCAAGAGACGCCCACACTTATATGGAGTTATTCTCTGTTCATCCGCAATATATTTCTGTTATAAGGAGCTATTGATATTTTACGTTTTTATACGTTTTCATATGTTTCGATTGAGTATACCATCAGCAAAACCATGTTCACGAGGTGCTCACACGTTTCCTCATATTACATTTGACAGGAATGTTTCCCTTTATCATAAAAAGATAGTCCTTTCTGTAGTATTAAATAATTCAACTATTTTCAAACAATAGAATAATGAAGAAAAACGTATTTAAAATTTATGTTGACCATTTCGGTTTGGATAAAATATAATTTGCCTTTCTATCACAACTTAATCAACTGAGATATCGGCAGATTTAGCTTCGTATCTTGAATTCGAGTATTCTATAAATTTTTGTCGATCTGCTCTGTAATATATTCTTAAGATACCAAGGTTATTCTGGTCATTAATGACATGTCAACGAAAATAATAATAAATAGTACCTACCAAGAATGCTAAATTTTTAAATGATTTTATTAAAATTAACCTTTGTCAAAAAACGTGGATTTATACGGAAAAGTCCTCACCACCAGGAATGACATTTGAGGGAGGGTAGTGAGGGTAATTCTCACTCAACATTTTTTTTTACAAATATATACTTTTAATATAGGTATACTAATATACTATAAAAACATGGAATTCTGGGTTTCCTTCTACATTTTCCTCTATCAGCACGGTGATCCAAAATGGCCATGTATGCTGTTTCTTCTTTTTTTATTATTGTCATGATTCGTCGTCCTTCATTAGCTTTGTTTAGTACGTGTCCATCCCTTAATAACGCTAACTGTTATGGAGTCTGTTCTACAGAATTAAGTTAAGTTTACTGTATGACGTTACTCTCTTTTCCTTGAGTATTTTCTTCTGTAACCAATGGCACCATAATTCTTTTCCCTTTTCTGATTTTTACAAATATATCCCTTCGTTTGTTTAAATATTACAAAAGGTACAACATTCTAAGGAAGTTAAAAAATGTCTTTCTTTGCTCTTTTATCGTTGATACAAAAGGAAATAGGACCCACCAATATATTCATTCATTTCTTAAATGGCACTAAAAGGTATAAAATGATAAGTTTGTTAAAATGGGATTTGTTTTTTTTTCTTCTGATTCGTACAAGAAAAATACACCACTGAAATTTATTCCTTCAGATATTTGAATAGCAGAAATAGGTATAACATGTTGAGTTAGTTAAAATGATCCTTCTTTGCCTTTTCTGGTCTGTACAAATTTATTCCTTTGTTTACTTCACTAGTACAGAATGTTAACTCTTTCTTTCTTCTGCATGCTACAAAACCAAATACTCTATCCAAATTTATTTCTTCGTTTATTTCAGTATTACAAAATGATATAAAATTCTAATATTACAAAATGATATAAAATTCTAAACTAACTAACTAACTCTATGGCCTATGGAACCCGGAGCTTCAATGCCGAGTTCACAAAAGCTCTCCACTGAATTATATCCTTAGCTAACTGCATCCAGTTTCTACTTTGTATTCCAATCTCTGCGAGATCCATCTTAATATTGTCCTTCCATCTGCGCCTAGGTCTTCCTAATGGCCGTTTTCCGATTGGTCTTCCAGTCAGGACTTTGAAAGCGTTTCCACTTTCTTCCATTCAGCTACATGACCCGCTTACCTAAGCCTCCTATACTTGATGACCCTAACAATGTTGGGCACACCATATGAAGTATGTAGTTCCTCGTTATGAAGTTTCCGCCATTCCCCATCCCCGTTCCTCTCGGGTCCGAATATTCGTCTCAGGATCTTGTTCTCAAATATTTTCAGCCTATGTTCTTCCCTCAAAGTAAGTGACCATGTTTCGCAGCCATACAGGACAACAGGAATAATTATCGTTTTGTATATTTTAAGCTTCAAATTTCTCGACAGAATTCGCGACGACAAGAGATTTTAAACCGAATAGTAACATGAATTCCCTGCTTTGAGTCGACATTTAATTTGTTCGTGAATATGATTTTCCTGTGTTAATAATGATCCTAGATATTTGAAAGTATCCACTTTATCAAAAGAATTGTTTAATATTTTAACGCATCCATAATTTCCGCTTATTCCTGTCCCGACGCACTTCCATGTATTTAGTTTTCTCTCAATTTACTTCTAAACCCATGTCCCTGCAAGCGTTCAATAAGATCTCTGCATTTCTTTTTATTGATCTCCTATCATCTCCTTTAAATTTACATCATCAGCATATGGCATAACCTGGTGATTACCGTTCAACTGTAGGCCCTGGTTACTATCTTTGATTTTTCTTATAGCGTATTCCAAAACGAAGTTAAATAATAATGGCGACAACGCATCTCCTTGTTTCACGCCATTTTTGACGTGAAAGCTCGTGGACTAAAATTTTCCTACCCAGACTTTACTTTGGGATTCATTTAAACATATCTTAATTAATCTAATTAACTTTCTCGGTATTCCAAGTTCTCTAAGGACGTTGTATAATATTTCTCTCCTAACCGAGTGGTACGCCTTTGTAAAATCAATAAATAATTAATGTACCGGGGTATTGTATTGCCACTCTTTTTCGAGTATTTGGCGAATGGTAAATATTTGGTCGATAGTTGATCGATTTCGTCTAAATCCGCACTGATGATTTCCAATAATTTCATCTGCGTATGGGGTCAGTCTTGCTAACAGAATATTTGAAAAGATTTTATAGGATGTTCACAGAAGAGAAATGCCTCGATAATTATTAGTCAGTTTTGTCACCTTTCTTCTGAACTGGAACAATGATTGATTTCTTCCACTCTTATGATTGATTCTTTCGAGGAGTAAGAGCTCGAAAATATTTATGTTATAGATACTTGTTATAATTTTACTCCCAAGACGCTTTAAATAAACATGAACAAGATTATTCATCAAATGAGCCAGTAAAAATATTAATGCCTGAAGAAGGAAAATACGTTGAGTTTAAAAACTATCGATACAAAATGAAAATTCCATTTGTGATTTATGCTGATTTTGAATGGTTGTTACATAAATTTACGAGTTGTCAAGAATGTTATCCAGATAACGAATCATATACGAAGAAACATCAACAACATAAGCCATTTGGATTTTGTTATTATGTAGTAAAGGGCGATGGAAGTAAAACCAATCCTGTTTTGTATAGAGGTAGAAACGCTGCTAAGAAATGTATAAGACAGTTAATAAAATAAGCCAAACACACATCGAACATATACAAACTAAATAACGAATTACCATTAACAAAAGTCAGACAAAAAAGTTCAATAAATCTAAATGTTGTTATTACTGTAAGAAGAAGTATACTAAGGAAAATAATAAAGTTAAGCTTCATGATCATATAACAGGAAAATTTGTAGCACCTATATGTAATAACTGCAACTTAAATGTTAGAGTACCAAAGTTTGTACCAGTGATCATACATAACTTGACAGGATATGACTCTCACTTGTTTATAAAAGAGCTTGGATGTAATAAAGAAGAAACAGATATAATACCCAATAATGAAGAAAGATACATATCATTCAGTAAAAAGGATGGAACTATTAAATTGAAATTGTTGATTCATTTCGATTTATGGCTTCTGGTTTAGAAAAATTGTCATCGAATTTGAAACCTGAAAAAATTATCCATACCCAACACTTTTATCCTAATCAAGCACAGTGTCAACTTGTAATAAGAAAAGGTGTTTACCCATATGATTACGTTAAGAATTAGAATAGGTTTAGAGAAAGAAAATTACCGCTAAAGGAAGCATTCTTCAACAAGCTTATGAACACGGATATAAATGATGAAGATTATGTACATGCTAAGAAAGTATGGGAAAATTCAACATTAAGAATCTCGGACAATAGCATGATTTATATTTAAAAACGGATGTATTATTGTTAGCAGATATATTCGAAACTTTTAGGGAAACATGTCTTAAAGCTTATGACCTTGATCCTGCTTGGTATATGACAGCATCAGGTTTAGCTTGGGATGCAATGTTTAAGATGACAAATATAGAATTAGAATTGTTGTGTGATTATGATATGGTAGTAATGGTAGAGAAAGGTATAAGGGGTATGATTACTCAATGCTCAAAAATATATGTTAAAGCAAATAATAAGTATATAAAAGATTACGATGAGAACAAAGAAGATTCTTACTTAATTTACCTAGAAGCTAATACCTTGTATGGATGGGCAATGAGTCAATATCTACCGTATAAGGGATTTATATGGTTAAGTGAAGATGAGATAAGAGAAATAGACTTCACAATAATATCTGATAATTCTGATACCGGTTACATAATAGAAGTTGATCTTGAATATCCAAAAGAATTACATAACTATCACAAAGACTATCCACTAGCTCCTCAAAACATATGTCCGCCTAGTTCAAAACAATCAACAAGTTATTAACAACCTTATATGATAAAGAAAAATATGTAATTCACTATCGAAACCTAAAACAATGTTTCTCACTTGGATTGAAACTTAAGAAGATACATCGAGTAATCAGATTGGTTAAAGAAATATATTGATTTAAACACACAGATGAGAACGAATACAACAAATGATTTTGAAAAAGACTTCTGTAAGCTCATGAATAATTCAGTATTTGGGAATACTATGGAGAATATTAGAAAGAGAGTTTTTATTAAACTTGTAAGTGATGAGAAAAAATACGAGAAACTTGTAGCAAAACCAAGCTATAAGAGTACTACTTTTATTTTACGGAAAATTTAGTAGCTGTTCACATGAACAAGGATAAAGTGCAATTTAACAAACCGATTTATGTAGGTATGTCAATTTTAGATTTATCTAAGCAATTAATGTACGACTTCCATTATAATGTGATGAATCCAAAATACCAAATCAAATTAAAGTATGTTATACAGATACCGATAGTTATATATCCCATGTTCAAGCAGAAGATGTGTATGAGGACATGAAAAAATATATTGATGACTTCGACACGAGTGATTGCCCTAAAGATAACAAATATAATATACCAAAGGTTAATAAGAAAATACTTGGTAAGATGAAATATGAACTTAAAGGGACAATCATAGAAGAATGTGTTGGTCTAAGAGCAATAATGTATTCAATCAGGTTCGAAAAGATAAATGTTGTAAGAAAGCAAAAGGAGTTAAGAAAAGTAAAGAACTATCATTTAACAATTATAAAGACTGTTTATTCAATCAAAAAGAATATCATAAAAAAGATGAATTTAATCAGAAGTTATAAGCACGATTTGTACAGTATAGAAGTAAATAAGTTAGCTTTAAATTGTGTAGATGATAAAAGATATGTTTTAGAGGATGGGGTAAATATTCTACCGTGGGGGCATTATCAGATAAAAGAGATGTAGATGTAAGTTAGGTATAAGTTAGTTTTAGGTTTAGATATAAATATAACTTTATGGATATAACTATAAAGTTTTCACAGGGATAATATAATAAAAATAAAATTTCGATATAAAATTTATTACATTTTACAAACATGAATAAGACACTTTGTGAACCATGTAACAAATACTTATTAGATATAGAAAAAAATAATAATACTAAAACACATACAGAGAATAGAAATACTAAACTTTGTAAGAAATGTAAGAAAGAAAAATATAAAGCTCAATTTAGATATATAGAAAAGGATTCTCTTTGTCGTGAATATCTCTACAAAACATTATCACCCTTAACATGTTTAATGTGTCAAAAAGAATTCAAAATAAACCCAAGATTTCCAAATTCTAAAAAAAGTATAAAAATGTAAAAAAAATAAAATAAACCAGACTAAATATAGCATAGTTAAAGGCACTTGTTTAGAAGAGCTACAAGATGTTTTTGATTATGTAATTATTAATGGAGAAATTTATGCTGTTTATCACCTAAAGAAGAAGAAGAAAAATGTGTATTAAAACTACCATCTAGATACGAAAAGCATTATGAACATTTTAAAAAAATATTAAAAATGGAAAATTACACATATACCAGAATGAATATAATCGAATTTGTTATAGAATTATATTTATTAACTCCAAGTCTTTATGCAGCAATGAGGATTGTTTAAATTGTAAATGTATTTTCTAATCATTTAAACTTTATGGTTATAACATCATAAAGTCCTATACGCAGCGCACCGAACTCAATCTCACTTTAACATTGTAGTTATGTAAATACTCTGCGCTCTGTAACTTTGTGTATTTAGTTGGGTCCTTCAGTGCTGGTCAAAAATATTGGGAATGGAAAATTGCGCTCGTAGTAACCATAACATGCTACTAATATTAAACCCAGTAACGTACAGAAAACAGAAATAATCTTCAAACATTTTTCTATTGCAATTCGGAAGTGACCGCAGGGTGGTTTATACCTTAATAAATGCATATGGTTCGCTTCTTGGGTCTAGAATAGATAGGTTTGAGCGATTTTAAGGAAATTTTCGGGATTCATAGCCCATGAGACAGCAATAAAACCGCGAAATAATTAACTTTTCCATTTGTAGAGACAAAGGTTTTACCACGGAGAAAACCCGAAAAAAAATGTCAAAATGAAACCTACTCATAAATATTAATCAAAGTGATATACTAAGGACAGAAATATTTTTAAATTTTACTGCTGCTATTTTGTTGGAGCAGAAGAGGCATATTTCTCCTTAAAATCCTGAGATTCGGTTCTTTGTTCTAGCCGAGAATGAGTTGAGCGATTGCAACGATGTTTGAGTGATTCATAGCCCATTTAACTGCAATAATAACGGTAAATAACTAATTTTCCATTTGCAAATACAAAGAGGGTTGGGGACAAAACCACAAAAACTGGTAAAAATGAAACAAAACTTCACGAATTTTAATCAGATTAATCATCTGAGGGCGGAAATAAATTTTAAAATTATTCTACTGCTATTCGGAATGAGCAGAAGAGGCATATTTCTCCATAAATTGGCATGTTTCGGCTGTTTGAACCAGCCGGGAAATTGTCGAGCAATTTGAACGAAACTATCGGGATTCGTAGCCCATCAGTTAACAATAAAATCGCGAAAAATTGAAATTTGAATTTGCAAATACAAAGCGAGACTCAGAAACACACTAACATATTGCTCAAATGCAGTAAAACTCACAAATATTAAGCATAGTAAAGTACTGAAAACAGAAATTTCCAAAAAATTTTTCTACAGCTCCTTGGAAGATGTCACAGCGGGCTTATTCCTCCATAAAATTCTATGATTCCCTTCTTGGGACTAGAATAGAAGAAGCTGAACGATTGGAACGAAACTTGAAGGATTCATAAAACATCAGACAAGCGAAAGACTACAGAAATACGTATAATTTTTTCATTTACAAATATAAATGGAGACGGAGAGCAAAACACCAAAAAATTGTCCAAATGGATGAAACCTCAGAAATCAATGTGAGGTACGAAAAACAGAAATAATATTTTATTTTTTAGTGCTATTTGGATCGAAAAGAGGAGGCATGTTCCTCCACAAAAGAAAAGGTTGACTCGGCTCTTGGGTCTAGCGGAGGAGTTGAGCGATTGCCAAGAAACGTAAGGGATTCATAGTCCATCCGACAGCAATAAAACCGCACAATAATTAATTTTTTTCATTTCCATACACAAAGGGGACGGACAGCAAACCCCTGATAATTGAGAAAATGTTTCAAAGCTCAAAAATATTAATCACAGTAACGTACCACAGACGGTAATAATTTCTTAAATACCACTACTATTATTTCAAGTGAACAGAGGGTCATAATCCTCCATAATATGATATTGTTTTCCTCTTGGTTCTAGCCTAGACGGAGTTGAGCAACTGGAACGAAACTTGCTGGATTCAAAGCCCATCAGACTGCAATAAAACTGAAAAAAAAACTACTTTCTCCATTGGCAAATACAAAATAAGGACGGGTTTCAGAACCCTAAATATTTGTCCAAATGGAAGAAATCTTATAAATAGTAATCCCAGTAACGTACTGGAGACAGAAATAGTTTTCAAAAAAATCTATAACAATTTGGAGAGGACCAGAGGGGCCTTATTTTTGCATAAAATCCTATGATTCGCTTCCCGGGTCTAAAATAGAAGGACTTGGGCGATTGGATCGAAACTTGCGGGATTCATAGCGTATCAGACACAAACAAAACCGCGAAAAATTGAAACTTTTTATTTACATATACAAAGGTGTACAATAGCAAAAATAGCCCAAATGGAATAATGCTCACATATATTAATAAGATAATAATTAATGCTCACACGTATTTAGGACAGAAATATTTTTCAAAATTTTTCTCCTGCTGCTTGGAGGGAGCATAGCGGGCCTATTCTTTCATAAAAAAATACTGTTTAGTTCTTGCTTCTAGCATAGAAGTATTTGAGCTATTGGAAGGAAAAATCCAGGATTCATAGCCCATCAGACAGCCCCGCGAGAAAAATAAAATTTCATTATTGTAATAAAAAGGTGGGACTGGGGACAAAAGCCCAAAACAATGACCAAATATTAATCACAGGGACGGACTAAATTCAGAGATAGTTTTTGAATTTTTTCTACTACTACATGGAGTGTGCAGAGAGGCCATACTCCTTGATAAATTCCTATGGTTCTGCTCGTGGGTCTAGCCTAGAAGGATTTCAGAAATTGTAAGGAAACTTGCAGGATGCATAGCCACAGACAGCAATAAAAACGCGAAAAAAATTTCCATTTTCAAATACAAAGTGGGTCGCTGAACAAAACCACAAAAACATCAAAATGAAAGAAAATTCCAAAATTTAAGTCAGATTAACGTACTGAAGACGGAAATAAATTTTGAATTTTTTCTATTCCTATTTGGATTGAGTATATGAGGTATATTCCTGCTGCACCCTTCTTGTACTTGGTGACTTTAATTTAACAGACATTAAAGGTACGGGTTTCGATTTCATGAGCGCCCCGGGGCAGTACAAATTTGTAAATAACTTCATGTCATTATATGACTTGAAATCATTCAATGATGTTCAGAATAGTTTAGGTAGAACACTAGATTTGGTATTAACAAATTTAGATAATGTAGTGGTTGAGAGAGAAGAACCCCCCGTACTTAAAGAGGATAAACACCACCCTGCGCTATTAATTAAAATCAAACAGAACAATAAGGTAAAGATAAAAAGTCAAAGTAAAGTGATGGGTTATAATTTCAGTAAGGCAAACTACAATCAACTATATCACGAATTGGGAAAGGTAGAGTGGGAGGTACTGGGTGAACATACTGACGTTGATTGCGCTGTTGAAAAGTTTTATTCCATCTTATATAATATATTTGACAAATGCATTCCGAAAAAGAAACAGAGCACGGGAAACTATCCCAGCTGGTTCACGCTAGACATTATAAATAAACTTAAAATGAAAGCTCGTCACCGCACAGCGATAAGACTCGGAAAGTCAAATATAGATTTACATAAACGCGAATTTAATGAACTTCGAAAAAGGATTAAGAAAGATATACAAGTCGCATATACAAACTTCGTTAAGGGAGCGGAATATTTAATACAAGAGGATCCATCTACGTTTTGGAACTTTATTAAGAGTAAAACAAAACATTTAAATGGTAATGTATTGTGTTATGAGGGTAAAGAGTTAGCATGTGATAAAGATATAGTAAACGCATTTGCAACCTACTTTAAATCAGTGTATACAGACGGAGCACCACTGCTAGTTGAAACAGATGATTCGACATTAGTTGAATTGTATGAAAAAATTGATATGTTGCAAATAGCGGTAATAGAAGTGGACGAGATTCGAATGGCAATCAGAAAACTAAAATCAAAGTGTTCGATAGGTATGGTACCATCATATGTAATAAAAGGTTGTGAAGAGAGTTTCTTATTACCTTTACACATGCTATTTAACCTAATACTCCAAACCAGCACGTTTCCAGCAAAATGGAAACTTACAAAAGTTTGCCCTATTCCTAAAAATAATGACAGTAAAGAAATTCAAAATTATAGGCCGGTTTGTATTCTAAACTCATTTGCAAAGATATTTGAAAGCATAATTTATAAGCGTATTGAAAATCACATTAAACCAGTAATATCGGATTATCAACATGGATTCGTCCCTGGCAGATCCACCGTAACAAATCTCGCTGTCTTCACTGACCATCTAGTGAATACATTGGAGAGTAATAATCAAATAGATGTAGTTTATACAGATATTGCGAAAGCATTTGATAAGGTAAACCACACGTTGTTAGTAAATAAACTTAAATTTCTCAACTTTTCTGATCAGTTAATTGCTCTTATGAAGTCATATTTGATGGACAGAAAACAATATGTGGTTTATAAATCCTGTAGATCATTTGAATATATTCAATTTTCTGGAGTCCCACAAGGATCTAATTTAGGGCCGTTACTTTTTATAATATTCATTAATGACCTTCCTAACTGTATTAAAACATCACATAAACTACTCTATGCAGACGATTTAAAATTATATAGGAGAATTACAACAGCACAGGACTGTGTCAGTTTGCAGGAGGATCTAGACAGAGTAAATGAATGGTGCAAGAGCAACTTGTTAAACATAAATTCAGATAAATGCAAAACCGTGTCCTTCACTAAGAAACGGAATGTTGTTAAATTTCAATATAAGATAGGTGGTAAAGAATTAAAGGGGGAACAAACTATCAAAGATTTGGGTGTAATATATGATAACAAACTATCGTTTGAGCATCATATAAATCAAATTGTAAATGACGCAAACAAAAATCTTGGATTTATTTTGAGAATGGGAAGGGAATTTAATAAGTCGAATGTTTTACTGAAATTATATTTTTCATTTGTTAGATCAAAATTAGAATATGCGTCTATTATATGGAACCCCTACACGAAGAAAGACTCTATTAGAATAGAAAGAGTTCAAAATAAATTTCTGCGGTTTCTGGTGTACAAGAGAACAGGCATCTTCCCCACATATGAAAATAGTACTTCTCTTAATGAAAATTTTAGCACAATGTCTCTCAATCACAGAAGAGTGTTAAATGACATGATATTCTTGTACAAAATATTAAATAACAAATTAAATAGTAAGGATTTGGTCTCTGCGTTTCATCTCAGGGTACCCAATGGAAACATACGTGTGAGCAATGGAAATTTCTTTTATTCTAAGAAATCTCGAACAAATGCAACAAAACAGTCACCAACGTGGAGGATGGGTGCAGTCTACAACAAACTGAGTAAATGTAAAAAAGTTCTGGATATACACAGTATGAGTCAGAATAGATTTCGCAAATATATTATAGATATTCTTTGTAACTCTGATATGAACACTGTAATTGGGTAGAATAACCTGTTGTGTTCTTCTTCTTAAATAAATAAATAAATAAATAAATAAATAAAATCCTATATTCGGTTTTATGGTATAGCCCACTTTTTGAGACACTGGAACGAAATAAGGGGCATACTACTCCATAAACGTTCCTAGTTTAGCTCTTGGTTCTAGTCTAGAATGATTTGAGCGGTTGGACGAAGCTTGCATGATATATAGCCCATGAGAGAAATAAAACCGCGGAACAACTCCATTTTTTATTTCAAAAACAAAGCGGGGAAGATATACCAAACCAGCAAAAATTTCAAAACAAAGGAAAACTCTCAAATGTCAATCAGAGTAACCTTCCTAATACGAAAATAATTGATAAAATTTTTCATCTGTTATTCGGAGGGAGCAAAGGGGGACATTCCGTCACAAAATAGTATGACTCGGCCCTTTGGTCCGGCTTAGAAGGAGTTGAGCGATTGGAACAGATCTTGCAGCATTCACAGGCCATCAGACAGTCATGAAACCGGAAAAATTGATTTGTTTATTTACAAATACAAAGGGGCGAGAGCACAACGCCAAAATTTGTCCAAAATGGAAAAAAGCTCACACATATTAATCAGAGTGACGTACTGAAGACAGAAATATTTTTAAATTTTTTCTAGTGCTATTTTAAGGGATAAGAGGAGGCATATTCCTCCATAAAATCTTATGGTTAGGCTCTTTGGTCTAGACTAAGAAGATTTGATCGATTTCAAGGAAACGTGAGTTATTCATAGCCCATCAGACAGCAACAAAACCGTGAAGTAATTAAATTTTGCATTTTCAAATAAGAAAGGGACGGAGGATAAATTTTGTAATTCTTCTACTGCTATTCGGATTGAGCAGAAAAGGCATATTCCTCGATAAAAATCTTATTTTTCGAATTTCTGGTCTAGCTGAGAAGCTGTTGAGAGACTGGAGGGAAACTAGCATAATTCGTAGCCCATAAGGCAGCAACAAAACTTGAAAATATCAAATTTTAAATTTGCAGATACAAAACTCCACAAAATTGTACAAATGGATTAAAACTCGCAAATATAAATCCCAGTAACGTCCTGAATACAATAATAACTTTCAAAATTTTTTCTAATGCTATTTTGAGTCATCACAGGTATCATATTCCTCCATAAAATCCTCTGGTTCGGTTCTTGGGTCTAGCCTAGAAGGTGTCGGTTGATTGGAACGAAACTTGCATTCATCATAGTCCATCAGAAAACAACAAAACCTCAAAAATATTACATTTTCCTTTGCAAATACAAAAAAGGGACTTTCAGAAAAAAAAAAACAAAAAAAGGTCCAAATGGAAAAAAACTCACATATATAAATGGGAATGGTGTACTGATAACAGAAATAGTTACCAATTTTTTCTACTGCTGCTTTGATGGGGTAGAGCGGGAATAATCCTCCAAAGAAGGTTTAAAGTTTGGCTCTTCGTTGTAGCCAAGAAAGATTTGAGCGGTTGGACGAAACCTCTAAGATCCATAGCACAAGAGACAGACCGCGTAAAGCAAAACTCACAATTGTTAATCACAGTAAGAGAATAAATGTTAAAATATTTCTTCTGCTGCTAAATTTGCTGGATTATTATGCCATCAGGCAGCAATAAAATCGCGAACAATTCAAATTTTCCATTTTCAAATGCAATGAGATTGAGGAACAAAACCACAAAAAAAAAAAAAACGTCCAAATGAAGCATAGCTCACAAATGTTAAGCAGTGTAACCTACTGAAGACAGGAATGATTTATAAACTTTTATTCCTTCTATATAGATTGAACTGAGAGGGCACATATATCCACAAAAAAAACCATGGCTCTGCACTTCGGTTTAGAATAGAAGGAGTTGAGCGATTGGAACTAAACTTGTAGGATTCATAGCCCATCAGACACGAAAAAAAATGCGGAAAATTTAAATTTTTCATGAACAAATACAAAGGGGAAAGGAGAACACAACACCAAAAGATTGTCCAGATGGATGAAAGCTCTCGCATATTAATAAAAGTGACGTATTGAAGACAGAAATATTTTTCAACATTTTTCTACTGCTATTCAGAGTGAGCAGAGGGAGCATATTCCTAGTTAAATCGTATGTTTCGGCTTTTCGGTATAGCCTAGAAAGATTTGGGCGATTGGCACAAAATTGTAGCATTCGTTGCCCATCAGAGAGCAAAAAACCGCGAAAAAATTAAATTGTCATTTTGCAAATACAACCGGGTCTGACGAAATCACCTAAAAAATTTGCAAATGGAGTAAAACTCCCAATTTTAATCACAGCAACGTACTGAAGACAAAAAAAAATCAAAAATTTTTCTACCGCTATTTCATGTCATCCATAAACTCCTTTGCTTCGGTTCTTCGGTCTAACCTAGAAGAAGCTGACAGATTGCCACGAAACTCTCATATTCATAGTACATTGGACAACAACAAAACCTAGCAAACATTAAATTTTCCTTTGCAAATACAAAGGGGGGACTGGGAGAAAAAAAAAAAACAAAAAGTGTCCAAATGGACCAAGGCTGACATATATTTATCAAAGTGACGTACTGCCAACATAAATATTTCTCAATTTTTTCCATTGCTGCTACGAAGGAGCAGAGCGGACATATTAATGAATAATTTTTTTGGCTTGGCTCTTGACACTAGCCTAGAAGGATTTGAGCAGTTGAACGAAACTAGCTAGACTCATAACCCATGAGATAGCAGTAAAACCGCTAAATAAGTAAATTTTCTGTTTTCAAAAACAGAGGGTGAACGGGTGGAAACACCCCAACAATTTTAGAAATAAAGCTAAACTCACGAATGTTAATCAGAGTGTCTTTCCGAACACGAAATGATTATCAAAATTTTTATTCTTCTGTTTGGAGTGACCAGAGGGCAACATTCTTCCATAAAATCTCACGATTCGGCGTTTTGGTCTAGTCTAGAAGGAGTTGATAGATTGGAACGAAACTTACGGGATTTATAGCCCATCAGACAGCAATGAAACCACGAAAAATTAAAATTTGCCATTTGCAAATACAAGGGGAACGCGGCAAATCCCCAAAAACTTGTGCAAACGTAATAATAATCACAAATGTCTTTTTACAGTAACACACTGAAGACAGAAATAATTTTCTGAATTTTGTACTGCTATTTGGAGGGAGCAGAGGGATATTGATCCCCATAAACTCTGTTGGTTCGGCCCTTGGCTCTAGCCTAGAATAAGTTGTGCTATTGCAATAAAACTTCAGGGATTCATAGCCCATCATACAGGAATAAAACCGTGAGAAAACTTAATTTTCTACTTGCAAATACAATGGGGGGACGGGAGAAAAACCCTAAAAAATTGTCCAAATGGAACGACATTTATAAATATTAATCAGAGTAATATATTGAAAAGTGGAATAAGTATTTTCTCTACTGCTATTATGACGCAACAGAGGGCCATATTAATCCATAAAAAACTATTGTTCGGTTCTCAAGTCTATGCTAAATGGATTTCAGCGATTGCAACTAATCTTGCATGAACTATAGCCCTTCAGACAGCAATAAAACCGCGAAATAATTAGTTTCCACTTTCAAATACAAAGGTGGACGGGGAACAAAATAAATCATCCAAATTAAACAAAGCTCAAAAATGTTAATGAGAGTAAGATACTGATAACGGAAATAAATTTTAAAATTTCTCACCTGCTATTTGGATTGAGTACAAGGGTTATATCTCTCCATAAAAAGCTAGAGTTCGGCTCGTGGAGCTAGTGTAGAAGCATTGTGCGATTGAAAAGAAACTTCCAGGATTCATAGCCAATAGACAGCAAGAAAAGCACGAAAAAAATAAATTGTCCTTTTGCAAATATAAAAGAGAGGCAGGTGGCAAACTCTCTTAAAATTTGTTCAAACGAGACTTGTTCAAAGTAATGAATTGAAGACACAAGTAATTTTCTAAGTATTTTTTGATGCTATTTCTAATGAGCAGAGGAGGCATATTCCTAGATAAAACTCAATGGTTGGGCGCTTGGGTCTAGCCTAGAAGGAGTTGAGCGATTTCAACAAAACTTGAGTTATTCATAGGCCATCAAACGCCAATAAAACCGCGAAAATATTATCCTCCCCATCGTTCATGAAAATATTAATTTCATTATTACCCCTCCGCTACAATTTGCACTGCCCCTGCTACCACTGATGGTACTGGTACTACTTTTTCCCACTTCCTTTTCTTCTGCTGGTATTGATACCACTTCTACTGGTACTGGCACCACTTATTCTGCTGGTGCTGGTACCACTTCTTATCCTTGTGGTGGTACCGATTGGTGGTATCTTGTGCTGGTATCCTTGTGGTGGTATCTTGTGCTTGTTGTGGTATCTTTTACCACTTTTACCACTGGCAAATACATATTTCGTTTATTTTTCTTGAGCTCCTTCGTGGCTAAGCGGTTAGCGTACGGGCCTTTGGCGTGGGAGACCAGGGTTCGATTCCCGGCGGAAGCTCATGTGGTTCGGATTCCACGTTAATCAGTACGTCCACGTCTCATATAGCCTCGCTGCTGAACAGGACGAAAACTCAAAAGTGTTTATTTTTCTTCTCTAATTTGCTCACGTCCTTTTTCGTGCCTCAAAAAAACTCAATGTGGTTAAACAATGAGGATGCGGAGGAAGATGATGCTAATGCTTCTGGTTGATGCTCCATATTTCTAAAACAAAAATAAAAAGTGTTATTAGTACTGAATATCCTCTACAATATCATAAAAATATAATATCATTTAGTTCAATACTAATACAATTACCACACTAACAATTCTCAACATAATCTTCCATAAACCCTTGTCATTTTTAAATAACTTTTTTAGCCTGAAATACCGCTGTTTAATTATTATTAATACTCCCTAAGAAACTTGGGCTAGTGTGCGGGACCTTGGTTTATTATGTGGAAATAATTGTGGTTCGGATTGTCGATAAATCAGCACAAACAATATACATGATAAATACAATATGTGTAACATTAGTGAGTTTATATTACATTGAACTTAATCCCAACTGAATTTTTGGTGATATGAGTAATACCTATGCCTAATTCCCAGCGATAGATCAAGTGCAATGAATTATGTACCCACGAATAATATTTTATAACAATCTACAAGATACAGTCTCGCTGCTAAATGACACTTTAAACTCAAAATGGTTAAGCTAATATAAAACTTGTGTTTCCGATGCAATCACATTTCATATATCATCGCTGTTTAACATTACGTTAAACTGAAAATCTGTTCAAGTCAATCTTAGCTAAAGATAGTATTCCTGGTGGGACCATATTTCATATAACGTCGCGACAGTGGTCCGAA
Source organism: Thermobia domestica (assembly GCF_964235325.1). Classification (NCBI taxonomy): domain Eukaryota; kingdom Metazoa; phylum Arthropoda; class Insecta; order Zygentoma; family Lepismatidae; genus Thermobia; species Thermobia domestica. Next base: position 112,464,464 of record NC_137457.1, on the reverse strand, counting down.
TGGCGAAAAAGGTGGACAAAAAAGGAAGGAGTTCTTGAAATGTTCTGAAATTGTGTATATAATGGTTTGTAAGGTTGACGATTACAAATTTGATATGAAAAATGAAAAATTCCAAATGGTGGACCAAAAGGTGACAAATTCATAGTATGGATCACAAATTGGGCACAAACGGTTTTACACTGTCACACATTATGAAGTTTGATAAAATTGTAAACTTCAAAATGGCGAATGCAATATGGTGGAAAATGTAAGAAAATGCATGTTACGGAGCTGAAATTGGTATGAGGCAAATACGAATTTCATATTAGGAGTAAAATTAAATATAGAGTATGTAATATAGCGGAGCAAAAGGAGAAGTAGTTGATTATGCTAATAAGCACTCACCTGGTTACAAGCCTAACTCGTCTTCATACGAAATATTTGCAGATTTGTCATCTTGTGTGGTTATTTTCAGTAGCGCAATCACATCCTGAAGCAGTTTATGCCTTTTCTTCTTTGGGAGTCCTACCAAGGTGGAAATTACTGGATCCGAACTCAACAACAGCCTTTGAAAGAGATCCAAATTACTGGCTACCCTTGATGTTTTTCGAGTGTTGTGTTCTTTGTATTTCCGCACATCCTTGTGTCTAGATTCAAGGGCCTCCTCTGAAAGCTCCCCAATCGGTAAAAGAGTTACCTGCACAATTACTGACCCGTGAATAAGAACTTTGTGCACGGTGGGTGGCATGTAGTACCAAGGATATAATCACACAAATAACAACAGTTTCGTGTCGAATTTTGCAACATCTATGTCATGTCCACAGGAAATTGTCAAGATATTTTCGAAACGCGTGGTTAACTGCTGATCCACTCCTGTTATCTCCGAAGCTATTTCAGGAGCTGCAAAGAACATGTGGGTGGTATTACCGTCATTGGTAGTTCCATATCCAGGTTTGGGAATATCCACACTGAGGCCTAGTATGCATCTGAACCTCTCTTGGATAATTTGTTTCCTGCCTTCGAACATTTGACAAGTTCCATCTTTCGTACTCGCTTTCCACTTTTGAAAATCTAATCTATAGGACATATGAAGGATGCACTCAAAAAATCGAATATGTGCATGGAGGATGAAAAGTCCGAACTCCAAATGGGATAGATCTTGTGGCACATGTGTCATTCTCTTAAGATCATTCATTTGTGAAATTTTCGCGCCACAGATGTAACATTTCAGGCTTAATGTGTTGGTGATGGCATTGCATATTTTGCCATCAATCATTGATAATATAAGGGAGTAGTGTACAGTGAGGGTATTGTTTCTAAATGGCTGTAAGTTTTCTATCTATTTGTTCATATAGTCTCTTTCTTCCTGGGCAACAGTAGTGGTTTCGTGAGTCCAACGGAGATGAATAGGTCTGCAGAAACGTCTTGATGATGGTCTTTCATTTCTCCACACGCACTCTCCTGTTTCATTATCAACCAATCGCAAGGGAACGATCGCTGTCATAAATAAACTTGCGTCACTCATGCCACTTTCAGTCCATGTCTGTTTGTATTGTGAGTGACCAGAACTCCCGTCAAAACCCCACTTGCAATGCAATATATACGTTTTGTCTCTTAATGATGGCCTATTGTTCGACAAAAGTTTCAAAATTCTGTTTGCAACACTTATATTGTTCGGATATGTTGCTTCTTTTGCTTGCAGAATAGCGTAGTAGCTGGGATATAGCGAGTGACCATGTTTAATTGCCTGATATTGGTGTTTATTTAAATTCGCAGAGACAATCATCGATAACGCTTCCTCGTCTGATAGCTTCGTTGCTTCATGTCGTTCCTTTATCCAAGTGTCACGTATTCTTTTGCCCCTGGTCGGTGTTGTTGTGGTTACTTCTTGCAATAATTTTGCGGCTTGTTCATCCCCGTCAGATCGCAACTTCATCACCGTAGCATATGCAAGTTCAGGCTTACTTGTATTACTTCTTAACGCTTGCGTTTTTCGTCTTTTAGTTCTGTCACACACTTCGTGAAATTCTTTGGAAGGACGTCCAGTTGTCGCCGACGACGGAGTGGAAGGAACATCTGTGATTGTAAGATGTACTTGTTGCTTCAACCGGCCCGAATATTTACATACAAAATAACTTTCGTTACTCCGACACTTATTCCAGCGCCAATAATACGGAATAAAGAAATGCAACCTCATTGCATGATACAGAGATTTTGTGGCTTCGCTATCTATATCTAATCCACACTTGTTTTTAACATATTGCACAACACATTCTTCTTGCTGCACACGGGTCTTCCTTCTGTTTTCTTGTATTTTATTATGCTACTCCAGACGCGATATATGCATATCCATTGTTTACTTCCCCACACGACACAATGCTGAAACACACACTGGAAACACTCGATAGCTTTTTCATAACTACCGTACACACGGCTCTGTCGTTTTCAACTAACTCCGCGTGCTTGCACTGGCAAACAAACCCTATAACTTACGTGCTTATCTTCTGCTCGTCTCGCCACCTCAAGCGGACACCTTCAATATCATAATTCCAAGGTCATATTTCCTGGAGTAGACGGAAGTAGACAATGAAACTTATACATCTTATTGACAACTATCGATTGTTATCCATGTTTAAATTTCGTGGTATACATATGTATCCATTTTTTTAAAACTCTACAAGAAGACTGTAGTACTCCAATACATAAGAGTACTAGTATATGTATTTATTATAATTACTACGATGCAATACACATTGCTCCTTCTAACTGTGTCATGTACATAATACTATACCAAGTGCATAATAATTACAATAAGACCCCTCATTCTCATGGCTGCTCGGAAAGCAATTTCCCAAATTCAAGTCACAAATTTGCTAATTTCTTGCAACGAAGCTTTTGCCAATTTGGGACGTCTATAATTACCAGTACTAAGAGAGAATTCAGTCAATATCATGTTATTCTCATGAACTGACTCTGGATGATGACTGTTACACCTCTTTTGCGTCTGTAACTTCAATTTCATAAAATGACTTTTGTCCACCTTTTCCGCTATTCGGACCACTCTGCGTCGGTGATAAACATTACGTTAAACTTAAAACCAGTTTTACTTACTCCTAAGGAAAAATGTTTTGCAGTTATAAAACTCGTACCAATCCTATTGGAAACTCATATAATTCGGATTGTTCCCCAGCAAACAAAATATTGATAATATAAGAAACCCAAAGGACCATCGGAAATTCATATATTTATAACACATTTTAATACAAAGTTTGCTAATAACAAGTAGTGTAGTGCTACAGCATTCACTTCACATGATTAGGGTTCTTAATTCCTTCCCAGCTCGCCCCAATTATTTTAATATTTTTTCATAAGAAATTATGTCTCTAATATGTATAAATTCTGGTGTGCAAACACCAGTTTTCTTTTTCTTTTTCATATAGTTCTTTTCAATACCTTCCATGACAGCAAAGCTATAAAAGACGTTACAGTATCGTTCAGCCTAAATGGGAGGACGTCATACTCAAAAAAATGTTTTGGTTGAAATTTCGTAATATAGTTACCAACAAGAATATATTTTGCACTTTTTCCTAAACCTTAAAATAAACATTTTAATTTGCTCACACTGAGTGTTCGAGTACGCTTTGGCCTACAAACCAATATATATGCTGACCAGGATATCGAAGCGTAATGCCATTTAATCAGTATTTTATATGGTCCTTTTCTAGAAAAGGAAATGGTAAAATTCCCAAAATTCGCAAATACAAATCCGACGTCTCAGCAAAGCCATTCACCGCGTCTTCTATGGTAAATGTTCTAAGTTCAAATCTCGGTAAAACCATATATTCATCGTTTTTTCTATGGTAAAAGTTCAAACTTAAAATGCAGGCAAAACCATCTATTCCGCGCGTTTTGCATGGTAAAGGTTCTATGTTTGAACCAAGGCTAATCATCTATTTAGCGCATCTTTTGCGTTAAATCTGTGCGGAAACATCTATACCGTAAGACGATCCCTGGCGGTGACAAGGTGCGTTGAAACTCCTGCAATAACGCATATAGTTTCCCCTGGACCATAGCCAACTCAAGCGCTTAATGTACAAGTCTTTAACTTAAAGACCCAATTTCACAACCCAGATTAGGCCCGGTACAATACCAAAAGCAAACGTGTGGTACCCCGGTTAAACAAACTTGCGTGTAATATGAAAAGGTTAAAATCAATTAGAAAAAAAATATGTAGATCGGTTCCCTCCCTGCACAGAATGGTCTCATGCAGTTCGGATTGGTTTTAAAAACCGTTACAAACAAACTGATGTGAAAATATACAAAAATATATAGTTTTCTTTTCTATGTAATTAGCTATTAACAACTAAAAATGTAACAGTGAAAATTATAGGTCCACGTCTCATATACCCGTGGTGTTGAACAATAATTCAACTCTTGGTTTCGGAATCTATCCTTCAAATTATAAAACATGCATTTGAAAAACACAAGAAATTCTTTATTTTCATGAGGTTTACCGTGGCTTCATCATTTTTCCCACAATCACATCTCAACATTTTTCGAAGATAGTAGCTTATTATTAAAACTTTTCATTATGTAAATGTACATCAGTTCGCTTTCCATCATGCACTTTCATATTATCCTTGTCCCTTGGCTTTCCCGGGGTTCTCCCCTTTCCTTCGACCTTGCCATCCCACCATTTTTCAAATGATGTAAAGTAGATCTTACCAGTTTTTTCATAAATCTTAACTCAACAACATTACAAGTTAGGTTGTACTAAATAATTATATTATATCAGAGTTTTTTTTACTGATTTCTTACTTTTCCTCCCACTTTCCTAAGTCTCTTATTTCATTCATTTCCCAAATATTGTAAAATATCTATTAACGCTTTTTCATAGAAAAGAAGACTGTAATTTAATTCTCAACAACTTAGCTTTATAAAATACAATTTGTTTTTTCCTACGTTTTTTCTCGCAGTTTTCCCATTTCCCCACTTCCCAATCTACTTTTTTCCAAAGGTAGTAGCCAATTACTGCGAACATATGTGTTAAGTTACTTCTTAACAAGCAATATTTATAGTATACAATAACTTTTTCCATGGTTTCTCTCGGGGATTTTCAAATTTCCTCCCGCCTTTCATCCCACCATTTCTTTTTTCAACAGTCTAATCTCTATTTTAATCCCTTTTCATACAAAAGAAGCAAATAAAATAACAACTTACAAAAAGAGACAACTTACATGAATCTTCTAAAACGAAGAAAAAATTATCTTCAAAAAACAAATGACAAAAAATCGGTAATGTATTATAACACTACTTACTATCAGAATATAAGGGGAAAAAGAAAGGAATTAGGATTTTTATAATACTTATTTGACATATTAGGAGATCATTCGTCTGGCATTACTTAAAGTTTTGTCTGCAAAAAATTTATAAACGACATCAGACTTTCCAGTGCAAATAAGAGATTGCATTTTACATGTTGTCTGGAAAAAAACTTTCAAAATGCAATCTACGTAGCTTCATACATATTGCAGATATGTATTTCAAATATTGAAATGGAGATATAATGAATTTTCTGTTCGTGTAATTTCAACAAATATTTTTCAAGTAATCACAACCAATTATCTGTCTCTATACCAAGATGAAAGTTAATCACGTAGGTCAGTCACCCAGACACTCGAATCCAGCTATCACCTCAGTCTCACATTATCCAGTTAAATCAGACAAATTGTTCAGAACTACAAAGAGGGGAAGGGGAGAAAAAGTCTGCATGTACGCACCATACAGTATGAAAAAGTTGGAACACTGGAAGTTAGCTACATACTATCGCCAGCAAGATTATGTCCTCACACGTACAACACAGGTTCGTTTCCTCCTCGTACTAACTTCACCCAGTAGCACTCGACATGGTACTAAGTCATTCGCATTCACACTCGCTTCTTTTCCTCTTCAGCCAGGTCATTCACATGAACTATGCACAACAAACTACCGTAAATGACAGCAAGGCGAGAATTCTTAACGTAGTTTCTTGTAAAGGATAAAGGAATCCAGCTTGGACATTGCCAGTATGACGTCACACGTACATAAATTTGTACTCTCTAACAAGAACAAGTTTACTGCTAGCTTCTAGTTACTCTCCTGACTTCGGATGTTTGAAGATCATGTTCTGTATATGAACTAGCATCAAGCATATGAAAAAAAATGAATGGATAGAGATTTTAAAACTCACAAGTTCGCGACGGTTTTGAGATTATTACCAACTGATAATAACAGTGATAGTTACATACCTACTACGATTAAAAATAATTATCTTTATCATTTATAGGGACGAATTGTTAAAAGTGTTACTAACTGGTAAAGTGACTGGTGCAAGTGTTACATGGATTTACCCTATTGGAAGACACGGAAGAAACGGAAAATAACTCCTGCTGCATTTGTGATTAATTTGGATACATCTGATTAAAGTTTGATCACATTTGGTTGCAGTGTACATCCATGAGAAAAAAAAACATGATTATTACTTTGATAGTCTTGCTATGTACATTCTAAAGGAAATAAAACCTTTTTATTAAGAAATACTAAAATATACTTTATGAATAATATTCAGTATTAACGCGATAATTCAGTGTTTGGGACTATTTCATTCTACTCTTTTGCATCATATGACTTGCACTCATTCATTTCAAAAGTGTTTTAAAAGGTTTGAAAAATAATGATGATATATGTAAACATGGAAACATATAAACATTTTTTTTTCAAAAAGGAAACAAATATACTTTTTTAATATTTTTAAATTTTTTATTATATATTTTTTATTTCCCATAATATATATTAGATGTATATTTTTATCCTATATACATTTTTTATTTTTTCGATAAAAAAACTTTCCTCTTACTTTCTTCTTACTAACGATTTGTTAACAATATTTGTGTGAGAAGTACAATATTCATTAAATGTGTTTCCACATAATTCACTTAATGAAGGTCAATGTTTTGTTTATAAATCAATGACATTATCTAATGTAAACATGCTTCTATTAAAAATAGATTTCTCTAAACCTTTCCAATAAAAGGTTCAATTCTTTGCACCTAATGTGTATACAAGTTTTAGTATGCATGATACAGGATATCCAATTTTGCTATTCCGATTCAAACCGTGCAAATTTAATGTTAACCAATTAATTTTTTTTTGAGAACATAACTATAATAAATTATAATCTATTAGTGATTTTACCAAGCAATTGAAATTTACTGTATCACCACATGCAGTTAAACAAAACTCACGAAAGGTAAATTTGTTATCAGACATTTTAAAAGTTTTAATATCGATAATATACTGATTTACGCATGGAGAAATTTCATTTGTGTGATGAATAAAAAACGGAAATATCTATCGAATGAATTCTCTATATTTAAAGGATCACAAGTCTTACGCATAAACCATATAAAGGAGACTTCATTATGTTCTTGCTCAAACACCTCAAAAAGTTTACTAAGATATTTATCAAGAGATAAGTACTTCGCTGAAAATGACCCAGTATTAGGAAGATGGTGCAATGATGAAGATGACTTAACTTGCATTCCATGCATTGAATTGGTTAAGTAACTGTGCTTTTATAGTTTTAATACACAATTCACATTAATGTTTTCACCACTACATAACACACATAAAACACCAAAACTATTCGAATACCTTTTTTTCAATCAGGAATGTCCATTTATCGTCTTGTTTTTTTGTTATGAAAATATCCAGTAATTCCGGAGGATAGTCTGTATCACTTAATAATTCCGCATACGTTTCATAGAATTTTTCTCTTGTTACTATACCAATCATATGCATGTTTGTAGGTGAAACTCATCTTCTTGAACACTAGGACATGCTATAATACTCCAGGCACGACTTTCCAATTGGGTGCACATTCATACAGTCATAAGTCAAATCATGATAGGATCCTTCTCTAGTATTCTAGCATATTAATCTATCGTTGAAATCCGATTTTTCAACAGCCTTCCTTATACATTCACGGTCCACCTTTTGGCTATTACAACAACAAGCTATACCAAAAATCGCGATGTTCTTGACAATACAACTGGTGATGGCGGTAGGGTTGGTGAAACTGTTAGCACTCGTGATTCTATTGCATCAAAATCATATTCTTCATCTGACGATGATTCGTATTTTTCTGTTTCAGCATGAGATATTACTTCCGAGTTAACTTTGCAGCGTTCCTGTTTCTCAAAGTAATGCATGATATTCCTATATTTATTCTCCGCTGTAACCCCTATTTAAAATATTTTCATACCAGCAAAGTAATCACGTGTTCACTATTCGCGGCGCCAAACTTCTTTTCTATTCCCAATTACTATAGGAACATGTTTCAACATATTCACATATCACAACCTTAATCATCTTTGTATCCTGAAGCGACAATGTATTTTGTTCACCTACCGCTCCACAAACTTGTCTTAATTACTCTGTCGGTATTTTGTGATGTCTAACAGGGGCAGTTTCCGTCTTCCTTTTTTTATTTGTCTTCATGTTTTAACACGTACCTGTAAGGTTGTTACCCGACAACGCCATCTTTCACTCTCGCTCAACCGGTTTCCAAAAAGCGCGCGAAAATTTCAGTTCGTTTCCTGAATTCACCAGCGAAAGACGTATGAGAACCATGCGTGTATACGTACTCCGTAACGCGAGTAATATTTTACATATTACGAATGAATAAAACCAAGTCCCGCATTAATAAAGTTTATTCCTTCCATCTCTTAGAACTTCGAAACAAAGTTCCTCTTGAGTATGGATAACATACGATCTGGGAAAAATAATTTGCCCACAGTATAGCTGTTCTACAGATGTCAATCTGATTTTCCCAAGAGTATGCTATGCTATGAATATTTTAACAAACGTTCTAGAAACTACTCCATCCCTCCTGACGGTCAAATTCTTTAGGAACCAGTCAGACCAGCTAGTGGTCTGGCAATAAATCTTTCCCCTCTTAATGACCTGTTCCTCCACACCAAAAATATACAGAATAACACTTGAGTTAGACCCACTCCTGTGCTAGTTTTGTATATAAGATGCTTCCATTCTACTTGGTTCAGCTCATTAGTCTACCATAAAAGAAGTTGAGCAATTGTAAGAAACATGCAGCATTCATAGGCCATCAGACAAGAATAAAACGGAGCAACTATTAAAATTTTCACTTGCAAATACAAAGATGTGCGGGGAGCAAAACCCCCAATTTGCCTAAATGTAAAAATTTCACAAATAATAATCAAAGTGAGGTACTAAAACAGAAATAATTTTATAAATTTTTCTACTGCAATTTGGATTGAGTACTTCATAAAATACTATGGTTCCGTTCTTGGTCTTGACCGAGGAGGAGTTGAGCAATTGCATCGAAACTTGAGGGAATCATAGCTGATTATACAGCAATAGGTCGGCGGAAAAAAATTAAATTTTCCATTAAATTTTCCGGATTGGAACGAAACTTGCAACATTCAGAGCCCATTAGACAACAATAAAACGCAGGAACAAATTAAAGTTTTCATTTGCAAATACAAAGTGGGATGGTGCAATGCCCCACAAAATTGTTAAACTGGAATAAAATTCAAAAATATTAGTAAAATGAGGTACTAAAGACAGAAATAATAACTTAAATTTTTGTTCTGCTATTTGGTGGGAACAGACGAGGCGTATTCCTTCATAAACTCCTATGGTCCGGCTCTTGGTTAATGCTACAAGGAGTTGAGCGATGCAACTAAACTTGAGGGATTCATAGACCATCAAACAGCAATAAAACGGAGAAATTATTATTTTTTTTTCATTTGAGAACACAAAGGGGAACGGGCGGCGAGAGCTCACAAAATCTTGCAAATGCACTAAAACTAACAAATTTTAATCAGAGTAACGTACTGAAAACAGGAATATTTATTTTAATTCTTTTAGTGCGGTTTATGGTAACCAGAGTAGTCATATTAATGCATAAAGACTTATGGTTCGGCTCTTGGGTCTATCCTAGAAGGATTGCGACTAAACTTGCAGGATTCATTGACTTTCAGACAGGAATAAAACCGCGAAAAATTTAATTTTCAATTTTTAAATACAAAGGAGAGACGAGGACAAAACCCCAAAAATTTGGCCAAATAAAACAAAACTGACAATTGTTAATCAGAGTGACTTACTGGAGACTGACATATTTTTTATGCTTTTCCCTCTGCTATTTGCAGGGAGCAGAAGTGGCATATTTCTCCATAAAATTCGATATATCGGTTCCTGGGTCTACAGTAGGAGGATTTGAATTATTAGAACGAAATTTGGAGTATTTGAAGCCCATCAGACAACCACAAAACCGCGGAAAAATTAAATATCCCATTTGCAAAGCGGGCTGGGGGAAAAGCCCCAAAAAGTGTAACATGGATCAAACTCACAAATATTAATCACATTCACATACTGAATACAGAAATATCTTTCAATTTTTTTTCTACTGCTACTTGGAGGTAGCAGAGCGGGCATATTCCTCAATAGAATTTTATGGTTTGGCACTTGTGTCTAGCCTAGAAGGATTTAAGCGATTGGAACTAAACTTGCAGGAGTCATACCCCATTAGGCAGCAATAAAACCGCGAAAAAAATAAGTTTCCCATTTTCAAATAGAAAGGTGAGACGGGGGGCAAAACGCCAAAGCATTGTCCAATGTAGCAAAACTCACAGATATTAATCATAGTGGTGGACTAAAAACAGGAGTAACTTTTTTAAAGTTTTCAACTACTATTTGGACGGAACAGAGGGCATGTTCCACTTTAAAAACAATTGGTTCGGCCCGTACGTCTAGACTAGAAGGACTTAAGAGATTCCAACGAAACTTAAAGGGTTCATATCCCGTCAAATTACAATAAAACTACAAAATAATTAAATTGACAATTTTCAAGTGCAATGGGGAGACGGATCGGACTTATCAGAGGGGCTTATAACGGGGAACGGAGAGTAAAATACATCAAAATTGTCCATATAAAACAAAGTTCACATATATTAATCACATATACGTACTGATGACAGAAATAATTTCCAAATTCTTCTACTTGGAGGAAGAAGAGCGGGCATATTCCACCATAGAAATTGATGGGTCGGGTCTTGGTTCTATCCGAAAATATGTTGAGGGATTGCAAAGAAAACTACACGATCCATAGGCCATCGGGCAGCAATGAAACCACGAAAAAATTAAGTTTTCCATTTGCAAATGCAAACGCAGGACGGGGTGCAAAACCCCCCTAAAATTGTCCAAATGGAAAAAGCTCATAAATACTAACCAGAGTGATGAATTGAAAAGAGGAATAGTTTCTTAAAATGTTTCTACTGAAATTAGCAAGACTCAGAAGGGACATGTTGATCCATAAAATCCTACGGTTCAGCTCTTCAGTACAGTCTAGAAGGAGTTGAGCGATTGCAACGAAACCGTTGGGCTTCATAGCCCCTCAAACAGTAATCAAACGCGAAATAATTAAATTTTCCATTTCCAAACAGAAATGAGGACGGGCGAAAAAAACTCAGAAAATTGTGCATATGACGTAAAACACACAAATATTAGTCACAGTAACGTATTGAAAAAAGGAATAATTTCTTAATTTTTAATACTTCTTTTGGAAGGACCAGAGAAAACATATTATTCCATAAAATCTTATTGTTCGGCTCTCGGTTCTAACCTAGAATAATTTCAGCGTTTGCAACTAATTTTGCAGAATTCATTTCCCCTCAGGCAGTAAAAAAAACTGAGAAAAAATTAAATATTCAATTTTAAAATACAATGTGGGGTCGGTAGGCAAAACTCCCAAAAAATTGTCCAAATGAAAAAATCACAAACGTTCATCAGAGTAACACATTCAAGATGAAAATAATTTTTAACATTTATCTGCTGCTATTTCGACGGAGAAGATTGGGCATATTTGTACATAAAAAAATATGGTTCAGCTCTTGAGTCTTGCCTACAAGAAGTTGAACGGTTGGAACGAAACCTGCATGACTAGTAACCCACCAGAAAAATACAAAACCGCAGAAAAAATAAGTTTTCCATGTGCAAATAGAATGGATGGACGGAGGGAAAACTCCTCAAAATTTTTCACATGGAACAAAACTCGCAAATATAAATCAAAGTGAGGCACTACAGACAGAAATAATTTTCTAGATTTTTCTACTGGAAATTGGAGTGAGCAGAGGAGGCATATTGCTCTCTAAAATCTATGTTCCTCCTCTAAGAGAAAAATTTGAGAAATTGGAACGAAACTTGGAGGATTAATGGAACACCAGACAGCAATAAAACAGCGAATAAGGAAGTTTTTCATTTGCAAACAAAGCGGGATGAGCTCCAAAACCTAAGAAAATTTTACAAACGTAGTGAAACTCACAAATACTTATCGCAGTACTTACTGCAGACGGAAATATTTTTTTTATCTCTACTGCTATTTGTAGAGAGCACAGGGGGTATATTCTTGTATAAAATCTTATTGTTTGCCTCCTCCGACTAGCGTAGAGGGAGTTAGGCGATTAGAACGACACTTGCTGGATTTATAACCTCTGAAAGCGTAACATAACAGCGAAATAACAACATTCTTTATTGTTAAATAGAAAGTAGAGACGGGTTGCGAAACCCTAAAAAATTTCCAAATGGAAAAAAGCACATAAATGTTAATCACAGTAATGCACTGAAAAAGGAATAATTTCTTAAAATATTTTTACTGCTATTTGGAAGAACAAGACGGGGCATATTAATCCATGTAATCCTATGGTCGGTTCTCTTGTCTATCCTAGAAGGATTTCAGAAACTGAAACTGTAGAGTCTTTATAATTCATAGATCACCAGACAGCAATAAGAAAGCGAAACAACTGAATATTCCTTTTTCAAATAAAAACGGGAACCTTGGCAAAATCCCCAAAAACCGTGCAAATGAAACAAAGCCCTCAAATGTTAATGAGAATAATTTAATGAAGAAGGAAATAATTTCTTTAAAAAATTCTCCTCCTATTTCGAGGGAGCAGAAATACATATTTCTACATAAAACGTATGGTTCGGATCTCCGGTCTAGCCTACAAGGAACTTACCGATTGGAAGGAAACTTGCAGGATGGATGGCACATTAGACAACAATAAAACAAGCAATAAATGTTCTGTTTCCATGTACAGAGGAGGGACGGCGGTGAAAACCCCTAGAATATGTAAAATGAGGCTAAACTCAAACGTTAATGAGAGTTATGTACTGCAGGCAGAAATAAATCTCGAAATGTTTCTACTGATATTTGAAAGGACCAAAAGGTGGATATTAATCCATGTGATCATATTGTTCTGCTTTCCGGTCTAGCTTAAAAGGAGTTGCGCAACTGGAAAGAACTTTAGTGGATTCATAACCTATCAGAGAGCAATAAAATCGCGAATATACAACATTCTCTATTGGCAAGTGGAAAGTAAGGACGGGTTCAATACCCTAAAGAACTGTCGAAATGGAACAAAACACATAAATATTATTCAGATATAAATATTAAAGCACTGGAAGCGGGAATAAATTTTGAAAACTTTTCTACTGCTTTTTGGAAGAAGCACAGTGGGCATATTAATACATGTCGTACTATGGTTCGCCACTTTTATCTATTCTAGAAGGATTACACAGATTGAAACTATACTTAGAGGAATAATAGCCCAAGTGAAATCAATAAAAATGCTACTAAAAATCTAAATTTTCTATTTTCAAATTTAAAAAGGGAACGGACGCAAAACCCCAAAAATCGTCCAAAAGAAAAACTCACAAATGTTAATAATACTAATCTAATATGTAACGATTCTCTTTGACCGTTACACTTTTCCTAAAGAGATTATTTAATACAGTTATTAGAGGGCGTTTATATAGATAGTTTTTCTTTTCTCTCCAATTCTTGATCTCTGTGACAGATTCAAAATGGTTGACAATTGGGCTAGTTTGCTTAGAAGTATTGTATTGTCTGTCTTTGTTAGTCTATGGTTTACGTCAAGTCATTGTTTTGATCTTTGTTTTCTCGAGAGATGGCGCTAGTGTTCTTTATTCGTTTGTATTTTTTTAAATCTACGTTGAATATTTCCTTTTATAAATATACTCATTTATCTTTAATCAACATTCATAATACCATTATTTTCCACATTAAATTTCATAATAATACATTGTGTTTAGTAAAACTGTTCACTGCGCAATCGGACGAGCCAATCAGCGAACAGGAAAGATTTTGAGAACGCGCTTTACTTCCACAGAAAAAAAAAACGGTGTCTGAGTAGGTTAACTATAAGTGACCGACCGATGCAAGCGATCGGAAAAATGGAAAAGAGCGATAATTCCTAAAGAATAATTTCGAAGCTTGGAATCGTGTCCGTAAGAATTGGCGTATTAAGATAAAGCGACGCAATCAGTAATGTGATTTCCTGTCGAGTAAGTTTAGTCCCTTTTTCCTCTTCCCTTTCGAGTTTTGGACTGAAGGCATCACTTTCTACAAGAACTGTCTACAACTGTTCACCATCTATGTTCTGCCACTACAATTGATTACATGGTATGATCCAGCGTTGTTTCTGCGGTGATGAACCAATTTTAATCTGGCTGGGACTAGTGAGTAACACTGAACATGTTGTTCTGTGACTAACGTTCATGTAATCTCTTTTCAGTTGTTGAAGTTTCTTATGTGACCTTCATTTATTATTACTAGATTAATATCAGAACATTTTGATATCAGTGGTTTTATAAACTAACTGATTAAAGTGATTTAGCTTTGTTCTTCATGAATAAGATTTAACCGTTAAATGATGAAACTCTAAGTACAGTTTAACAACTATTGTTTACGTTGTTTATGTGTTTATTGCATTGATTTCTTACGATGCTCATTTCATTGTGAAGTACTATGTATCCTACGGGTAAGATGACGTTCTAAGGAAAAGTGAGCTCTCCATCCAGTAAGTCGACCCACACGCGGACGGGGTAGTCTGGTGTCAATGTTGTCTCTTCTCACGTTAGAATCACTAAGTAAGCAAACAATTGAATACAACGTCTATCCTGTAGTTAATCCTAGCATGATTAATGAAACAAAGAAGTTAAGTTTGATGACAGTTAGCTTAGGTTCGACCCCGAAGCGGGTACTTCGTAATGCTTACCTTACAACCAGTTAATCTAGCGTAAGCAGTTATTGCAACTCAAGCTTGTTGTGTAATTATGAGCTATCTCGATCAATCTTCGATACATTCCTATTTAGATACTATTATAAGGTACCGAACCATTACATTACGTTTTAAAGTTTAGTTGAGCGCGTGAGCACTTGCCAATATTCTTTTTTTCTCACCGAGGTGTGGTGGTGTTAGAGGTAATGTTGAGGTGTCACTGGTTAAAATAGTACCTCCTGTAATTATTCCTACTTCTAATGCGTTATGTTTCCGCCGTTGTTTTTAAGGTTAAGCCGAATCGGAAACTGGCACCCTCTTTAGTAACAGTTGGTGGCGGGTAGTAAAAAATGAGTGAGAATGTTATGTAGTCTATGACGGGGAGTTCTCAACTCAGCTGCGCGACAAGGTTCTCAGTAAATGAGATATTTCCTCTTAGTTGTAATGAACCTCTCTGCACTTTGTCTTCTTATGCGTCAGTTTTCTGACAGAAGTTAATTATTGAGTAATGTCTACCTTAATTGATGTAAACAGTTATAGTCAATGTATCGTCAGTGACAACAAATATCATGGAGTAACTATTAGTTATTGACTGCACTTTATGTTAAGATCGCTTTACGATCTTTATGTAATGTTTAAACATATAGGTTATGTTTGACATGCAATTATTCGAGGTCGTAGGTATCCATATGCATATGAAATTTAATAAATGCTAACACTACATAAGCTAATTTGGAGACTGTTTGCTGTTCACCAAAGTAAAGTTGAAATAATTGTTTACTATATATGTGTGTATGCATTTTCCTATAGACAATTTTTACTATTCAAATTAATCATTTTTCTTTTCTCTTCGCTGGCAAACATGATGACACCATAATTGTGAAAGAGTCTGGAGTTAAGTTGTGTTTTCTGCGTACTGGTCCTTAGTAATAAATTAGAAAGGAGAATAATTAACGGCGACCCGAAGATATAATTTATTTTGAAAATCATTAGCACATTCCGAGTTTGGCTCTCCAGCCACTGGATTTAAAGATAGCGTAAAAAACCTTGCGTTACAAATGAAGACGTAATACTATTAAACTTTTCCTCCTGCTATTTGGAGGAGGCAGAAGGTGTATAATTCTTCAAGAAAAAACAATGGTTCAGCTCTTGGGTCTAACCTAGACAGAGTTCAGCAATTGTACTGAAAATTGCAGGATTCATATAAAATTAGACAGCATAAATACCACGATAAATGTAAATTTTCCTTTCCCAAATACAAAGGAAGGACTGCTTCCAAAATAATTGAAATTTGTCAAAATGAGACTAATGTAATAAACGTGAATCAGATTAATGTAGTGAAGATAGTGTTGTAAAAAACCAGTTTTTTTTCTGTGAAGTTTTTTTTTTCAATAAAAAACATCGTTCTTTTCCATGTTTTTTTCAAATGTCTGTTTTTTTCTGGTAACTATTATTTATTGATTTATGTTGCAGATTATTTCGATAATCAACAGAACTTGAGTCGAAGCCCTCGTAACTTACAAATCGTTTGTTTCTTTGTACCTATACGAGCAAAATTATGTGATTATTCCTTTCGGACCCAGGTCATTTTTGGCGTTTTCCTACATTTTCAGTTAGTGACTTATTGCTAAAAAACCACCATTCGATTGATATAGTTAAGGCCTTGTGGCTTAGAAAATGGTTGTGGCTATTTTTTGGTGTAAGTTGCATTGCAGTGTTCTCAACGGGTGGGAAATTATTGAGGGAAATGTAAGGGTGAAAATTTACAAAAAATTTCCTAACCGAATTTCAAAATTTTTTGTATCTAGCACCACTGCTGCTATATGGGTTCAAGTCACCTAAAAATTTCTTTGGTATGTTGACAAGGTACAATGAAATCCTGAACTCGCTGGCTTCCATTCAAAGAGGGAAAGAAAAATATTCTCTGTCATCATACACACGAAATTTTGACACTTTTTACGCCTCAGAAGCAAAAATCAACAGATATGTCGGAACTACAGCTTCTCTAATTATCCCATTGAAACTATTTATGGTGCGTTCTGTAGGGCAAAGAGGAAGCTTTCAGATAGTGGTACGTTTGTTTCAATGTAGCTGGCAAGAGGGTAATATTAGAGCGGAAAAGAGAAATTTTCCGAATTTTTCACCTAAAATCGGAATTAATTATTTTGGCTGGAAACGCTGCCATCAGACAGACGAAAACTATCTGAAAATAAGCCTTAGTACTCCAAGAATATATCCTACAAGTATTATGGTAATATCTAACAAAATAAGCATAATTAAAAAAAAATATATCATTCTACCTCAGACATTTACCATTTTCTTACCATTTCCAGAACATAGTTTATTATAAACCTCAATTGTACTTCCCCTAAATATTCTAGTGAAACTTTTTATGGTGCGCTGTGTAGGCCAAGTACGAGGCTTTTTAGACACTGGTACGTTTGTTTGAATGTACCCAACAAGAGGGAAATAATAGAAAAAAGGGATTTTTTCCCAAATTTGACCCTAAAATCTGGAATTAAAATTTTCTGTAGCTGGCAGTACTGCTATCAGATACACACAAACTATCTTAAAATGAACTTTGGTGTCCCTCTAATATATCCAACAAGTATTGTGACGATTTCTAATAATAAACATGCCAATAAAAATATCTCATTCTACCTTAAAAAAATCACAAGTTATCTTTCCAATTAGAGAACAAAGTCTACTGTAAACCTCAACTGTACTTCCCCTAATTATCCTATTGAAACTTTCTATAGTGCGTTGTATAGGGCAAAGATGATACTTTCAGGTACCGGTACGTTCGTTCCGATATAGCCAACAAGAGGGAAATAATAGAGAAAAAGCACACAATTTTCCCAAAATTTCCCCCTAAACTCTGGAATTAAAAATTTTCTGTAGCTGGCAACATCCTACCAGACACACGCAAACTATCTTAAATTAAACATAGCCACACCACTAATATATCCTAGAAGTATTATGGCGATATTTAAGGAACAAAGCTTCTAATTACCAAAAATATATTACGGTAAACAGAAAAGTATTGAAAAACTAGAGAAATCAAGGGTTAGAACCTAAATGCGAATTTTTCGTGCGCCCCCTAATTACCCTATTGTAACGATCTGTACTTGCGTTTGGTAAGTAAGGACATATGTTCGATTGGCGTAAGTTGACTTGCACTCGGACGTATAGGTACGAATTTATAAACAAAAATTTAGAATTTTTTGCCCAAATTTAGGAAATTTAATTTTCCTAACTTGCAACACTGCGCGAAGGCCAGTCCAATTGATGTTAGCAGTTAGGTATGCATTCGAGGTATCTACCGGGAAAGTCTTAAGTACGTCTTTCTACAACAAAGGAAGCTACGGAGAAAAAAGAAGTAAAGGAAAATCGAAATTAGAAAGTTCTCGAATTTTTGACTGGGGTGAAATTTGAGAAGGAAATTCGACACCAGAAGAAAATAAATTAATATGATAAACTATGGTCCAACCATAATTGGCAAGAATAATATCCCGATATCTTAATTAGTGTCCACACAGGAGCGGATTAAAAAACTGACACACCCGTGTGTGCCACTTTGGCCAACTGGACCACCGAGTGTACATTTGATTACATTTTTTGACTACTAATCCGTGTTGTTGTAGTTATAGTCTCCACTAATAATAATATCGTTGTTGTAAACAATAACTTTATAAGGAAAATTTTCTCTCCTTTTTACATCTTAGTTCCAACACTGTTTGTGAGAAATGCAGGGTGTTTCAAAATGAATATCAGGGTTTTAAGTCTTCGTAGTACTTATTACATTTTACGTATAATTATAAGCAATGTATCAAGTAAAAGAGCACCTGAAACAGTCTTTGCTACAAGTGTTCGATGTGAGATTCATTCGTCACACGACGGACATCTAGTCGATAGGCGAGAAAGGCCCATAAACTTTCCGCCATATGGCTCAAAACACATTCAATTCAGGGGAATCTCGTTTCAACTGTACCATCTCCTGAGGATTTGCTGACCGCCAGGTACAAACATTATGAGTGTTCACATTAGCTCGTAGTTGGAATGTCGATTTATCACTGAAGACGACACGATCCAGAAAATCTTCATTGTTATGCGGCAATATTTTACTTGCAAAATTAGCACGTAAACCGTAATCTGTAGGCTTTAGACCTGTAACAACTGCAAACGATAAGGACATAGTTACAAGCGTATCCTTAATATTCTTCACCCAGACGGTTGCACTGTAACTACAGGTTCAATCTTTATTAAAACACAATAAGCTTTCTGTTCTCTAGTCTCCGTCTTTGCTACTTGCTCTTTCTAACGGCAGACAGAAGAAACAATGCATGTGCATGCGTGCGTACAAAACTGTTTGAGTTGCTCTTCCATTTGATATAATATTTATAATTGTAAATTCATTGTAATAGATACTACAAAGTTTCAAAACCCTACTATTCATTTTGAAACACCCTGCATTACTTCAAATTGTGTCATCCTATAGTCATGTCTTGTATATTCATATCATCAGAGCCGGCCCTAGGTAATTTGTCGCCACGTGTAATGGCATAATTTGCCGCCTCCCCCTTTCTCCAGAAAGAACAAATCTTAAGAGTTATGACTTTAGGTATGGTACTCCAGCATGAACAACGAAGGGGAGGGTAAGTGCAGTTGTACTCAGAAAGGCTTCGCAATCCTGTTGTGTCTGTCTTTTATTTAAATATGAATCTATTATGTTAGTTTAAGATATAGCAAACACACCTGCAGAGGAAAGATGGTAATCCTTTTTATAGAATTCAATATCGAGCGTCAATCTCAATGTATCAGTTTGCAATTCCAGTGCAAGTAGCTCTTTCATCTTTATTTCTTGATTTTTTTCTACATCTGTTAACATTAAAAAAAAACTTGTTTCTATCTTCAATGATAAGGAACCTGTTTCTGGTAAAAACATAACTAGTTGTCATATCAAAACTGTGATAACTTACTAAATGAAACAGATATTCGCTACTATTCGAGAATTGAATTCTTGCATTTGACAACAATCAAGCAATTTATGCTTGGATTTATTCGACCATTTGCTTTAGCATTGTCCATGTGATCTTAAACTAATGCAACATAAACACAATTTGTGAATGTAGTATTCAAATAAAAGGTCAGCTTAGTAAATGTAACTACCGTCATTGTGAAGTCTGTGTCCAACAAGAAATATCTAAGTTAAATAATATACTTATGACAGATTTTGCCGTATCCTCCAAAGTTGCCGCTCCACGCAAATGCACGTGTTGCATATATGGTAGAGCCGGTTTTTTTTTTTTTTTTTTTTGTTCGTCGTCCCGTTTAAAGGGTTGTGCCCTTTCTTCGGGTAAGTGCTGTACTGGAGATCAATTGTCTCTATGGAAATGTAGGTGGTCTAAGGGTTGCCAGGTTATTTATTTCTTTATTCATCACATTAATATTAAACATACATGGATTGAAATGATTCCAGGAGAGAAAAAACATATATATAACACAAACATTAATAGGTTAATGGCAAGAAGACACTATTGGCATTTATTACACAAAAACTTAATTAAGAGGAAAAGAAATTTGAGGGCTGCAGTAATATAATGAACAACTGTAATGAATGGATGAAATGCAGTGCTTTGGACGTCACATCACAAGGTTATGTTAGTTCAGACGAATGAGGTTATCTTCTGTTCCTGGGGCGATTCAGGAACTGATGAAGACGAAGGAGGCCCTTGTTAATAGGTATTACTGTGCATATGATGGATAGATGTGAGATGAAAGTTCGTGCGGTCGGTAGATTGTAAAGATTTCGGGGTCCAAGATGTCATCATCTAACTGTAAATGATATAATGTCATGAAGTGTTGGAGAGGGGTGTCAATGAAAGTTGGTGGTGCATCGTTGTCACGGTCGTAGCGGAGTATATCAAGTATCATAGGATGGGGCTGTGCCATACGTTTGCTGATGTAACGTATACGTAGTTGTTCAAGATGCGTTAATAATGGCGGAAAATCGATCATATCATAAAGTAAACGTGTTGGGTGCGGTAGGCTTATGCGGTATGCTAGGCGTATAGCATGGCGTTCTAGTATAGCAAGTTTTTGATAGAATTTTAATGGCGCAGATGCCCAGGCTGTATGTCCGTAGGTTAATGTACTCCGCATGAAGGTTTTATAGGTATTGAGAACGGTACGTGCCCTTAATCCCCAGGTTGTGCCCACTAATCTTTTGAGAAGATTAAGTCGATTTTGCGCTTGACCTATGAGTTTGGTGAGGTGTGGAGTCCAGGTAAGATGAGTGTCAAAAATGACACCGAGATACGTAATAGTACTTGAAACTGGAATAGGCGTAAGATCAACCTGAAGGCGAAGTAGATTCGGGTTTCGATGCACTCGTGAACGGCGTCGACGTGGTAAGAAAACTATGGTTTGTGTTTTGGAAGAGTTAATATTTAACCTCCAAACATGACACCATCGCACAAATGAATCAATGGCTACTTGCATGGTTTTATTAAGTGATTGTACGGTGCGGCCAGATGTGAAAAAAGCAGTGTCGTCAGCAAACTGAAATATTGTGGTGTTATTAGGAATAACAAGATCAGCGACGTACAGTAAGTATAATAAAGGAGACAATGATGAGCCTTGTGGTACACCTGATTGCAGCAAGATAGGATGAGATAGCGTTCCATTGATTGAGATGTAAGCTAGTCGTCCTATTAAGAAGGAGTGTATGAAGCGGATGTATGAAGTTGGCAGTCGATAGTTACGAAGTTTATATAGTAAGCCAGGGTGCCAAACTTTGTCAAAAGCCTTTTCCAAATCAAATGTTACAAGGCAAGAAGGAAAACCTGTATTGTATTGATTGTAAATAGCTGTGGTGAGACGGAATAATTGATCTTGAGTACTAAAATTTGGTCGAAATCCAGCTTGGTGTATTGGAAGAAGATTATGTGAGTGAAGATGGTCGTGCATACGACGGACAAGGATTCTTTCCAAGATTTTGCATAGACAACTAGTGAGGTGAATAGGACGATAGGATGTGACTTCTGATGGAGGTTTCTTTGGTTTAGGAAAGAGAAGCACTTTTGAGTATTTCCAGTCGAGTGGTAGAGCCGGCTCTGCATATCATATATATCTAGTCGACAAATTATTTATATATGAGAGTTAAATACTATTAGGCAAATTAGTATTAGTTTTTACCTTTAGACAAGTTATTTGAATTTTATACTGTTCGTGACATTATTTTCATATTTATTAAAGGCCTGCTTTCACGAAAAAACAAAATTTCATTTCTACTTTTATTTCTTAGTTGATATTGATGAAAACTGCTGAAACCCGAATTGTTAGTAGGTATGTTATTCATGTAAATTGTAAAACATTTGTAGCGTATCAGTATCTAGCGTTTAATTTATGTTGCATTTTACGATGATTACACCTACATAAAAATATTTCATACTTAAATAGACGTAAGATGCATAACAAATGACTATGCGAAAAAAACGAAATTTAGAAAAAAACGAGAGGCAATGTATTTTTTCTAAAAAAAACGTACATTTCTGAAAAAAATACGAACGATTTTTTTCTATTTACAACACTAAGTGAAGACAAATATTTTTTAAAATTTTCTACTGCTATTTGGAGAGAGCAGAGGAGGCATATTCCTCCACGAAATCCTATGATTCGGCTCTTGCGTCTAGCCAATACATATTTCAGCGATTACAACGAAACGTGAGGAATTCATAGAACAATAAACTACAATAAAACCGTGAAATAATTAAATTTTCTATTTGCAAACCCAAAGTGCGACGCGCGGAAAAACGCCAAACTTCAACCAAAATGAACTCACAAATGTTAATGAGAGTAATTTGCTGGAGAAGGAAATAATGTTTAAAATTTTTCTACTGCTATTTGGATGGAGCAGAAGTTGCATATTTCTGCATAAAATCCTGTTGTTCTGCTCTCTGGTCTAGAGTAGAAGGATTTGTATGATTGGAGCGAAACTTGCAACATTCAGACAACAATAAATCGGCGAAAAAATTGAATTTTTCATACGCAAATAAAAAGTTCATGAGGCACAACCACAAATGTTGTCAAAGTTTAACAAAACTCACAAATAATTATCAAAGTGACGTACTAAAGACAGAAATAATATAATAAATTTTCCTTCTGATATTTGTGGAAGCAGAGGAGGCATATTCCTTCATAAAATCCTATGGTTTAGCTCTTGGGTCTGGCCTGCAAGGAGTTTCCGATTGCAACACAATTTGAGGGATTCATAGCCCATCAGATGGCAATAAAACCGCTAAATAATTAAACTTTCAGTTTGTAAACTCAAAACAGAACGGGTGACCAAACCTCATAAAAGTTACAAATGGAGTAAAACTCACTAATACAAATCATATTAACATACTGAAAAAAAAATCTCTACTGCTATTTGTAGGGACCAGTGGGCACATATTAATCCATAGAATCTTATGATTGTTCTCTTATGTTTAACCTAGAAGGATTTCAGCGATTGCAAATAAACTTGTACGATTCATTAACCCTCAGACAGGAAAAAAATTTCGGACAACTTAAATTTTCCATTTGCAAATAGAAAGGGGATAGACCGAAGGAAACACCCCAAAGATTTTTTCACATTTAACAAAACTCACAAATACTAATCAAAGTGACGTACCAAAGACAGAAATAATATAATAAAGTTTCCTTCTGATATTTGTGGAAGCAGAGGAGGCTTATTCCTTAACAAAATACTATGGTTCGGCTCTTGGGTCTAGCCGATACATATTTGAGCGATTGCAACGGAACCTGAGGGATTCATAGAGCAACAGACAGCAATAAAACTGCGAAATAATTATTTTTTCATTTGCAAACACAAACGGGGACGGGCAGAAAAACGTCAAAAATTGTGAAAATGGAGTAAAACTCACAAATATTAATTACAGTAAGCTACTGCAAACAGGAATAATTTCCTAAATTTTTGTACTGGAGAGACCAGAGGGCGCATACTAATCCATTAAAACTTATGCTTCTGTTCTTGGTTCCATCCTAGAAAGATTGCAGGAATTGCAGACTAACTTGCGAAACTCATAACTCTTCAGACTGGAATAAGCATGCGAAAAAATTAAATGTTTCATTCGCAAAATCCCAAAACATTTTTTTCACATTTAACAACTCTTACAAATATTAATCGAAGTCTCGTGCTGAAGACAGAAATAGCTTTGTTATTTTTCTACTGCTATTTGGAAGGAGCAGAAGAAGCATGTTTCTCAATAAAATTCTATGTTCGTGACCTTGTATCTAGCCTAAAAGGAGTTGGACTATTGTAAGGAAACTTGCCAGATTCATAACCCATCAGACAGTAATAAAAGCGCGGGAAAGTTTTCTATTTGCGAATACGCAGGAGGACTTGAAACAAAGAAATAGTTGCGCTAATGTAGTAAAACTCACAAATATTAATCACAATAACGTATTGAAGACAGAAATAATTTTCAATAATTTTCTACTGCTATTTAGAGGAACCAGTGGATGCTTATTCCTGCTTAAAATCCTATGCTTATTCTCTTATTTCTAGCCTAGAAGGAAATAAGCGACTGAAACGAGACTTTCAGGATCCGTAGCCCATCAAACAATACCAAAACCACAAAAAAATTTCATTTGCAAATACAAAGGAGGATGAAGAGCAAAACCCAGAAAATTCTCCAAATGGAACAAAGCACACACGTATTGATCACACTCACGCACTGAAGATAGAAATATTTAATGAAAATTTTTCTTCTGCTGCATGAGGGAGCAGAGCTGGCTTATTAAAGCATACAATTTTATGGTTTGGCTTTCTAGCGTAGAAGGCTAGAAAGGTCTCAACGATTGGAACGAAACAGGCGGGATCTTGGCGAAACAGGCAACAATAAAACTGAGAAAAAATTAAATTTACATTTTCAAAAAGAAAGGTGAGACGGGAGCAAAATACCAAAATATTCCCCAATTGGAACAAAATTTACAAATATTAATTACAGTGACGGACTAAAGACAGGGATATTTTATAAAAATTTTGAGCTACTCTTTGTACGGAATAGTGGGAGCATATTCTTCTATCGAAAGCTATTGTTCGACACTTGGCATTAACCTACAACGATTTCAGAAATTTCAATAAACGTTTATTGAATTATATCCCATCAGCCAGCAATAAAGCTACGAAATAACTAAATTTCCCATTTTTAAGTACAGAGGTAGGACGAAGGACAAAACACCAAGCAATTGTCCAAATGGAACGAAACTCTCAAATAGTAATCAAAGTGAAGTACTAAAACAGAAATAATTATCTAAACTTTTCTAGTGCTATTTGCAGGAAGCAGAGCAAGCATGTTCCTACATAAACTCCAATGGTTCGGCTCTTGGTTCTGACCGGCAAGGAGTTGAGCGATAGCAACGAAACTTGAAAGATTCATAGCCCATCGGACAACAATAAAACAAAGGAAAAAATAAATTTTCGATTTTAAAATACAAAGGAATGAAGGGGTGTAAAACACTAAAAATTCTCCAAATGGAACAGAACTAATAAATATTAACCTCAGTAAAGTACTGAAAAAACGAATACTTTCTTCTTAAGTTTTTTCTACTGCTATTTGGAGGGAGCAGAGGTGGAATATTAACCCATAAAATGTTATGGTTTGACTCTTGGGTCCAACTCACAAGGGAACAGAGGTAGATTATATATCGAAGTGGAAGATGGCTTATACACCAATCGAAAGAAGTAATGACGCCTATTACGAAACTGTAATAAAGATTTTCCTAATCAATAAACTGTGCGAGTTATATAGAAATACATGGTGTCCAGATAATCCGTTTCCACTCCTAGAATCGCAAACGGTGAGGCAACCGCTAAAACAGGAAAACATGTATTTGATCACTTTAAAAGTACAACGCATCAAAGCAACAAGGGTTGTCGCAGAAGTACCCGTAGGATTTCAGGTGTGGTCCAACTTAAAAATTGCAAACGATAAAAAAGTCAAGTAGCATATCGCTGGAAACATGTTCGGAAACTAAAGAAGATGAGACAAGTCTATATTCTCTAAAATTACCCTCTGCAAACTGGCGGCCGGTCAAAATGTACATCCTTATTTTGATTTTCCGAGTGCATTCACTTTCCATTTTGCAATCGGCGGTTTTTGCCATTGTGAGACATTTGCACGTATTCGTTGTTCCGCAAGAATTTTTTCCTTGAATCAATTTATACTTGATAATTCAGACAACGAGCGTAAGTATGGCTATTGTACGCTATATATTACCTAGTCAGTTCTATACTCAAAGATGCCAAATGTTATTTCTTTTTCCCCTTTATTTCTTAATTTTACTTTATTTTATTACATTTTTCTGCTTATTTATTGAGTCTGATATTCCTGGAGCCAAAGAGTAGATTGGATCTCACAATAGGGGCATTTCTTTTATTTCCTGAGTAAGAGAATTAAAGTGCAAATAAACTAAACCCAACTGCAGAAAGAAGAACTGAAAAGCAAGAAGTTAGCACAGTGTTGTCGAAAAAGGCCCACACTTATTTCATCTTCTTTCATTTCCCGACACATCTCCAGCGATGTGTTACTTGAACCGCTTACCAGTTTCAATTTTTGACTTGGACGCCACCCGGGATCCTGCGGCTGACACTGGGTGACTAGTGATGGGCAGTGGAAATATTCCCGGTGGGAACGAATTTAAAAATGGGAATATTCTCGGGTTTTTTCAATGGCGTATAAATTCCCGGGAAGAAATTTATTTCCATTTCTTTACTTTATCTTCCAAATTATAAGAACCATATCACTAATTACTTTATTATAATATATTATGATTTACTTCTGGGTTTTAAAGAATTTAGAGGTTAAAAAATTTAAAATTATTTGACGGTACTTTATATAAATAATAATATGATTTTTTAAGTTGCATTTCCATTTGCACTAAAAAGTATTGTAATTGTTTAGTATTGGAGGCCAAAACTAGCAAAAAGTAGGATGATTTACGGAAAATGTGAGTTGATAGGGATACTCAAGTTGTCAAGAAAGTATCGAACACATTTCTTAGGGCAGTAGGGGATTTATAAATAACGGAAAGGTAAGTGGAAGTGATTTATGTGAGAAAAGAAAGTGAATTGTTGGTAACAAAGATAGAAAACAACGTGCCATGCGGGGCTCTAGCCCACCTTCATTCGCTAACGCTCGCTGTGCCACGCCTTCTGAATTTAATGTTGATAACGTAATTTAACGTATGAAACCATAAAACAAACGCATCGGAACAGAATATCGCAAAAAAAAGTAGGTGCAAATCTGGCCCCCAATGCTAAAGAACAGCCAAATTTAGCAAAGTACTAATTTACAAATGATGAAAAGGAACCATTTTGTAAAGTAATTTAGAAAAGACTAATTTTCATCCACAAAACCATAGAACAGCAATGTACGAAAAGGGAGTAAAATATGCTGATATTATACTATACCATAAGTTACCAAACAAATTAAAGGTAATCAAGTCTAATGTAACATTCAAAAGAAAATTAAAAGAATACCTATTGTCACATTGCTTCTATACAATAGATGAATATAATCAATTAAATAGTCACAATGTAAATAGTAGTAACAAAGTAACAAGATAGGTTAATTTATGTATAAGGTATGCTGTAGTATTGGTATAATCATATTTCAAATTACTTTAATGTATAAAAGTATTAAATATGTTTAACAAATGTGTGTAATATATGTACTGCATCAATTAACCATGACGAATCCCATGTACTATCGGAAAATTATTTCCAAGTTTGTACAGAATGGAGGATAAATGAAATGAAATTAATTATGTAGAAATAGAGATGAAGTACTATTAATAAACCCTGAACCCCATTAGTAATACACGTCGGTCTGTCACCTCTCTCTGACTCGAATTTCTGAAGAAGTACTCGGATTTCTTTTACATGTGAATTAAGGTATGGAATTTCGAGGTATAGGTAGAATGAAAGGTCGTGTATGGCGATGTTACGTGCTAAAATATAAAGATAACTAAGTATCTTGCAAATTTTGTGAACATAAATATGTATGTGCAAATGTTGATAAATTGGTGAGACATGTATCTTCCAGCTTTTACCCAATCTAATTAGTTTATAACATTTATAAATTTAATGTGTTTTTAATATCAGCAATAGAGTCAAGTTGAGTAAATCCACTTACATATAAATTTAAACTGTAACTATATAATTATTTCACACATATTTAATTGATAGAACATATTTAAATAAATATACCAGCGTTTCCCAACCGGTGTGCCGCGAGGAAATTGAAACAAAATGATTTATTGTATAGCAATCAAATTGCAAAACGCAAGGGAAAAAGTATATTTGTATTTCACATTACTATGAACCTCTACTATGAATCCACAATTTTAACTTTCATACCAGGTTACTGTTCTGTACATTTCTAATGTTGAGAAAAGTATTTGTTATTGTTATGACCATTATTGCTTCTTTATTGTTCAGACTATTTCGTAACTTGAAAATTTAAAATACCATTCAATCCTTTAGACAAATTACCTACATTTGCGTTTTAAAGGTAAAAGAGGTTTGTTTGTTCGTACGTTATTTAGTGATCTTCCTTCTTAGTGAAAGGTTGGATACAGTTATCGAAAAAGAAAGCGTAATTTTAAAAACCCGAGTCCAATATTTCATTGCAATTGTTTTCTGTTTTTAAATTAGAATGAAAAATAAGCATAGTGATTTAACACGGGGAAAAACAGTGATCGAGCTTTCATCTCTGTGAGAAGGACCTCAGTAATCATAGCAAAAATAACACGGTATTTTTTTTTACATTTACAAACAATAATATCTATAAGTGTGCCGCGAGAATCCAAGTTACACCCGTAGTGTGCCGCAAGTTGAAAAAGGTTGGGAAACGCTGAAATATACATTTATGCGTACTTTCTAAATATAATAAAGTGTTAATAAAGTAGCATGGTACTGTTCAGAATATACATTTTAAAGAACCCTCTGTGGACAACAGCAATAATATGCTGTAATATAAAAAAATAAATTAAACTTTGAAATCATAATATAGTAATAGAATGCAATTTTCTTTCTGATTGAACATAAATTCCCGGATAAATTCCCATTTTGGGAATCTTCCCGGGAATATCCCCGAAAAATATCTTCCCGGGAATTTACCCATCACTATGGGTGACACTTGTTGCTTTGATGCGTCGTTATTTAAAATGATCAAGCACGTGTTTTCCTGTTTTGGTAACTGTCTCACAGTTTGTGATTCTGGGGTTGGAAACGGATTTTCTGGACCCCCTGTATATTCAAACAACTCGCACAGTACATGGATTCGGAAACTTTTTTATTACAGTTTCGTAATACACGTCATTAGTTCTGTCGATTGGTGTATAAGCCAACTTACACCTCGGTATATAATCTCCCTCTCTTCCCTTGTCAAAAGGACTTCAGCGATTGCAACTAAACTTTCTGGATACATTTTCGGGCACACAGAAATAAAACTGCGAATAAACTTAATTTTTCAATTCCAAATACATAGATGGGACGGAAGAAAAAACTCAAAAGTTGTCCAAATGAAACAATACTCGCAAATGTTCATCAGAGTAACAAGTTGAAGATGTAAATAATTTTTAAGGTTTTCCAACTGCTATTTGGAGGGAGAAGAAGGGGCATATTTCAACATAAAATCCTATGGTTCGGCTCTTGGGTCAAGCCTAGAATGATTTATGGGATTAAACCGAAACTTGAAACATTCATAGCCCATCAGACAACAATAGAACAGAGAAAAGATATCAATTTTAAACTTGCAAATATAAAGGGGAACTAGGCAAAAAAACTTTAAAGTTGTCCAAATGAGAACAAACTTACAAATGCTAGTCAGAGTAGTGTACTGAAGACAGAACTATTTTTTTTAAGTTTTTCCACTGTAATTTCTATGAAGCAGAGGGGGCAATTAAATCCATAAAATCCTATGTTTCGGCTCTTTGGTTTAACCTAGAATGATTTGTGGAATTGAACCGACTCTTGAAACATTCATAGCCCATCAGACAACAATAAAACGGTGAAAGAAAGAAATTTCTCATTTACAAATACAAACATGGATGAGGGCAAAGCCCGAAAAATTTCAAAGTAAAAAAAGACTCGCAAATATTATTTAAAGTGAGTTACTAAAGACAGAAATAGTTTTCTAAATTTTCTCACTGCAATTTCTGGGGTGGATAGGAGTCATATTCCTCCATAAAATCCTATTGTTCTCCTGTTCGGCCTAATCTAAAATCAGTTGAGCGATAGCAACGAAACTTGATTGATTCATAGCACATCAGGCAGCAATAATAGCGAGAAAAAGTAAATTTTCAATTTCGAAATACAATGCAGGACTTACAAAAAGCCCCCAAAAATGTGCAAATTGAGTAAAACTCACAAATATTAATCACGGTAGCGTACTGAAGACACTTTGTTAAATGTACTGCTATTTAAAGGGACCAGATGGAGATCATTCCACCATAAAAATCCTATTGGTATTCTCTTGGGTCTAGAATAGGAGGAAGTGAGGGATTGGAACGAAACCTACATGAATAAAAAAAAATATTTTTTTCATTTGCAAATACAAAGAGGGACTGAGAGCAACCCCCCCCCCAAAATGACTAAATGCAACAAGGGTCACATATATTAATAACAGTGACGTACTGAGGACAGAAACATTTTTCACAATTTTGCTACTGCTGATTGGAGGGAGCAGAGAGGGCTACTCTTCCACAAAATTTTATAATTTATCTCTTGGGTGTAGCCTAGAAGGATTTCAGCGATTGGAACAAAACTTGCACTATTCGTAGCCCATCCGACAGCAACAAAACAACGAAAAACTAAATTTTTCACTTTCAAATAGAAAGGTGGAATGAGGCTGAAAACATCAAAATATTGCCCAATTGGAACAAAAGTCACACATATTGATCAGAGTGACGGACTAAGGACAGAAATAATTTTCGAAATTTTCCTACTACTTTTTGGATCAAGCAGAAGGCGCATATTTCTCTATAAAATCCTATGGTTCTGCTCTTTGGTCTAGAGTAAACGGATTTGAACGATTGGATCGAAACTTGCCAGAACTCATGTCCCATCCACAAAACCGCGGAAAAATTAAAGGTTCCGTTTGCGAATACAAAGCGGACCGGTGTAAAAGCGCCAAAAATTGCTAACAAGGAACAAAACTCACTAATATTAATCAAAGTGAGGTACTAAAAAAGAAACAATTTTTAAACTTTCTACTGCGGTTTGGAGAGAGCAGAGGAGGCATATTACTGCATACAGTCTTCTGGTTTGGTTCTTGTGTCTGACCTAGAAGGAGTTGATCAATTGTATCGACCTTCTTCGCTTTTTTCGTGGTTGTTACAAAATTAAATGGGCCAAACAATTTTATTTCTTCGTTTATTTGATTTGTTCAAAATGTTTATTCTTTCGCACACACAGCAAGGAATATTTCCTCAACCAAAAGAAAATATTTTCCTTGGTTTTCAAAAGGTTTTCCTTCTCTGGAAATTTTAATGCTGGTTTCCCTAATGTATTATGAATATTTCCCGAAAATATTTCCCCAAAAATGTTTGTGAAACATTTTAGAAATTAAAGAGAGTACATTTTAAGAATGGTTGACACAATGTAAATCCAGGAAAATATTCAGAAAGTATATTAGAAATATGGTTTTGGATGTTTTCACTGTTGACAAATAAAATATTTTCGAAATGATACTGAAAATGTTTTCCATATGTGATACGGAAAACAATGAAACGAAATATATCCCATATATTTAAAAAAATGTTTTCTAATACAGTACGTTATTTGCAATATTTTCTACTTCTACGAGAAAACGTATTGAATATATATTTTTACAAACGTTTAGAATATTTTCAAAATAAATTCCTTCGTAATATAAGAAATACTTTTCGGAAATGTTTTATAAAGGTTTACTTAATTTTTACCAAAGTAGTTTGGTAATCTTCTCTTGTATCTTAAATGAAATATTTCCAAACAATATTTTAGTAATATTACCAAAATATTTTATCGAATTTTGAATATAAAATTTAAAACTGGGAAAATAAACATATTAAAAATGAATAAAAGATGCTTTCTGTCGTGTTTTGGAACATATTTGGTGTGTTCAGTTGACAAAATTTTCTGATATATTAATGAAATATTTATACATTGTTTTCAGAATATATGTTGTCGCTACTGCGGAAAACATATTCCTTCTCATATCTAAGAAGTATCCTAAATATTTACCGGAAATATTTTCAAAAAAATATTTGGAAAATATTTTATGAAGTGCAGGAAATACATTTTTAGAACGTTAGCAGGAAAATAATGTAAGGAAAATTTTCACAAACTGTACTAGAAATATTGTGTTGAATCTAATGTACAAGTAATATGTTTTTAATGTTGAGAGGGAAAATATCTTCGAAGTAATACTAAAAATGTTTTACATACATGATATAGGAACCACAATAGGAAATGTACTCCATATATTTTACAAATGTCTTCGAACACGTTGTTTGCGATTTTTCTATTGTTACGAGAAAACATATGGAATATAATTTTTGAAATGTTTCGAATATTTTAAAAATAAATTCGTTTGTAATATAAGAAATATTTTCCAGAAATATTTTAAAATGCCTATTAATTTTATATGGAAATGTTTTGTTACGTTCTGTAACATAAACGAAATATTTTCATACTATGTTTTACAATTATTTCCAGAATATTTTATCGAATATTGAATATAAAATTTTAAAAGAGAGATTAAATATGAATAGAAGTTGCTTACCATCGAGTATATGAAATATAGTTTGTGTTTTAGCTAATAATATTTTCTGATATATTGTTGATGGATGACATTGTTCTAATTCTAGGTTCTAATTTGGGGTATATATTGAGAGAGGTAAAATAATTAAATCTGATAAATCAAAATTAAAACGAATTTTAATAGTGTTAATCTTGAATGTGAATTTGTATCTTTGAATGAATTGTCTTATGCACTTGTAAAGTCTATCACAAACAGATTTCTCTGACACATACCTGATAAAGATGAAACTAATAATTCCATGCTTTTGATCACTGTTCAGCTCCGACCCTGATATAGTTCTTGTTCGTGGTGAATTATTACCTCAGAGTATTGATAACTAATAGTCCTTTGCCAGTCGTATAGTAGTGACGCCGAACACCTAGTGTTTCGGCGGTGTTAGACTTGAAAGGAGAAGAGAACTTTTCGTTATGTCCACGATAATGATAGAAGAGATGCTGAACCAAATTCATGAACTATCTAAACTGCCTGAACTCCCAGATTTGTCGCAGCTGCCTATTTCTTGAAAGCACCTAATATTTTATGTCAGGATCTTTGCTGTAGTTATAAACTGAAAGTCGTGCTCGTGACGTAAACCACGTACAGCAGTAAAAGTATTCCGAGTCCCGGTTCCAGAAAATATAGAACACATTTTGGAATTTACAAAGAAAGAAGATTTTCTGCACCAGCTTTTCTAATGAGTTCAGTTGTCTAAGTAAAGCTCTCATAAGCGCATAAGACAAATTCACAGATATGATTGTATAACAGAGTTTACATCCTGATCTAATTCTTCAGATAAATTGTCTACAAGTAAACTCATTTCCGTATTTTCTTATTTCATAAACTAAAAATGAGAATCTAAATCTAAATTAAAATGAAAATAAAATCTAAAGAAATATATTTACATTATTCTCATAATATATTCTTCAGTTACAATAAAAGCACATATTCCTTGTTATACCCAAAATGAATTTTACGGGAGATTTTTCTGAAACATTTTAATAATTTAAATTGCATATCCAAAGATAGTATTTCCATGTTATAGAAAATACCTCTTACCATTCTTAGAAGTGACTGCAGACTGTATCAATTCTAGCTGAATTGAACTATTGTTTAAAAAACGATTAGCTCAAATTTCTCATTGATTACTAGCGGCAAATTTCTCATTGATTAATGTGTAGAATGCAATAAAAATAGTAGCGACATCAGTGGCGTATCGTGAATATCTCCAACGAGGGTTACCTGTACAATTTGACATGGAAATAGGGGTTGGTTGTTCCTCCATTGAAACAAACGCACAATTAGAGAAACGTCGAGAGAAAACACGTTGCCATATTTCTTCCTCGTTGGCAGCAACACGGTCGCATTACTAGGTGAAAGTCAGATAGTGCGAGGGTGTTTCCTCTTGTTGTTTCTCCCATGATGCGCTTGTTTCAATGCAGGCATACCAACCCCTGATTCCATGTCAATTTTGCAGATGACTCTCGTTGGAGATATTCACGATACGCCACTTTTGTCGCTACTACTTTTATTGAATTCTACGCATACAATTTGGTAATTCAATTGTTTGATTGACAGCTCTTTGCGCATTATTAGCTGAGATAAAGGCCTGCTACGGGTAGTAAGATACAAGTCTGCAACAACGCCTCTAGCGGCTAACTGGAAAAGGATATGACGAGGTTTGTCCTCTAAAATTTGCGTAACATTTAATGTCCTTTCGAACCAATCCAACAGTTATACCACTTTCCATTGCAAATTTTTAAGTTGCACCCGTTGGAGGTTTTCACGAGACGACACTGGTATCTTTAATTTTTTTATTCCATTCTACACATACGATTTGGTAATTCTATTTTGTGTTTGAAGGCTCTACGTGCAGTATTAGCTGCTATATAGGCCTGGTACGTTCTTACTGAATCACCCGGTATAAGGGGCATTTGCAAATGTGCATTTGCAGAAATTAAAGCTCTGGGTGCGTCCCTATGCAGATTACCCAATAACTACAAAATTTCATTCTGTATTTTGATCACTCAAGAATTCAGTAAAATTTGTTTGCTGTTGTGCAAAAGAATATGGTTACTGTTTTACTCTGGTACATTTTTGGCATCATATTCATGTTTATTTATTTATTTTTTTATATTTACGTAAATGTATATGCTGATATTTCACACACTCGTTAAGATTCAAATACGCCATTTTGATTTCTCTAAGAGAAACTACTTCTTTTTCATTTTTTTTTAATTTTCTGCTTCTGGCCTTCTGCCGAAATGACAATAGAATACGATAAGAAAAAGAAGTATTAAGCATCATATAAAGTTACTCAAGGCTTAATAGTCATTTATCTAAAATTTTTCCCTGAGAGCTACTTAATAATTCTTTTACATTTTAAAGAAGATATTTATAGTGTATAATAACAGAAGAATAATCAAAGATCAATCACTCAGTAAATATACAAAATTTTAAGCCGTGTAAGTCACGCTTCAGTTGCGTTTGGATATGTATTCCTCAACAATGTAATCTCGGTACTCTTTCTTACTACCTTTTTACTATTATCGGTGTGAAATTAAGGGGAGCTTGAACCCTTCTAAATAAGACCTATTGACACCAGTGGACTCTACATCAACTCACCTCATGAGATATTCTATTTTTTATAATTTTTAAAACTCTTTTCTCTCTTTGAATTCCTTCTTCTTCCATTAGAACATGCAACAAAAAATTCTAAAGATCCTACGGTCTTGTGTAGACTATAGTCTCTTTGATAAAGTGTAACATTCTTTTAATGTTATGGTGATATTCTTGTATACACTAGGATTCAATCCGTACGGAATCCAACAACCTAATGGCAGGCGGATTTAAATTATAAGTAAGAGTCTCTGAAATTACATAAATTAAGCTATATAAGCAGTGGCGGATCTAGAAGATAAAACTTTGGGGGTGATAACCCAGACTGTGATATAGATATATAAACTTTCAAAAATATAGTAAATAATAGCTTAAATTATTTTGTCACTGAAAAAACTGGGGCAGGCCCCCGGCGCAGGCCTATACCCGCCACTGTATATAAGTTAAGTTAGAGTTAGCAGTTGCTAAATATATACTTCAAATTACCTTATAACCCAGTGAGAATGCAGAACTTTATCTAGTTTAATAAACTTCACGTAACAATTGCTCGTATGCGGGAGAAAAGTACTGAACTTCGCAATTCTCTTGAATACACTCTTAATTTACTGGAAAGGTAGTAATAGTATAATTCTGAAATCAATGAACAGGCAATTGAGTTTTGACTGATGTATTTCCCAATTGGTAAAAGTATTAGTAAAAATATCGCAAGGAGATCACAGTTCGTTAATAGGGGATGGGAATCGAGCTAAAGCTATTTGAAAGTGCTACAATAAACCGTAGTTATTGTCAAGGAGAAAGAGTGATATAACGTTCCTAGTATGATATTAAGCTCCTCTCACACTTACTAAGTTATCACTGTTGTATGTGAGAATACAGTGCTTAGAGCATGAGAGTATTCCTTTGCAGTGTACAAGCATGGTTCAATAAAATGAACAAATATTGAGAACTTACATTGAGAATCCTCTTGTCTATACTCTTGTTGTTCAGATACCGTCGTGGTTTCTTAACTAACGTACATCTCACTACGCATGCTTAAGTTTGCTATGGTGTAATTTAGTTTAACGTCTCACGTTAGGCCGGGTAGGGTAAAGGAGATGGGTACTTACTTATTATACTGCAATCCGAACCACTTTAGTCGTTGAAATGCTCTCCCACCGGGAATCGAACCCGGTTGGGACTCCATGTGACAAGGGCCACTAGAGCAGCGGTTAGGGCGCGCAAAATTAAGCAATCGTGCACCGGCTTTTGATGTTACGAATGTTCGCAGTGGCTATGTGCCTCAGTAAGTAGTAGAAAATGGATCGATCTGGGCCAACCTAGCTCAGCATTAGCCAACTCAGGAGCCCCTGGGAAATTGAACACCGTACACCGTGAGCCCACGGTCTTTTACGACCTCCATTTTAGGGGTGAATTTATTCCCTTTTATGAGCACTTTTTAGGGGGTGTACTCGTTCCCATTTATGAACACTCGTTCTCTTTTATGAGCACATTTTAAGGGGTGAACTCGTTCCCTTTTTCAACCCTTATTTTAACATAGCAGAAATTACATAGCACAGCTAATAAAACAACATAGCAGAAATTACACTGAGACTACGTAACACACAACATCCTCCATTTTAAGGGTGTAATTATGAGCATATTTTCCACCAATATTTCAACATAGCGCATCAGACAGAGACTACGAGCACCACCCAACAGATAATACGTAAGACTCGTTCCCTTTTTAGGGGGTGAACTCGTTCCCTTTTATGAGCATATTTTTCAACCCTTATTTTAACATAGCAGAAATTACACTGAGATTATGAACACAGAACAGAGCATGGCTTATTTTCCACCCCTTATTTTAACATAGCAGAAATTACACTGAGACTACGTAACACACAACATCCTCCATTTTAGGGGTGTACTCGTTTTCCAGCCCCTATTTGAACATAGCACATCAGACAGAGACTACGAAACATAGCAGGGGTGAACTCGTTTTTACGAACACACAGCAGATACATAAGACTCGTTCCACCCTTATTTAGAGTATGGTATATTTTCCAACCCATGGTCTTTTACGACCTCCATTTTAGGGGGTGAACTCGTTTCAACCCCTATTTTAACATAACAGAGAATAGAAGTATACTCGTTTCCAACCCTTATTTTAATGTAACATTATTTTCTTTTACGGGGGTAGCAACACCCCCAACCCTCCTCCTTTCTCATCCAGGGCTTAGGATCGGCAATGGCGGAGTTTAAAAAAATAACATCATCATACTCTCATAAATGAATAAAGCATAATATCATTAGCATCAATAATAGTGAGTGAGAATTTGTTTAAAAAATCCTGCAATGAATAACCAGATGCACGACATGCTAGATATAGAAAACAGTAATGTCCACAAAATTGAGATAAATCACCTTGAATACGTCTATTATTCCATGTATAATAGAGACAGTTTCGTTTTAAAAACCTTATATGATGTTGTATATAGGGAGGTATACCATAGCTATCGAAATACTCTCCCACACACATATTAGATATATAAACAGCAACCCAATGTTCACCATTCTTATCACTAGAATCAGTATTTATAATTATGGCGGCTGGAAATGTATGAATAAACAAAGGTAACTCATCAGCAGCATATACACCAATAAAATGATCTTTAGGCAAATTTTGTTGTAATGCTTCATAAAGCTCAATTGTATTTAACATTTTCTTTAATTAATATATATTTTTCTCTGGAAATCAATTTCTAATTCTGAAGAGAATTCACCATAAATAATTGTTGTTACAGGAGATGGCAGTGCTTCTTTGAAATGAACCTCTAAACGTACACTTCCTTGCCGTTGCGGACTAGTATGAAATGCAGCACTTGCGCTTGAATCAGGAGCTAAATCAAACACCAGTAGAGTATAACCATTAGGATATTCAGCGAGAATGAAATATTATTACCTTGATTAGACTAATAAATACCTGAACCTTTAAATAACGTAGAATATGCTTGTACATATAGCTTATTATCAAAATCTGGTTGTAAACATTTGAAGGGCATTGGATTTTCATCAACATACAGTGTAAAAATGACATACTAAAATGTTGAAAATTGAATTGATTTGTTTGATAAGTACCATTGAAAGCAGTATTAGTAACAAAACCAATAATAATACGATTAGGCACTATGCCTGAAAACAGATCTGGAAGTGTACTATTTATAAATCCTTGTGGCAGAGTTTCTGTCTTCACCTGCACTTTTGTTATAGGATATTTTATTCTAAATTTAGGATTTTGTAATACTTTATTTTGTGCTATTTTAACGGCCGGTGACACATCAACCTTTTTCACAAGCAATGTTGCATCTGTAATTACAACTTTTCCATCAGCATTTGCGTCACCCATTAGACAAAATGTAGGTTTAGCTGGAATTAGTTTAATACGCAATTGTACACCATTCAGTAAAAATTTCTCCTGATTGAAAATATAAGCATGAATATAACCCAATAATTCAAATGACTGACTTAAAGCAGTGAGAAGAAAACGTTGTTTAAATCCTACATTAGCAGCGGCCACACTGTCCATATGCCCTGCAGTATCTTTAAACCACATTGATGTTTGAAGATGCGTTGTTTTATAATTTAGTAGTTTTTCAATATACGATCGATATGGATATGTAGGTGAAGAGTAGGAAATAATTTGATTATTTAAATATAATTGCACTTCACTGAACATTGCATTGAGAAAATCATTTACAGGGCCGATTTTCTTATCGGCAGAAATTAAATTAGAACCATCTGATTTAGTAATTTTACCTTTAACATATAACATTGTGTGCGGTAAGTCAATATAGTCATCCCCATGACCGGGGACTACAAATTCTATTCGTGCATTATCAGCTATTGAAGCCACAAGCTTATATGGAACTATTTTATTACCTATAATACTGGTTTGAGTGGGTAAACCAGCAAATAAATCTAATTCTGATTTCATACACTCACACTGCATTTTTCTCTTTTCTTACTATTAATATTCACACATGGTAAAATTTACAATACCATATTACGTCTACGAAAATGTAATTTTACACATACACTGCCATATTGGAAAGGAAGTGGATTACCTGTACTATCTCTTAAATCAATAATAATTTGATCAAATTGTTTACGTTGCACGGTGACATAATGAGGATTATCAAAAATATGTACATTATTAATACCATGCTCTGTAATATTTGAATTTATAATACGTAACAATGGAGCTACGGTTTCACCCACCATTTGTGGTTCTACAATATCACTGTAAATACACATAAGTGTAGGTAGCGCTTTTTGTAAATCAGGTGGATAACGAGCATGATGGACAACTGCAATATCTTCTTGTTGAATATGATCAAAACCTAGTATTCTGGCTAGTTCAGGAGATAGACGTACTTGTATATGCTTCTCTTGATCTTTTATTACTCTATTAACTTCAATTCGTTTCACTGATGCTTTGACTTTTAATTGTAAATTTAATATATCACTTTTATGATTAATTTGAGATAGAATATCATCAACATGATAATAGTGGCCTGGTAAGATTTCAGTTATGTTCCAGTTTTTTGTATTCATGAGACGATAATAAATATTATTTGTATATTTGGAAACATTCTGAAATGAACTTGTATAATGCACTTCAACAACAGCTGTTTCCCACACTCCCTTCCCCAGTACAATAGGTTGATATAATTTAGTAGTATAACAAGCAAGAGTATTTTGAGGAAAATATTCCATAGAACTATTGCTAAGAAGTGTGAGATAAAAACTGTCACTTCGCTCCATAGTCAATCAAAAATGTCTTTGGATCTTTTTATCCGTTTCACACCACCACCACCACCACTAAAATGAACTTTCTTTCTTTTTCTTCTTCCAGATCCTTCCAACACTTGATTCAATTTATCTTGAGCTTTATTTTTTAAGTTTGTTTTAGCTTCTTGCCATCGATCATGCAAAGACTCTTCAATAGGTCTATTATTATCTAGTACATCTCCTGCTACATTAATTCCTGTACGTATCAATTCTTTACCAACAGTTTTTGCACCTTGTTTTAATAAAGGAAATACAATACGAAATAACCCTCCTAGAAAACTACCAATGCCATAACCTTCTTGATATGCTGTACCTCTATACACGTTATAATTACCTCCTGCTTGATGTATGTAATAATTAAGGTAGGGTTCATTCATCTTTCTTTCTTTCTTTCTATATAGTTAAAATATCAATAGATTACAATAGAATATTAGTATTATTGCTTATAAGTACACCATTTGCGTTTACGGGGTGGAGGACCATCTTCTTCGTCCTCTTCGTCTTCTGTTAGTTTTCTAATATAATCTATTCGTTGAGGATTACCAATGTACTCTAAAGGTATATTGGCTTTTGCTAATAATGTAGCAAAAGGTTTCCAGCCGGCAACTGAAATATTTTTCTTACGATATCTAACAAAATCGGATATCAAATCCACTATATTTGCACCTGGAATTAATTTATTATTAATATTCACATTTCCATTATCGTCCCATTGAATATTTGGATTTTGTTTCAATTTACGTAATGAAGGTCTTGCTTTACGTTTACAAATTTCAGGGAGAGTAGATATTATTTCATCATCCTCATCCTCTTCTTCTTCTTCTTCTTCCTCCGTAGTAGTTGCTGTTGTTGTAACTGCTGCCGGTTTTTGAATTATATTTAAATATTTTTGTAAGGCTTCTCTATATTTTGTCCATTTTTCTTCTGCATTTAAACTTTTATTATTTAAAATTTCTATCATTTCATCATCAAGATTAGATATCGTTTGATAATGATGTAATTTTTCTGGTGAGATTAAAATAAGTTTCTGTGCGTTTTGCATAATTATTTAATTAAACTAGATAGTATACCTCCAATAATAGGTGCAAGCAAAGCAGTAAGAAAACCACCTTTTTGTATAATTATTCGTTTTTTCTATTGTTTTAATGACGGACCTTTTTTCACCAAATATCTCAGTTCCTTTTTATATATTTTTTAGCTTATTTATCTCTGTTTTATTTAATGGAACATTTCCCTGTAATACGTTATAGGAACATTCACAAATAGAGCGAATTAAATCAGGATCTGCATTATGTAAAATTGCCTTACGTGCTTTCGGTTTTGACTTTGATAAAAGTTTTAACAAATGTACATTTTCCTTACTAATCATTTTTTACGGCTATTAAAGCACAAATAGTTGTTAGAATATAAACCATATTACAATTATTTTTTTACAGGTACATAAACATAATTAAAAGAATCTGTTGGAAAGATATTTGTTCGAACTCGCTGCTCATCAGGAGTATTTCGTTTTAAATCAAAAAGTAAATAACCATGTGCAATTCGAGTTGCATCTTGATATGCTTCTTGAATAAATTTTGTATTACCTGGATACAATTGTCGTGCGAGATAATTAATTTGAGCTTGGTCTCTAGGATTTTTAAAACAAACAATATATTGACAATTTAACGAAATATCCCGCATTCCTTTTTGTTGATGGAAAATATTCTGTGTTATAAATATTACACTTATATTTCTATGATGGCTACCCTTAGTAAAAATATCTACAATCCGATGGTCAAACTCACGCATTAAATCATCAATAATGACAAGATGTGGACCTTCGTGTGCTTGAAATTCATTATTTTGAGGTAAACCTCCTTTAAACGTACAATCTGAAAGAGTATCATACAATGGTTGCCATTCACCATAACACCATACAATATTTTTAAATAACTTGCTATAATGGTCAAGAAATGTTTTAACAAAATATGATTTTCCACAACCTGTATGACCTGCTACCATACATGTAAAAGGAATTTTCCATTCCATCTCTATTACAGAAATATTGAATTTATTTTAAATACTTGTGACGACATGCTTCACCTATAAATTCTTGACTTTTCGTTTTTTTACAATATAGTATGTTTTAAATCAATCGAAGAATTTTCACTTTTTGGCAGACCTAACCATTTCACATAGGCCTTATTATTTTTCTTTCGCAAAACTTTTTCTATTAAATATGTTTTTGGAAATTTCGTTAATTGTAATTCGTGTCCGTAAAATCTTCCTTCAATAGGTTTATTATTTGAGTCTACTAAGTGATATGTGGATTAGTGAAGAAAACTTTAGCAATTCGAAAAATTTCTGTACTCCAATTGCGTGTAAAACCTCTATCAAAACCAGGACGCTAAAGTTTACTAATTCTTACATATTCACCTATCTTAAATTTACTTTTTCTTTTTATCACAGAAAACTTTTTGCAATAGATGTTTGTCAATAGATGTTTTTCATTTTCTTTTTTAATAGCGTCGATAGGTTTCATTTTAATAGTGGAATGAATAGTATTATTATATTTATGTAGTAATTCCGGCAGAATGCCAATCCATTTATAATTTCCCTGCAGTGTAAATTTTCTCCACATTAAATTACGTAATGATCTATTAAATCTTTCAATAATACTTGCTTTCACATCACTGTACGTGGAATAATGTTTAATGTTATTTTGGTTCATCGCCTTCTGAAACTCTGAATTATAAAATTCTCAACCCCTGTCAGTTTGTAAAAATTTAGGGCTTTTGTTTGCTTTTTTCAGTACTGTTATAAATGCTTGTGTAATTTCTTTCCCAGTTTTATTTTTCACAGGAATAGCCCAAGGATGTTTAGAGAATGTATCTATCACAGTTAATAAATGTTTGTAATTTCGATTAATTTTTGCTAGACCTTTCAATTTTCCACTATTCATTTCAACTAAATCAGCTTGCCGTAAATCATGAATCCCTTTCGTTATAACGGGTATTCCAGGATAGTTTCGTCTTGCACTTTTATGTAATTCTGCAACTATTTGTTCTCGAACTGATTGTGACATCATTTCTATATATTTCTCCCAAAAAAATTATTTACATATTTTACATTGACTATCATTATGCTGTATTCGATTGAAAAACTTTCTTAAAAAAAGAATTATTTTACATTTTACACTTATTACAATATTTCAATGGTAACTGATAATGTCCCCATGGCAATGTATGAATGTTACAATTAAGAATACATCGCTTGTCATCATATGGATCTAACGCTAATTTTGTCACCTGATTTGTTGTTAAATTATGGTATTTGCTTTTAATTTCAAATTGTGTTTTATGAATCGTTTCGTTTTGAAATAGACATGATTTATAATCGTCAAACATAATTTGTTCTTTAACTACATTTTTCTTGATCCCTTTACATTTTTTCAATTCTTTATTTTCACCAGTTTTTATTGCATAATTTTTTGCTTGTAACCCAACATATTCAATCATAGGAACTCCACCTAATTCGTCTTTCATTTTACCCAAAATGTGTATTATTTACCCATTTTATTTTCAGGATAATTTGAGGTATCAAAATAGTCATTCATATTTTTATATCGTTATAATTATTGTTAGTTTTAATATAGTAAATGAAAGAGTCAGTATCCATATACGCAATTCTAATTTTATCTCCATATTGAGGTTTCATTATATTATAGTGGAAGTTATATATTGCCAATTTTGATAATTCTAAAACTGTCGCTTTTACGTAAATTGGTTTATTAAGGGTTGCAAATTTTTTTACCATATGAAATAATGCCAAATTATCAGCCAATTTTACCCAATTTTGAAACTGATTTTGCGCTACTAATTTTTTCATTCTTAATTAATTTTATATCAATTCGTTTTCGTACATTCTCCATTGTTTTTCCGTATACAGAATTATTTATAACTTATAGAAATCTTTTTCAAATTCAATTGTAGCATTTGCAAGGCGTTGAGTATTTTCTTGAATATAAGATGCAAGCCATTTAGATTGACGAAACCATAATATTTTATGTAATTTTACCAATATTAAACCTTGTTTTAGATAAAATTGTAATACTCTATAATGCAAGATATAATTCGATTTCGATTTAAGTGTTAATAGTAATTTTGAGTATTTACCATTCGGTGGAACTTCATTAGTGGGAGCACACGGAAAATCAGAATGGAATTCGTGTAAATAATTTGGATACTCTAAGTTCACTTCTAGAAAAAAAACCCATTCACTATCCGTGGGCCAATTGATAATTTTATGTTTGTCCTGCCAATTGTCAATTTTATCCTCCCAC
The DNA here is from genome assembly GCF_964235325.1 of Thermobia domestica. NCBI lineage: Eukaryota > Metazoa > Arthropoda > Insecta > Zygentoma > Lepismatidae > Thermobia > Thermobia domestica. The sequence goes on along the minus strand of NC_137457.1, from coordinate 112,419,705 downwards.
CGAAAACCACCATATGGTAAATAGTCAATCATTGATAGCCCGTACAGATTGTTCATGTCAATATAGAGTAAATAAGATTTTTCTTTTTCCGCATCAAAATCATGTACGTAAGGATTATTAGCTTTGGCATATCTTAACACAGCTTGAGTAATACCTCCGCGAATCTATTTTTCTACAAACATATAGATACTGATATCTGATAAAAGTTCAAGTTCAATTTTTGTTCTATATAACATGGCTTGCCATGCCAACCCAGGTGCAGTAAAACAATTAATCGGATCAATACAAAAAGCATTTAAACATGTCTTTCTAAAATTCTCCAACACATCTGCTGTGAGAAGTACATCACATTTTAAATATAGATCGTGGTAGTCCCCTAAATTTTCACATTTAAACACACGCCAAATCAGTTTTGCATATTGATAATCAGTCTCGGAAATTTGTGTTCCATTCAATTTGCTACTAAACGCCTCTCTTCCAGGAAATTCAGTTTCTTTAAATGTATCTAAATTTGTTATGTATTCATAAAAATAAATTCCCTTACGGAGAATTAAAGGAAACTTTTCATCAGAAAAATATTGCTTTGTATAGACAAATTGCTCAGGTTTTAATTTTGACACCAAATTTTCGAGACTATACGGTAGGAATTTAAATAAGTCTACAAAACGTAACTCGATAGGTC